>NC_064921.1:495755173-496060423 GCF_023897955.1 Schistocerca gregaria | reverse complement strand
GGCGCTTTCGATGGGATTCATGTCTGGATAACACGCTGGCCACTCTAGTCGAGGGATGTCGTTATCCTGAAGGAAGTCACTCACAACATGTGCACGATGGGGGTGAGAATTGTCGTCCATGAAGACGAATGCCTCGCCAATATGCTGCGGATATGTTGCACTATCGGTCAGAGTATGGCATTCACGTATCGCACAGCCCTTACGGCGCTTTCCAAGAGCACCAGCGGCGTACGTCGGCCCTACATATGCCACCTCAAAACAGCAGGGGACCTCCACCTTGCTACCTTGCTACAATCGCTGGACAGTGTGTCCAAGGCGTTCAGCCTGACTGGTCTGCCTTCAAACATGTCTCCGACGATTGTCTGGTTGAAGGCATATGCGACACTCATCAATGAAGAGACCGTGATGCCACTCCTGATCGGTCATTCGGCATGTTGTTGGGCCCATCTGTACCACGTTGCATGGTGTCGTGGTTGCAAAGATGGACCTCACCATGGACGTCGGGAGTGAAGTTGTGCATCATGAAGCCTATTGCGCACAGTTTGAGTTGTAACAGGACGTCCTGTGCCTGCACGAAAAACATTATTCAAGATTGTGGCTTTGCTGTCACGGTTCCTGCGAGCCACAATCCGTAGGTAGCGATCATCCACTGCAGTAATAGCCCTTGTGTGGTCTGAGCGAGGCAAATCGACAGTTCCCCTGTCTTTCTGCATCTCCTCCACGTCCGAACAACATCGCTTTGTTTCACTCCGAGACGCTGAGACACTTCCCTAATCGAGAGCCCTTCCTGGCACAAAATAACAACGCGGACGCTATCAAATCGCGCTATTGATCGTCTAGGCATGGTTGACCCAACCTACATAGGAAGGAATGATCATCAAAATAAAATAAGAGAAATCAGAGCTCGAACAGAAAGGTTTAGGTGTTCGTTTTTCCCGCTCGCTGTTCGGGAGTGGAATAGTAGAGAGATAGTATGAGTGTGGTTCGATGAACCCTCTGCCAAGCACTTAAATGTGAATTGCAGAGTAGTCATGTAGATGTAGATGAACTACAGACAACATGAGCCGTGTACCTCACTCCTGGTGCAATGACTAGAACTAATCGGCTGTCGGAACACCTCCGTCTAATAAGCACTGTTCATGCATAGTTCTTTACATCTTTAGACGGGTTTAGTGACGTCTATCTTCAGGGGTTCTGGGAACCGGAGTGATGTAAAACTTTTTTTGATGTGTGTATAAGCCATCCAGTAACACTGAAAACCATGGGAGGATTATCTAGTACATGTGTTCAGTTGCCTTAAAGTGTAGTTCTCATTTTCAGTAGTGGATCTTGGCTGAATTCCAGTTTGCCGTCTAAAATGCTTCCATGGGCCGTGGGGAACTCAAGTCACAGGCAATTCCTGTTTCCTATGTGCATCGTTGGTATTCCAAAAAGTACTGATGATCGTTCCTCAATAAATACGTACACATCTATAAATGTATTTACTGTGAGGCCGTTGTCAATAGCGAGCAGCAAAACCGAAATAAGCACTCTTAATATTAAATTATCCATTGAAAGCGTCATGTAGTTTCAGCTACACTCACAATTTGTGCAAAATTTCATCTAAAATCAAAGACAATTAAATCATTTCTCATAGATACTTTGCGGAAACTACACTGACTAATAAAATTCTAGTTTCCTATGCGATCACTACAAAAAAAAACTTTAAGTATCCGATTAAAGGACCAGTGGTGGACATTTGGGGCTTCAAGCACAATTAGGTAGTGATACTGAAAGAGACGAATACGAGAAATCAGTAGCAGCGAGAGCGAATGGAATGCTTCGGTGTGTTGGAAGGATTCTGGGAAAGTGAAATTTATCTGGAAATCAATCTACAAGGAAGCCACGCGTGTGACAAATTTCCTGCGAAATCAGAGAGGTAATATTAATTTAGAAACATGTCACTACAATCCCTAACACTGTGTAAAATAGATTTTCAGAGAAATTTAGTTAGGGCCTTTGGAAGAAAGTTAGCGTTGTTCTCTCGAAATGATGTGTAAATTTAGATAACTGATATTCCAGAAACTTTGTACAACGTTTATACCGCCTGCGTTGCATATCATGTGTATGTACTAAGAGAATAAAGAAATTACGGTGCGTATAGAAGCATGTAGACACCGGTTCCGTCACTCCACAAAGGAATGGAATGAGACAGAAAGTACAGAATATATTTACGAATTACCAATCGCCATGTACTTTGCAGTGGCTTGTAGAGCATACAGGGTATTTCAGGAGGAATTTTAGCTGGTTGTAGCATAAATTAATCCGAATAGAATCTTTCATATGACGTGTGTCCAATTTTGTTGGTAACAGAGATACAGTAAGCAGAAAAAAATACTGAAACACCGCCAGAAATACGTGCTTGAACACAAAAGCAGACGCTAGGCAAGCCCGCAGGTTGTGCTGATGTACGTGACCAAGGACGGCGCCAGCGAAATGCTCTCACTATGTTGCAAGTGTCACTCGCCGTCAGAACCGTGTTTTGTGTAGTTGTGAGCAGGGCTTAATTTCGTCCTGAACGGCGTTCCGACAACACTCAGCGCTTTTTTTAACTCAGTGGAACACGTCAAAGCCGCAGGTTTAAAACAATATAACTGTATTAAATCGCAACGTCACTATAATTTGGCGCTGCGCAGATGGCAGTGAACCTGACAATGGGAGACCAACGTGATGCGATGTGCATGGGCGCGAGGCGCGGTACTGCATGTGCGTGTGTGTGTGTGTGTGTGTGTGTGTGTGTGTGTGTGTGCAGTAAGATAGGTTGAGCTTCGTTCCGAAGCTGTGATCTGTACATAAAGCTGTCCTTTGTGTCGACTGTCTTTTGTTTATGACTGCTACCATCTCAGCGAACTAATGCCATGGGTTCAGTCTAGAACCGCGAGACCTCTCCGGTCGCAGGTTCGAATCCTGCCTCGGGCATGGATGTGTGTGATGTCCTTAGGGTACTTAGGTTTAAGTAGTTCTAAGTTCTAGGGGACTGATGACCTCAGATGTTAAGTCCCATAGTGCTCAGAGCCATTTGAGCCATTAATAGTATGGGGAGGTCTCGTGTTATGTGTATGAATAAGAAATAAACATCGTAAGGAGTGTTTGAATATGAACGTCTCTCTAGTGTGTTTTCACGAATTCTTGTTTCTAACGTGTCGCAATTTATGCCATGGCTGCTTACCCTCTCGTGCGGGCGGCGGAAGCATCCTCTGTCATCCTTTCGAGGCGATACGTGAACATTTTTCCTCTCCCATCCCTTTGCCGTGGCGTTGGAGGTTTTATCACTCCTATTATGAAACTTACAAACGACAAAATCTGACTGAAGAATATTATGTACCGTGTTTACCCTTAGCAGCGAAGCGTCAGCTGGGGAGGAGAGGAACAAGAAGATCTTGGCAGCCGGGGGGGGGGGGGGGGGGGGGGTAAGGAGCGGAGAGAGGCGTGAATGTTTACGCCTTGCATTTATACCAAATAAGGCGCCATGCACCGATTAGCTGCTGTGGTACAAATGTCACATTGACTTAATGTTTCGTGAAGACGTACAACAGAGACGTCGACGGTCAAATATGTTGCTAATTTGTAGCAGTGAATATTAACTTAAATCAATCCAATTGTAATACAACTCAACGACTGGAAGACAAATCACATTGAAAGAATTTATTAAATATTTATCCCCGTGTCTCAAGTCAAATCGTGCTTTAATCTTCCTAACTCTTCTTCTGGAAATCGGAATTGTGCGTGACCACAATGGGTCAGGTTTATCTTCACCGTCATTCTTCACTATATACTTTATTAACCAATACTAAACACGTGTTTACCAACCAGCTACAGTGGAACTGTTTGAAAGTTGCAAGTGGCAGCGATACTAAATCTTCGTGTTTTAGTGTTATCATTATAACAAATTAAGTTTTAAAAACCTGAATTTCAGAACAGCATTTTTCAAAAAATTATTTTTTATTTTAAATTTTACGCAATCCCTCTGAAACCCAAGATTCTAATGTTTACGGCTGGGAGGGGAAGAGGGGTGAGGGGTTGTATGGTTGAAGAGGTTCGTTCTGGTACCTAAAATTTTAGAAATTAAGTAATGGTTTTGAGTGAACTATGTCAGAGCGAAGTGAATTTGAACGTGGGTGGTTGGTGTTCATATGGTGGGTGCTTCCTTACCCAAGGTAGTCGAATTTTTTGGTGTTTCAGGAGGCACCATTCTGATGATTAATAGCATACAGGAAAAAAAGTGAAAAATGTCATCCGCTCAGTCACAGCGCGTAAGAAAATGGATAATTGTGACGGACAGTCATTGAAGAGGATTATGATGAAAAATAATAAGTAAATAGCTGCAAAATACACCAGAGATCTGCATGTCTCAATCGCGAACCATGTCAGCACCAAACCAACACGAACAGAACTCCAGAAGCTGGGGACAGAAGCACCAGCTGGAATTCGAAAACCACTCATCAGTGATACAGATGCCTGTAACAGGAATACGTGGTGCGAAAGCCATAAAACCTGGATTGTGCAGCTGTGGAGTGTTATTATTTGCACGGATGAGCCTTGTTGCAGATGGTTTGTAACGTAAGTGCACTATGGTGGGCGTTCTGTGATGATGTGGACAGCCATATCATGGTGTTCTATGGGAACTGTGGTACTCTGCAAGGCTGCATTAGTGTCAAGGATTGGGTGAGCATTTTGGCTAACCAGGTACATCCGATGATTTAATGTTTGTTCCTGAATAGTAATGCTGTGTTACATGACGACGGGCCATGTTCAGAAAGATTACACCGCCCAGAATTTTTTTTTTTTTTTTTTTTTTTTTTTTTTTTTTTTTTTTTTTTTTTTGTCAGCACAGGGATGAATTGTAGCATCTCCCCTATCGCCCACAATGACCAGATCTCAAAGGTATTGGACTATTGTGGTGTGATATGAAGAGAAGGATGCGTGAACAAACTCCATCATTGTTTCCTGATCTTGGCAGTATTTCACAGGAATAAAGTGTCGGATTCCTTTTGAAACCATACAGGACTTGTATCCATTTCGAGACGACTGGAAGCTATTTTGAATGCTAACAGTTCTCCTACGCTGAATTAGGCTACATATACATCCATATGATTACTCTGCAATTCACACTTAAATGTCTGGCAGATGGTTCATCGAACCATTTTCATACTAGTTTTCTATCATTCCATTCTCGAATGGCGTATGGAAAAAATGAACACCTAATTATATCCGTTCGATCTGTGATTTCTCTTATTTTATTTTGATGATCATTTCTCCCTACGTAGGAGGCTGTCAACAAAATATTTTTACATTCGGAAGAGAAAGTTGGTGATTGAAATTTGGTAAATAGATCTGGCCGCAAAAAAAAAAAGAACCTTTATTTCAGTGACACTCTCGCCCCTATTCCGCGATAACACGAAACAAGCTGCCCTCCTTTGCACTTTTTCTATGTCCTCCGTCAATCCTATCTGGTAAGGATCCCATACCGCGCAGCAGTATTCCAGCAGAAGATGGACAAGTTTAATGTAGGCTGTCTCTTTAGCGGGTTTGTCACATCTTCTAAGTGTTCTGCCAACAAAGCGCGATCTTTGTTTCACCTTCCCCACAATATTATCTATGCGGTATTTCCAATTTAAGTTGCTCGCAATTGTAATTACTGGGTATTTAGTCAAATTGACAGTCCTTAGATTTGTACGATTTTGGTTTACCCAAAATTTATCGGATTTCTTTTAGTACCCATGTAGATGACCTCTCACTTTTCTTTGTTTAATGCCAATTGCCACTATTCACACCATACAGAAATTCTCTCTAGATCATTTTTTAATTGGAATTGATCGCCTGAAGATTTTACTAGACGGTAAATTACAGCGTCATCTGCAAACAATCTAAGGGGTCTGCTCAGATTATCAGCTAGATCATTTATGTGGCTTTGGAATGTGTTATGATTTTGGTGTAACTATATTTTTGCCTACCCCTGTACAATTGGTTCTAGAGATGAGCTTTCCTTTAGCGTGTGGTAGTCTGTTATTAGTTCACTTATTGATGGCCATTTTTATAATGAATTTCAAGCTGTGAAATATTGCTCTAGTTGAGGTTACACACTTTTTCAAATGTAATCATTAATGTGATCCGTTGACTGCAACATTACCTAACCGACAGTCTGCTGAGAAGCTGTTTCAATAACCAGAATTCTATACGAGCAAACCAATCATCATTCTGCGTGATGTTCCTCACACGTTAAGTAATTGGGCTAAGCGCGGCCCTGACAATAATGTCAGAGGTACAAGCCGCAAATGTCTGCTTTCACACCCAACAGCCAGCTAACTGCATAAAATGAACTGCAGCTGTTATTCTGCAGTCTAATAGTCTATACATCGGCAGGCTTCTGAATTAATGAAATAAACTGAAATATGAAATGGAACATAAATGAATCATTTATAGAATTCTTCTATAACATCCTTAATTGATGTAGACAACATCAGAGAATTACGTTGAATAATGTTTATTCAGAAGGTAAATCTTACATAATCGGAAAATGGTTCTACGATAACCAGTTATAATACAGACAGCAATTAACCTCATAAAATGCAATAAAGTTTGTAGAGAGCATTATGAGTGTGGTAAGAACATCCGCAAGCTAAACAGTCATCAAAGACACGCGAAATATTAAGTCAATTGTGTGATCACAGAAGACGAAATATTCGCCAGCACAAAATAATTCAGTATCCAGCATGACTGTTTACCATTAATACAATAGATATAACGAGTAGTAACTGATACTCTGTCTATTTTCGGTTCCGTAATGCAAGCGTAAACGCTGAATTTCTGCACTGGAACATACGCAGAACTCGTGAAAATTTGAATCTCTTCAAAAGTTAAAGCATTGTAGTGGCCGCTCACCGCTCGGAGCATATCACCGACACGACCGAATAAAACAGGTTACAACTGGAAAGTCTGCTTCTTTCAGAACTAAAATACTAGTGTTTTCAAAAATTAAAGTATTGTAGCGGCCGTTCACGGCCCAGAATCAATCACCTACACGACCGAAAAACTATCGAAAAGTGTCCTCAGTAACTCCATTGCGGACAGTATGCAATAAGTGTCTGTCTCCACTGACTCCAATATTGCTCCGCTACTGCCTGCTTCTCCATTACCTGAAGCCCGTACCCAAAAAGTATGCGGCGCTTACGTTCTACAGACATAATTTTCACTCAGCTTGGCCAGTATCCGATCCAAACTAGTGTATTAAAAACATTTAAATAAAGACATGTTATGCACGTTCTGTCACAGAGGCAATCTACAATAAATGTAATTAAAGTTTTGTTCATTAATAAATAAGCTAGCACTCCTACACCAGTGCACTACTTCAAAAACTAATTAAAAGGCGTTAAACACTATTTAGATGATTATTTATGTATGCTTAATAGAAGAGTCGTTTGGCACTCTTCTGAGCGGTGGTGCCAGCTAAAACATACAGTTGACCGCTTCTAAAATTACCTTGGTTCATTTTTATCGACTTTAAGCATATTCAAATAACGCTACAGGCAGAAAGAGAAACATATTCCTTAAACAACTACACAATTATGACGAGATATAAGGTATTCATGCTGCTTTCAGCTGCTGTGTTATTACGAAGGATACTAAGTTCTGACAATCATTTTCATAATGAAAAGAATGTGAATATGTAATAAATACTTACTAAAATAGATACAGATATGTTGTTACCACAGTAGTGATGGGACAGCCGACAGTTTTTAGCAACCGATTGGGCAGGCCGTTGTTTTTTCGTTCAATCGTTTTTTTCGGTCCAATGAAACAACCGAACGACTTTATCTCTGCCGCCATGTCAGTTATATGAATGGTTTCACTCACTGACCCCGTGTAAATGGTTCCACTCAATGCGATACAACGGATTGACAGAAGTCCCGACGGTTGCGGCCATTATATGAATGTTTTCACTCAGCCTCCGGGTTTGAGTGATTTTATTTACGCCCTTTTCCAGCCTTTTTGGTTATACATGAGCAGTGACTTGGATTGAAAACTTTCTTACAGGCAAATATAATATCTTATTTCAAGTAGATGTGCATAAAACGGAATTTCTAATGATAAAGTATTTTCAAAATGTATGTATTTACTTACTTAAATCCGAATTTTCGTCCTTGTGCCATTAAATATCAGTTTCAAAAGTTTAATACCTGGTGGTGCACCGTAAATTTATGTATATTTAAACTAACATTCGCTTTAACACGTTTTATCAGATCGGGTTCTTCTCTGCTTGTTCGGAACAAATTTGACATGGATTTTAAACTGACTTCCCTATAAGCCAGACACTTGAACTTTCAACTTAGCTCGGAACAGGACGGCCGTGCAATATGCTCTCGCTTTCTGGCGGAGAGTATTTGAAGCACTACAACTCTTTCCCTGTTTTCCTGTTCCAATAGCGAATGTTACACTGTTAAGAATGATTGCTGCTAAGCTTCCGTGTGAGCTCGATTCTCTCTAATTTTTATATTGGTGGTCTTTTCGCGCAATGTACATAGAACTCAGTTGAAAAGAAAAAGCAGCAAATGACTATTTAAATAAAAACATTTTAATACAACACTTTTTTTAAACGGGATAAAAAGTATTAAACAATCTCTCCTACCCACATAAAGATTCCTTGCGCCATGTGGATTTGTAATGGCTATGACAATACTTGAAAACTGGAACTGCAAAACCTGAAGTGCATGCAGTAGATAATAGTAATTAGTGTAGAGAGTAACGGTCACTGAGAAAAATCACAGAACAGTTCATATCATGTGAAGTGCAATAAAATTTACTGCGACGTAGGTGAACTATTAATGCGTCAGTGACCTATTGCAAGTGTCCCAGGTTTTTAGTTTGAAATTTTACGAGTACTATCATAGGTATTAAAAATTCACAAGCGAAAATTTTCAGGACTGTGTGTAAGACATTAGGAATTTGTGTGGGGCTTGGAGAATTTATTTAATACACTTTTGCCAGTTTTAAAAACGTGTCACATTAAACGGTTTTGTCCTTAAATAATTATTTTTAAGTTAAATTTATTGAAGCCCTATCTCTCTGTTCCCGCTGGTTAGTACCTAACATGAATAATTCGTTAAATGGTGAGGTGATGTGAACATAAACCACATAAGATGGAACTTTTTTAATTGGTGACACGATCAGTTTCATTTTAAGCACATACCTTCACTTGTGGAAGTATTTTTTCGCAAAAACTCTTGCCATCATTCATTAATTTCCTTTGAATTTCTTTGGTTCATATAGTTTCATAATAGAAACATCCTTGAAGATATTATGTATAGGGTTTAATTTATTTCGAGGTTTACGTCTCAGTCAGTCATATCATTTCTCCCAGTCACACGTATTACTCTGAAGGAAACAAAAGAAAAATTCGGAGTAGGAATTAAAATCCATGGAGAAGAAATAAAAACTTTGAGGTTCGCCGATGACATTGTAATTCTGTCAGAGGCAGCAAAGGACCTTGAAGGGCAGCTGAACGGAATGGATAGTGTCTTGAAAGGAGGATATAAGATGAACATCAACAAAGCAAAACGAGGATAATGGAATGTAGTTGAACTAAATCGGGTGATGCTGAGAGAATTAGATTAGAAAATGAGACACTTAAAGTAGTAAATGAATTTTGCTATTTTGGGAACAAAATAACTGATGACGGTCGAAGTAGAGAGGATATAAAATGTAGACTGGCAATGGCAAGGAAAGGGTTTCTGAAGAAGAGAAATTTGTTAACATCGTGTATAGATTTAAGTGTCAGGAAGTCGTTTCTGAAAGTATTTTCTATGGAGAGTAGCCATGTATGGAAGTGAAACGTGGACGAAAAATAGTTTAGACAAAAAGAGAATGGAAGGTTTCGAAATGTGGTGCTACAGAAGACTTCTGAAGATTATATCGGTAGATCACATAACTAATGAGGAGGTATTGAATAGAATTGGGGAGAAGAGGAGTTTGTGGCACAACTTAACAAGAAGAAGGGACCGGTTGGTAGAACATGTTCTGAGGCATCAAGGGATCACAAATTTAGCATTTGAGGGGAGCGTGGAGGGAATAATTCGTAGAGGGAGACCAAGAGATGAATACACTAAACAGATTCAGAAGGTAAGTACTGGGAGATGAAGGAGCTTGCACAGGATAGAGTAGCATGGAGAGCTGCATCAAGCCGGCGCGGTGGTCTCGCGGTTCTAGGCGCTCAGTTCGGAACCGTGCGACTGCTACGGTAGCACGTTCGAATCCTGCCTCGGGCATGGATGTGTGTGATGTCCTTAGGTTAGTTAGGTTTAAGTAGTTCTAAATTCTAGGGGACTGATGACCTCAGAAGTTAAGTCCCATAGTGCTCAGAGCTATTTGAAGCATTTGAACCGGCCCAGGCGAGGCCTAAAGCTATCAAGGGTACACAAGTGGCCTTGGGCTCCGAAAGCCCATATCGATGAGGTTCCGTTGAATGGTGCGCACGATGACCCTTGTTGATGGCTTAGCATTGAAATCTGCGGCAATTTTAGGAAGGGTTGCACTTCCGTTACGTTGAACGGTTCTCGTCAGTTGTCGTTGGTCCCGGTCTTGCAGGATGTTTTTTCGCCCGCAGCGGTGTTTGAAATTTGATGTTTCGCAGGATTCCTGATATTCACGGTACACTCGTGCCACTTCACCGCCACTTGGAGATGCTGTCTACCATCGCCCGTGCGCAGACTATAACACCACGATCAAACTCACTTAAATCTTGGTAACCTGACACTGTATCAGCAGTAACCGATCTAAGAACTGCCCGAGAAACTTGTTTTATATAGGCGTTGCCGACCGGGATGCCTTATTCTGCCTATTTACATACAATATGTTATTAAAAGTATCCGGACACGCCTAAAAACATACATTAGGCACGTTGTGCTGCCACCTACTGCCAGGAACTCCATATCGGCGACCTCATTAGACATCGTGAGGGAGCAGAATGGGGCGCTCAGCGGAGCAAACACGGACTTCGAACTTGAACAGGTGATTGGGTGTCACTTGCGTCATACGTCTGTAAACGAGATGTTCATACTCCTAACACCTCTAGGTCCACTGTTTCCAATGTGATAGTGAAGTGGAAACGTGAAAGCACACGTACAGCAAAAAGCGTACAGGCCGACCTCGTCTGTTGACAACAGAGACAGCCGGCAGTTGAAGAGGGTCGTAATTGTCTAATAGGCAGTCATGTATCGAGACCATCACACAGGCATTCTAAACTGCATCAGGGTCTACTGCAAATACTATGACAGGATGTGAGGAAACTTGGATTTCATGGTCGAGAGGCTGCTCATTAGCCACACACCACACCGGTAAATGCCAAACGACGCCTCGCTTGGTGTAAGGAGCGTAACCATAGGACGATTGAACAGTGGAAAAACGTTGTGTCGTGTGACGAATCACGGTACACAACGTGGCGATGCGGTGGTAGGGTGTGGGAATGGCGAATGCCTGGTGAACCTCATCTGCCTGCGTGCATAATGCCAACAGTAAAATTCCGACGCGGGGTGTTATGGTGCGGTTGTGTTTTTAATGGACGGAGTTTGCACTCGCTGTTTTGCGTGACGGTATCACAGCACAGGCCTACATAGATTTTTTAAGCACCCTCTTGTTCCCACTGTTAAAGAGCAATTCGGGAATGGCGATTGCCTCTTTCAACACGACCGAGAACCTGTTCATAATGCACTGCCTGTGGCTGAGTGGTTAGACGACAATAACATCCTTCTAATGGACTGGCCTGCGCAGAGTCCCGACGTGAATCCTATAGAACACCTTTGGGATGTTTTGGAACGCCGACTTCGTGCGAGGCCTCACCGACCGACATTCACACCTCTTCTCAGTGTAGCACTCCGTGAAGAAAAGGCTGCATTCCCCAAGAAACCTTTCAGCACCTGATTGAACGTTTGCCTGCCAGAGTGAAGCTATCATCAAGTCTACATGTGACCCAACACCATATTGAATTCCAGCATTACCGATGGAGGGCGCCACGAATCTTTAAGTCATATTCAGCCAGGTATCCGGATACTTTTGATCACATAGTGTATCTCTGTATTTGAGTGCGCATTCCTGTACGAGTTTTTTGGCCCTTCAGTGTTTGACCCCTCTGATTGACATCGTTTCTGCATCTCCTTAGTTACATTTTAGTTGTTTGTACACGCTTTCAATTTTTTTTTTTCATGGTGTCTTCTGGTCTGAGTCCTTTGTCAATATAGGGGCAACCACTACTTTATAAAATTTAATTTTTGTTTCTTTCCTGACTTTGTTGCACAGTACTCTGAAAGTTTGCAAACTTTGATTTTAATACATTTATTCTGTATGTCATTTTCCACTTAACTTACATCGCAAGGTAAGAATTTAAAATGCAGCACTTGTTCTAAAAGAAGACCATTTAGCACTGTTTTGTGATGCACATGGAATTTTACTTTAGAAGTTGTAATTTTAATATTTTTGTGTGAAGTATTGAAATTTCAGTTGTACCATACCATTCTAATCTAAGTGATCTACTGAACTTTCCAGATCACCCTTGCTCATTTCTAAAATCACTTGTTCGTCAGTGAAACCGTTTCTAAAAAATCCTGAAGATCACAAAAAACCTGTAAGTAATAGAAGATTGACTTAGCAGTTCAGTAAAGATAGAAGTGATACGCGTAGGTAAGAAGTGGTCGTGGGTCGCAGAAATGCAAGTCGCAGAAGTGGAAAGCACTTGGCCGTGGCTGTACTTTCTCAACGCCCAGCGACGGTGCAGGGCCCACCGGGCGTACCGCGCGCGTCACTCACAGGCGCGCCATTCATCTGTCATAAGGGGAGGAGGGAGAGGGGGAAGGGCGCGCGGTTCGGTGCAAGATCGCTAGCTGACGTGTTCACCAGGAGCAGCAACACACTGTGCACCGAACGAGGGGAGAGAGGTGCATCTCCAATACTGCGCGAGCAAGAACGAACAGGATGGCACACATCAAAGGCCGCTCAGTCAAAAGAATTGTTCCCACATTGGCAGCGTATCATTTTGTCTAGAAATGAAAGAATCTATACTTCACGAATTATTGCCCGATTTGAAAGCAGACATTGTCATTTGTTTGTGCCAAGAAACAAGTATAGACCTGGACACGAACCCAGAAACCTATTGTTCCCGTGCGCTCTCCGGGCACTGACAACACACCATCCCATAAACCATGATCAACGAGATGAATTCTCAGTTACAACTTTAAGGCCTTAATGAAGCCAGATGCCACCACATATCACTCCCGCAGGCTTCCGAGTACGACCAGCTGTCACACCTAACCAACGCAGCGTCAAGACATCGAAGAATGGACAAATTATATCCCAGATTAACATCATAAAGGACAGCTCGTTGTCTTCCAAAAGTTTGAATAAAACTCAGTCCGTATTACCGTATTGTAAAGACTCTGTACCAGATGATGTGGTAACTTCTCCTTTTTACTGTGCTTATCTACCGGGTGATCAAAAAGTCAGTATAAATTTGAAAATTGAATAAACCACGGAATAATGTAGATAGAGAGGTAAAAATTGACACACATGCTTGGAATAACATGGGGTTTTATTAGAACCAAAATATACAAAAGTTCAAAAAATATCCGACAGATGGCGCTACATCTGATCAGAATAGCAATAATTAGCATAACAAAGTAAGACAAAGTAAATATGATGTTCTTTACAGGAAATGCTCAATACGTCCATCATCATTCCTTAACAATAGCTGTAGTCGAGGAATAATGTTGTGAACAGCACTGTAAAGCATGTCCGGAGCTATGGTGAGGCGTTGGCGTCGGATATTGTCTTTTAGCATCACTAGAGATGTCGGTCGATCACGATAAACTTGAGACTTCATGTAACCCCAAAGCCAATAATCGCACGAACTGAGGTCTGGGGACCTGGGAGGCCAAGCATGACGAAAGTGGCGGCTGAGCACGCGATCATCACCAAACCACGCGCGCAAGAGATCTTTCACGCGTCTAGCAATATGGGGTGGAGTGCCATCCTGCATAAACATCGTAAGTTCTAGCAGGTGTTTATCAACCAGGCTGTGGATGATGCGATTCTGTAACATATCGGCGTACCTCTCAACCGTCACAGTAGCAGTTTTTCTGTCCAGAGCCATCTGTCGGACATTTTGTGAACTTTGTTTTTGTTGTTGTTGTTGTTGTTGTTGTAATAAAACCCCCTTATCATTACAAGCATGTGTGTCAATTTTTACCTCTCTATCTACATTATTACGTAGTTTATTAACTTTACAAATTTATACTGACTTATTGATCACCCGGTATTTCCTCTTTCTACTACTGCATTCAGGGTCCGCATGTGTTGAGAATTTACTCGTCCAGTATCTGGCAGTTATTTTTACGGCCAGACAGCCTGTCTGTCGATATTCTGTAACATATCGGCGTACCTCTCAACCGTCACGGTAGCAGTTTTTCTGTCCAGAGCCATCTGTCGGACATTTTGTGAACTTTGTTTTTGTTGTTGTTGTTGTTGTTGTAATAAAACCCCCTTATCATTACAAGCATGTGTGTCAATTTTTACCTCTCTATCTACATTATTACGTGGTTTATTAACTTTACAAATTTATACTGACTTATTGATCACCCGGTATTTCCTCTTTCTACTACTGCATTCAGGGTCCGCATGTGTTGAGAATTTACTCGTCCAGTATCTGGCAGTTATTTTTACGGCCAGACAGCCTGTCTGTCGATATTCTGTAAGCTCTAATATCTACAAACGGTATGAAAAATCAGGTCACCGTATAAAATAAAAATTGGAAGCATTAGAGGAAACTGAATGGACTATTTTTTACTTTAAATCTGCACCGTCAACACTAACGATCGTCACCCACACGTCATCACGAAATAAAACCCTCTGCACTCGGTGTCCTCGACGAAGGGAGTAAAACTCTGGATTTTAAAAAAATACTAGTTTGCTATTACGGTATATCTGCCACGTTACTGGAAGTTAGAGTGACCAGGAGAAAAAAATTTCAAGTTGTACCAGAGAAAAGGAGAAGAATGTACAGTACATTGACCCACCTAGCTTCAGAAAAAAAAGCAGAATTGAAACATCTACAAACTAGAATATGTTGGTTGTGTATCCTCATACACTATGTGATCAAAAGTATTCGGACGCCCCAAAAAACATACGATTTTCATATAACCTGCACTGTGCAGCTACCTACTGCCAGGTACTATATACCAGCGATGTCAGTAGTCATTAGACATCGTGAGACAGCACAATAGGGCGCTCCGTGGAACTCACGGACTTCGAACGTGGTCAGGTGATTTCGTCTCACTTGCGTCATACGTTTGTAAACGAGACATCCACACTCCTAAACACCTCTAGGTCCACTGTTTGCGATGTGATACTGAAGTGGAAACGTGAAGGGACACGTACAGCACAAAATCGTACAGGCTGAACTCATCTCTTGACTGACAGAGCCCGCATCTCGTGGTCGTGCGGTAGCGTTCTCGCTTCCCGCGCCTGGGTTCCTGGGTTTGATTCCCGGCGGGGTCAGGGATTTTCTCTGCCTCGTGATGGCTGGGTGTTGTGTGTTGTCCTTAGGTTAGTTAGGTTTAAGTAGTTCTAAGTTCTAGGGGACTGATGACCATAGATGTTAAGTCCCATAGTGCTCAGAGCCATTTTTGACTGACAGAGACCGCCGACAATTGAAGAGGTCGAAATGTGTAATACGCTGACATCTATCCAGACCATCACACAGGAATTCCAAATTGCATCAGAATCCTCTGCAAGCGCTATGACAGTTAGGCGGGAGGTGAGAAAACTTGCATTTCATCGTCGAGCGGTTGCTCATAAGCAACACATCACGTCGGTAAATGTCAAACGACATCTCGCTTGGTGTAAGGATCGTAAACAGTGGACGATTGAACCGTGGAAAAACGTTGTGTGCAGTGATGAATCACGGTTCACAGTGTGGTGATCCGATGGTAGAGTGGGTCTGGCGAGTGCCCGGTGAACGTCATCTGCCAGCGTGTGTAGTGCCATCAGTAAAATTCGGAGGCGATGGTGTTATGATGTTGTTGTGTTTTTCATGGAGGAGGCTTGCACTCCTTGATCTTTTGGGTGGAACAATCGCTGCACAGGGCTACATTGATGTTTTAAGCACCTTGATGCATCCCACTGTTGAAAAGCAATTCGCGGATGGCGACTGCATCTTTCAACACGATGGAGAACCTGTTCATAATGCACGGCCTGTGGCGGAGTGGTTACACGAGAATCACACCCTGTAATGGACTGGCTTGCACAGAGTCCTGACCTGAAACCTATAGAACACCTTTGGGGGCGGCCAGTGTGGCCGAGCGGTTCTAGGCGCTTCAGTCTGGAACCGCGAGACGGCTACTGTCACAGTTTCGAATCCAGCCTCGGGCAGTTAGTTAATTTTAACCAAGTTAGTTAAGTTTAAGTAGTTCTAAGTCTAGGGGAATGATGACCTCATATTTTAAGTCCCATAGTGCTCAGAGTCATTTGAACCATTTGAAGACCTTTGGGATGTTTTGGAACACCGACGTCGTGCCAGGCCTCACCGACCGACACCGATACCTCTCCTGAGTGCAGCAGTCTGTGAATAATGAGCTGCCTCTCCCCAAGAAGCCTTCCAGCACCTGATTGAACTTATGCCTGAGAATGGAAGCTGTCGTCAAGGCTAAGAGTGGGACAACACCATACTGAACTCCAGAATTACCGATGGAGGGCGCCACGAACTTTAAAGTCATTTTTAGCCAGTTGTCCGGATGCTTTTGATCACATAGTGTATGTCACTAACGCACTCTGTCGACATTTTTATTTACCAATTCTATTTCATCTACGATTACCTTCTCCAGTCAACATTCCCGGCACAGAGGATGCAACAATCTAAGGGAGAGGAGCGTCTTTCGAGTCTTTAAATAAGACAGTGCTTCATAGGCTACGGTGTTCTCACAGTTGGGGCGTCGAGGTACATTTTTCGTTCGCCTCCGTAACTGAGTGGTGAGAGAATGAAATTAGTTTGCGAAAATCCCATGTTAAGTTCCCATAACTAGCAGTGATTTTTCCTTGCTAGGATGCACTTAGTCTTGTAATGCAAACTGAAGAGATACTTGAATGATAAGTAGCGGCTCCAATGTCTGGTGCACTGACAACGGCCTTTGCTGACCCCACGCCCAATTCGAATGACACTAAACAACATGAGAGCTGCAATTAAATTTATTCCACTTGAGAAACATGGAATTCCGTCAAGTGTCGATGGAAGTGGAGTGCACTATTCATTCTGAATCACTTTTGGACAAAGCAGTTTTAATAGGGGGCGTCAAAGACGGTAATTTTAAATATGGCAGTAAACTATAAAATATTATAAGACGTGACTGTCACTGTGTACTACATACTATACGGAAAAGGAACTTTAGTAAAATAAACATGGCATACATCATACACTTGTCACACCACGTAATTGGACCAAACAAAATATTGGAGACGCCATGAACTTGAGAGTCACAAAGGAGAAACTGTTTCGAAATTAAAACGATTTTTAAGTGATTAGAGGTGTTGGATATACATACCAATTACTGCACGCTGATGATTCTGTGGAAGGACGCTCTGCATCCATACGTTAGTTGAAAGACGTGGCTGTACAAGGAAGGAATATAAACGATAATTGTGCCAACACACAACCAGATGACGTAAATTATGCTCTCCTCAACGTGCTTTGTACAAACGACGTACATTTTGGGCACCACCTTTTAAAGGAGAAAAAAAAAACACCACCTATTTGGGAAACGATCACAACAGAAGTGATTCGGAAGAGCAAATATGATGTTCTCTCTTGTTCCAGGTGTCGAGTAATGTGAAGCTCTACCACCATTGATTCCAGCTGTACATGATATGGATTGTCTGTTGGCTGGAGATAAAGGCACGTCTGGTACGTCATTATTCCTCTGCCGTGTTCAGAATTTGATCTCAATAACGCTTACATACTTACACCACTATTAAGTCTGTTGTATCCTCGGTTAATGAAAAGCTTTTTTCTTCGATTGTTTTGGTCGTCTTTGTTAATGATTCTTGGGAAAGAGACACAATTGGCTTCATTTAGTTTTCGATAAGCTTGCTACTCTTGGCTATTCACAGTATCGTTGTCAAACCACATGTGGCCGATGTCAGTTGATTAGTAAAATAGAGATACTGTTGGTTACGAAACAAATGCCAGGGATTTGAGATTGCACACCTTCCGCAGCAGCGATACAGCAGTAAAATTTCTCCTCGTTATTCACGCATCACAGCCTTTGTTTGGCCAAGATCCTAAGTTATAAATCAATAAGAAAACACACTAAACTTTCAGAGAGCAGTGTTGGCTGTCATTGAGATAAATAAGTTTGTAAAAATCAAGTTTTAAAATAAATCTGTGCCGCTAGAGTTTGCGAGCCACAATTTACTAAAAAAATAAATGATGCACCACGAAAGACTGTTGCAAACTGGTCACAAATTCATATTCGTACAGGAATCTCCAGAAAATGACAAGCTTTGGCCGCCGATGGATGAATGTGTGACGCTGCAGCGCAATTTTAACAGCACCCTGCTGGAAACTGTAGTTAACAGAGGACGTGTCGATGTCAGGGCATGAAACCCTTGCCAATTTCATTCCGTGTTCTCAGTTGGACAGCAACTATACCTCGCAACAGCCGCGTGAACAATTTATTCAGAAGTCTCTTTTTGAGAGAGAACGCTTCGTTAAGCTCAAAGAAGACGTTTGGAGAAGTCAGTGAATCGCTCGAAATTTGAATAGGAGGGATGCCGCTATTTGACGATGGCAGTAGTGGGTAACCCACGACGGACCACAGCGTCAATAAGGAAGCGGTAGACCTAGATGGACGACAGAACGTCAAGCCCGAGGGACACTCAGAGACACGGATTCATTATTATCATCGATCCGACATCCTATGGTGATTCAGTGGTCACAGGGATCATTAATAGGCGACTCACAGAAAGAGGGCAAGGCCCACGGGGTCCCTTGCGCCGACTGCCACGGACCTCTGTACACCAACAAGTCCGTTTGCAGCGTGTCGGACATATTAGGCCTCGAATCTCATTGAATAGAGCAGAATTGTCTCGAGTGATGAGTCCCGCTCCGTAATCATTTAATTACGTAATACTCATATATAAAAATAAAGTACTGTAAGGTTCGTGTCTGACCAACAACAACAACAACAACAAATGTATAAACTGTAAATAACTTCCGTTTAATGTTGCAAACTTATCAAGGAAATACACACATTTACACAGTTTACAATGTGACAATGTCATGAGAGTTGTCAAACGAACGCGTCTCGTCCTCAGAAAATGAAATAATCCTAAACACAACAATGGTAAATTTTAACTAGAAGTTTCTTTACAAAATTATTCTTATCAGTGCGTCATGACGTCAGCCAGTACTATGATAAATCATCCTATTTGGTTCAAAGTTTGGTACTATTTAGGATGACAATCAAGTCTACGGAGGATAGTCAGTTTTGTGACAAGTTGAGCAGAAGATTAGCCTAAGTCGCTCGAATTTACAGTGGACGCAAGCTGGTGAACCAACAAGTTTATGCCTCTGATGCGATGAGCTGTCTTCTGCATGGCTGCTTTCGTCCACTGAAATTCCTAAAAAATCTAATTAAGCCTTTTCTGATTTTTTTTCCAGCAGAAATTCTCCCTACGTTTCTCATGATGCGAGAAAACATGCACTCCTCCCTAGTCTTGGAATATGGCGATAAGCACGCACATCGCTGGAGTAGCATACATATTAAAATACCCTCTCAGTCCTCGCAAGGACAAATAACTAACTGGCTGGTTCGTTTCTCCACAGTGGGAGCTCAACAATGCTTCAGCTAATATCTATCTGAATGTCAGCCCCAGTAAACACTGTGTTCACTCAAATTTGTCCTCTGCGCCAGACAGAACGTTATGCACTCCGTTCTGCACTTTACGCCAGTTCACAGAAGACTCCCCGAAAATTTCGCTCTTGTCTTTCTCTTAGCTAAACTCTCTCACCATCTGGGTTCTTTCGTTCTCCACGTCATGGCTTTTTTCGACCAATAGGAGCGTTACTCTTATTATGTGGAAGCTCTCTCTACCTATCTCAAGAGCCCTACCATTGAACTGCGTCGAAATCTCAGCACTTTACTCTTTCCTAGGTCGTTTCGGCCAATTGGACGATTGGTGCCCGCTCACGTGTGTACAATTCCCTGTTCACATGATCAACTGCATCACTGGTTTTGTTCGTATCCATTTGGAATTCTGAAACAGGTTTCTAAAGCTTCTTTCTGTACTATTTCTGGTCGCCCGTTACTCGCTCTACGGTATGCATCGCCTGTCCGGTCGCCGACTCTCACGACAGGACGCCCACCACCTAAAGGGCTTTCTGTAATGCCTACCGGGGTGCAGAATTGAATCTGCCCATGCTGGCTTCCACACAAAACGTTTCGTCTCGGTGCTTGTTTCACCTTCTGCTCATTGACATGAGTTATATAGGAGTGGTGTGCTAATACCGTCGATTGAGTATCATCCCTCTTGCATTACATACTTATAGGCAAATCTGCTCATTACTGCCAAGGTAAGTTAGCTGTCATATTCACCTTCCTGTTACATATAGTGGAAATTTACCTTTATCATATTAAGCTTTACTTTCGAGTCATCCACATGCGGTAGTCCAAGTTGAGATTCCTCAGTAACTACGCATATGAAAGAAGGAAAAGGAAATTTTCCTGAAGCGAGAATGTACAGTGCATAGTCCACGCCATTTTGCACTTTATCTGACACTATATGCCAGAGAAAGTACTCGAACTGGCTATGAATTGGCATAGTCAATTCACTACTGATGGTCTGAGTTCAGTTTCTGACAGTTTGTCATTTGAGCTTAGGAGGATGTCAATTTACTTTAACATTTCTATTCCATACACGACAGATACACGTAAAGAAAGTATTTACATGAATATATGTGAGTATGATACATATAACCTTCTTCTAATTAAAAGTAATTAGATGAAAAGTGAATAAATAGTAAAGCTCGTCTTATGCAGTGTACCAAGTACTTACGGAAAAATGTTCACTTTCTTTGCATGTGTATTTTGACACATTTTCCATTCGTAATAGCATTTTCACTCGCAAAATTTAAGTTGTTATCAATACAAATGCAGCTCAGAATTTCAAAGAACATTTATAGACTATACCCTATGGCAGATGTTAAACCTCTGTCTTGTTTACCTCACAAATAGCTCACAAAACCGGTTATAGTATGGCTCACAATTTAGCGATGAATCCTTAAATAAGTACATTGTCGTATTTTTACATCCACTGTGTCTTTCGAGTGCAACAGGATCAAGGTGTTGGTGACAAAAAGAAAACCTAAAGCCAGCTGTTTTTCACATACACAAGACATTGCTGGATGTAAATGTTATGAATTTTTTCACTTAAGGGATGACAGAGGTGGCAAATTTATGGTTCAAATGGCTCTAAGCACTATGGGACTTAACATCTGAGGTCATCAGTCCCCTTGACTTAGAACTACTTAAATTTTACTATCATAAGGACATCACGAACATCCATGCCCCAGGCAGGATTCGAACCTGCGACCATAGCGGTCGCGCAGTTCCAGACTGTAGCGCCTAGAACGGCTCGGTCACACCGGCTGGCTTCGAGGAGCCTCTCTAATTCTGACAATGGCGACGCAGTACGTCGACCAAAATTACATTTCGAAAATGATTAGAAATCTACTGAAAACTATCAGTGAAGGTGCTTTTGGAAGCACTCAGGGCACATTTACATGAATGTGTTTAGAAATGTAATGCATACTGTTGAGTGTGTTGGTTGCCTCTTCTAGTCGAAATAGAACTGGCAACAGCAGTTCACATCCAGAGTTGTAGTAAAGACGGATTACAGTGCGAAATGGCAATGAATTTGTATGTTTTGATTCGTATCGCCTTGTGCTCGTCAATCAGTACGTTTAGCACATGTTAAGATCATTCTCATAGGTCAGTCGTTATGAAATGAGGGGTTCACACTGTTCCCGCTCATCCCTACTTCTATGGTACCAGTATCAGTCATCGAGATTTTAATAGCACACGCCCCATACACAAACACGCATTTTTTAATATTATCATTCAGGTATTAGTCAATGAAACGAAATATTATGTTGCACATTTGGAAGTACATTTACAAATGAAATTTCTTTTTCTTCTCCGGCTAATCCAGGATTACGCTTTATGGCCTGTTCTGGCCTTCGAAACCCCTCTTTCCAGTTAGATTGTTCGAGCATACCTGAAGTGACATATGCATCGCAAACTCTTTGCAATCCTGTTCGTTGGATTACTTCTTCGGTTAATGCGTTTGCCCCAGTTCTTTCCTTATTTCTCCAGTTCTTATTTTGTCTTCTCTTGTGCAGCCTGTCACTGACCTAAGAAACTCAACTCCTGAATTTTCCAGTTGTGTTAGGTCTTTTAGCTTAATGTCCAACTTCCTGCTCCGTATAGTACTATCGGTAGTTTCCATTCGTTGGGGTTTCTCTACTCGTTGTGCCCTTCAGTGTTATTTCTGAGCCAGATGAGTTTTGATAGATATTAATAACTTACTTAGGTTTCTTCAAATGTTAAGTCACCTTCTAAATTCTGGAAAAGAGACGCCTGCTCTGTTGTTACGTTGTTGACGGTTATCTTAGTCCTTATTGAGCATTTTCCTGGAAGGTTCTTGTTTTTGTTATCGGTATTACATGGTTATAACTTAGGTTTGTATTGTCTAATTTATGTTTAGCGGGTTGGTTAGGGGGTTCAGTGGTTAGCACAATGGACTCACATTCATGAAAAACGCTTCAAACCCGCGACTGGCCATCCTGATTAAGAGTTTTTTTGTGAGTTTGCTAAATCGCTTCAGGCAAATGCCAAGGTGGTTCCTTTGAAAAGGGCAAGGTCGATTTCCATTCCCCCCTTCACTAATCCCATCTTGTTCTCTGTTTCTAATTATCTCGTTGTCGAAGGGACGTTAAACACTAATCTCTTCCTGGTTCTCCTCCTCCTATTGTTTATGTACAGCTATTTGTAATTTGTCTTCACTCTCCTTATGATTACCCGACCTTCCGCAAAACTATTGAATTTAAAAAATTATTTGTCGATATTCTCATACTCTAAGGTATCTCGTCCTTCATCCGTTCCCTGACCAGGTCGTTAATGAGCATGTTGAACAGCGTAAATGACGTACTACAACCTTGCCAGTCTCTGCCTTATCTCTAATTCTGGCGTCAGCTTTTTGGCAGTACCTATTCATATTTTGGTCTTTTTGTGTAAGCCTTGGCATACTTCTCTCAGTTGCCTAGGAAAATGTCTTATCTTTTACTTACCAGGTTTTTTTTTCTTCGGAAGTGGTCAAATGCCTTTTCACAGTCGATAAATGCTAGATGTGTCTCTAAATTTAATTCTCACCTTCTCTGTGAAAACATGTCTACAAAGGGTCTTCCTGTACAGAAGTCTGCTTTCTATTCTAATAAAACTGAATGAGAAATGTTTCGAAACTTTCCCTGATTATTTTGCAACATATCTTATAAGAAGTCTTCAGAAAATTGAATCCCCTGTAATTATTTCAATTATCTCTGTTGCCTTCTTTGAATGGTAAAAGAGTTTTAGCGCATTTGCATTATTCTGGTATTTTACCTGTCTTCCAACACATGTTATGGAGATAGAGCGTTCTAATTTCTAAAATTGTAATACCATATATACACATCAAAAAAAGTTTTACATCACATCGGTTGCCCGAGTTCCGGAACCTTACTGAAAATTGGAACAGAGATCAACATAAACATCATTTCCACCATTTTTATTGCTAATGAAAACCACACATTGCATATTGTATCACCATACAGCGAGATCTTCCGAGGTTGTGGTCCAGACTGCTGTACACACCGGTACCTCTGATACCCAGCAACGCGTCCTCTTTCATTGATGCATTTCTGTATTCCTCGTGGCATACTATTCACGAGTTCATCAAGGCACTTTTGGTGCAGATTGTCCCACACCTCAATGCCGATTCGGCGTAAAGTACTCAGGATGGTTGTTGGGTCACGTCGTCCATAAACAGACCGTTTTAATCTATCCCAGGCATGTCCGATAGGGTTCTTTTCTGGAGAACATGCTGACCACTCTAGTCGAGCAATGTCGTTATCTTGAGGGAAGTCATACACAAGATGTGCACAATGGGAGCGCAAATTGTCGTCCATGAAGACGAATGCCTCGCCAGTATGCTGCGGTATGATTGCAATGTCGGTCGTAGGATGGCACTCACGTATCGTACAGCCGTTACGGCGCCTTCCATCACCACCAGCGGCGTTCGTCGGCCCCACAAAATGTCACCCTGAAACAGCAGGGAACCTCCACCTTGCTGCACTCGTTGCACGGTGTGTCTATTGCGTTCAGTCTGACTCGGTTGCCTCCAAATTCGTGTCCGACGACTTTATGGTTGAAGGCATATGTGACACTCATCGGTCAAGAGAACGTGATACCAATCCTCAGCGGTTCATTCGACATGTCGTTGGGCTCATCTGTACCGGGGTTGCATTGTGTCGTGGTTGCAAAAATGGATCTCGCCATGGACATCAGGAGTGAATCTGCGCGTTATGCAGCCTATTGTACATAGTTTGAGCCGTAACACGGCCTCCCGTGGATGCACGAAAAGCATTTTTCAACATGGTGACGTTGCTTCAGGTGTCCCTGCGAGCTATAATCCGCAGCTAGCGGTCATCCACTGCAGTAGTTGCCCTTGGGAGGCCTGAGAAAGGCA
Source organism: Schistocerca gregaria (assembly GCF_023897955.1). Lineage (NCBI taxonomy): Eukaryota > Metazoa > Arthropoda > Insecta > Orthoptera > Acrididae > Schistocerca > Schistocerca gregaria. Next base: position 496,035,571 of record NC_064921.1, on the reverse strand, counting down.
TGTCATCGACAGTTCCTGTCTCTCTGTATCTCCTGCATGTCCGAACAACTTGGCTTTGGTTCACTCCGAGACGCCTCGACACTTCCGTTGTTGAGAGCCCTTCCTGGCACAAAGTAGAAAGGTGGACGCGACCGAACCGCGGTATTGACCATCTAGGCAAGGTTGAACTACAGACAGCCGTGTACCTCCTTCCTGGTGGAATGACTGGAACTGATCGGCTGCCGTATCCCCTAAGTCTAATATGCACGGCTCATGCATGGTTGTTTACAGTTTTGGGCGAGTTTGGTTCAAATGGCTCTGAGCACTTTGCGACTTAACTTCTGAGGTCATCAGTCGCCTACAACTTAGAAGTAATTAAACCTAACTAACCTAAGGACATCACACACATCCATGCCCGAGGCAGGATTCGAACCTGCGACCGTAGCGATCGCTCGGCTACAGACTGTAGCGCCTAGATCCGTACGGCCACTCCGGCCGGCTTGGGCGAGTTTAGTGACATCTCTGAACAGTCAAAGGGACTGTGTCTGTGATACAATATCCACAGTCAACGTCTATCTTCAAGAGTTCTGGGAACCGGGGCGCTAGGAAACATTTTTTGATGTGTGTTTTATCAGTTCTCAGTTCTTTCCATCGAATCCAGGTGTTTTTCTTTGTTTTCTTGAATGCCTGTTTTAGTTCTGTCTAATCATTTTGATCGCTCCCTTCATCCGTTTTTTGTTCTGTTGGCTCATCTGCATTTGGGTTATACCTTAATTTCTTATAGTTATTTGTCCAGTACTCTGTAGGAATTATATTTACCGTATACTAGCAGTGTCTTCGTCGGTTCGTTTCAGCTGCCTGTTGTATCAGATAAGCAAATAGTGAAGTTTGGCGATAGCTACCATTTATTATTTACTCTCACCAGTTTGGTGCCCATTTGCAAGCCTCGAGAAGACCGCGGTCAACATGAATCACACGTAGTACTTTGCTGTCCCGACTGTTGTCCGCTACCTGTGCTTCAATTACGGCTGTGACACGATGGTCGCGGCGCCGGAGCCTGCACACACGCGCCGTGTGTGGTGTCGCGCTGGTGGTGCACATACCGCAGCGGGCCTGGGGGAGCTGGCGGGCCCGCCCTGGCGGTGCTTGCGGCTGACGTAGCGGTAATTAACAGCGCGGACACCTGGCGGCCTGCCACCCCACACCCGCCAGCAGCCAGGGCTGCCAACCTGCCGACCGCCACTTACACTTTATTCCCACTATAGTTCACTTTTATGTCCTCACCCGCAGCGCTGTAAAATCCTTTCCACCCTTCGTTCACTTTTCGTGCTCTCTCTGAGCATTAACGAAAACTACATTTAAAGCAAGACATCCTAAATTGTATCTTTACATTGTCGCCCACTCTGATATGGAATGTCATCATTTTTCTTTGCTGACTTAAGTCGTACTGACGGGGAGAAGACGCAAGTGCCATCACCCGACCTCCCAAGAACTTCTCTCAATGGAATAGTAGTCAAAATATACGAGCACGTGTTTCTACTTATCCGTAGATACTTGACCGTTACTGAAAGAACGACGGTCAAAGTTTGAGGTATTTTCGAGGTAATTCACATGCCTCTTACTACGCGCTGTTCTCAAACGAAATTGTGGCCCAGTCGTTAGCTTCGCGGCTTCTTAATTTTGCGACCCATATTCCAAACCCGATTATCGTTTATATTTACTTTATTGCATTTTATTGTTTAGTATTTTCATTTATCTGTCTATGTTCGTATAAGGTTACAACACGAATGATTCTTATCAAATTAGGGAGTACGAAGGCACTACATTAACTGTAAACTGCACCTTAGTTTCACAATTATTGCCCCACATTTATTACATATACATTTGTGTTTGGTGAACGAACAAAACCTTTTTTAATTCTCATGTTCTGACAACTGATTCTCATACAAATTCTTAAAATAATGCTCATATTTTATTCATATGCTTTTTCTTTACAAATATCTAATTCGTTCTCTCGGATGATACCGATAGCAGAAACATTCGAAACACGGATATTCCGAATATTACAAGCACTATACGAAGGCAGGTTTGCCACAGTGACATTTCTTCGTATGAATCATTCAGGAAAGAAACGTCATTAATGATGGTGAACAATTCGCGAGTTGCCAATAATTTTGCGGCAAACCACAAATAATGGATAACTTTTCCGAAAACTGGCGTATGCAGTTGATTAAAAGTAAAGATACACTACAAGAATTTCACTGCAGACAATTTCAAATAATTTTCTCGTATATTTTATTGTTTTTTTTTTTTTTAGTTCTTTCATCCGACGTTCAGTAAGTAGAAGAATAGGGACAACCTACATTAATATACACCGGAAAACATTCATGTTATATTCTTCTACAGATGTGAGTACATAAATGAAAATCAAAAATAAATCTAACAATCGGATTTAGAACTTGGGGCGCAATTAAGAAGCTGCGATGCTAACAGCTCTGCCACCGTCTAAGGTTATCACGCGGTAAAAGGCACGAAAAGTACCTCGAAAATACCTTAAGAACTTTGACCGTCCTATTTTCAGAAATCGTCGAGTAACTATATGTAAGCCAAGATACGTGTTCACTTATTTTCATCCCTTTTCCACTGAGTGAAGTTTCTAGGAAATCGGGTAAACCCTGCTCTGCATTCCTCATGAGACATAATGAAATGACATTTACGTTGCAATTTTCATGACATGTAATGCCTTTTCTGGACATTTCACACCGGAAAGCCCTGCGGAGGTAAAATGCCTACTTTATATTTTGATATGCGAGTTTCCTCAGTGTTTAAAATAGTATGTTCATGTGATTTTTGTGGTATCATCCAAAGATTCCGGTACCACAACAAAGTCAGCAACTCGCATTGGTACCACAGACATCAGAGAATCTCGCACGCTGTCCGCAACAAAAACTGAGGGGCGCTCCTCAAGACACACCCTCTCTCTCAGCACCACAGTACCACAGCGCTGTCACACAGAGGTGGAGCTGAGGATGTACTCGCTTAGCCCAGTTCGTGACCTTCGATGAAGCAGTCAACATTAGTTACGACACAAGAGTTACTACGTAAGTCACAAATGGGACTATATTTTTCTGAATGTTGTACGTCTAGAGAAGAGTTTGCAACTGTGCACATCAAGGAATGCTTTACTGTTAAATGACAGTTGTAAATATTCGACACACTCCTGTGATAATTCAGTGTAGAAAGTTAAGTAAATCTTTTTTTCTTTCATTCTTGTAATAAAATGAAGAGCCGGTACGGTTCTTAACACAAGATACACTGAAGTGCCAAACAAACTGGTACACCTGCCTAATGTCGTGTAGGGCCCCGTCGAGCAAGCAGAAGTGCCGCAACACGACGTGGCGTGAACTCTAATAATGTCTCAAGAAGTGCAGTTGGCACCTAATTGAATACATTTTGTTTAATTTCTGATCGATTTGTGTGTTGCGAGAAATTAACTGCATTTCATGCTGTACAAAAAAAAACACACTGGTTGTGATCAAAATTCGTGTCAAAGTAGGTACACGAAAAATTGTTAGCTAACACTTTACCGCTAGGTTTCTGGCATGTTGATTACTACTTTCTGGTTGGAGACAAGAAAGCACGATTTGGCACAACACGTTCGCAACTGCATACCGTGAACCCAGCGAGCAGACCATTGTGGTCTTTTACAAATTGACGATAACGATTTGAGAGGCCTATGAAGGGCTGTACTTCCTTGATAGATTGCGGTGTTGTAAAATATTTAACTGTGTCTATTACCTGTGGATCGGTTTTGATTCCGTGTTCACTGATGACGTAGCCTAAATACGTTACTTTCCTTAATGCGAAGTGACACTTTCACAAATTTAATGTTAATTTATGTCCCTGAGACGTTGGAAAACTTCTCGTAAGTGAATCGCATGTTTCTTGATGTATTTTGAAAATACGATTATGTCATCGAAGTGTATCATGCATTGCTGAGGTTTTGACCCACGTAACACACCATCTAGCCATCGTTGGAATGTTTCAGGGCCATTTTTCAATCAGAAAGGAATCCTTAAGACTTGCCCTGACCTGAATGGGTGGAGAAAGCAGTTTTATGTCGGTCCTCTGGTGCAACTTCTATTTGATGGTACCGGCTCCTCAAGTCAATTGTGGCGAAATATTTACTGTTGACAAGATGGTTAACGGTACCTACAATATTCTGTAATGGATACACATCCAGAATTGTTTTGCTGTTTAAATGGCTGTAATCACAACAGAATCTATAATGTTTTGCACTGTCACCAGATTTATTTGTCACAGTTACAACATTTGCGCCGGCCGCGGTGGTCGTGCGGTTCTGGCGCAGTAGTCCGGAACCGCAGGACTGCTACGGTCGCAGGTTAGAATCCTGCCTCGGGCATGGGTGTGTGTGATGTCCTTAGGTTTAAGTAGTTCTAAGTTCTAGGGGACTTATCACCTAAGATGTTGAGTCCCATAGTGCTCAGAGCCATTTGAACCATTTTCTTGAACAACATTTGCACTGTATGGCGAATCCGAATTAACTTTTATCCCATCCTTTAATCGCTGATATATGAATTCATCATGAAATGGTTGTAATTGGTGAGGAACTCTATATGGTCTCCTATAAACTCTTTTTCAAACCCTGTGTTGTATGATGTTCGTTGCTGGTAGCGGTCCCTATGAACTACACAGATCCTAAAACTCGTCCAACACTGTATATATATTACACTCCTGGAAATGGAAAAAAGAACACATTGACACCGATGTGTCAGACCCACCATACTTGCTCCGGACACTGCGAGAGGGCTGTACAAGCAATGATCACACGCACGGCACAGCGGACATACCAGTAACCGCGGTGTTGGCCGTCGAATGGCGCTAGCTGCGCAGCATTTGTGCACCGCCGCCGTCAGTGTCAGCCAGTTTGCCGTGGCATACGGAGCTCCATCGCAGTCTTTAACACTGGTAGCATGCCGCGGCAGCGTGGACGTGAACCGTATGTGCAGTTGACGGACTTTGAGCGAGGGGGTATAGTGGGCATGCGGGAGGCCGGGTGGACGTACCACCGAATTGCTCAACACGTGGGGCGTGAGGTCTCCACAGTACATCGATGTTGTCGCCAGTGGTCGGTGGAAGGTGCACGTGACTGTCGACGTGGGACCGGACCGCAGCGACGCACGGATGCACGCCAAGACCGTAGGATCCTACGCAGTGCCGCAGGGGACCGCACCGCCACTTCCCAGCAAATTAGGGACACTGTTGCTCCTGGGGTATCGGCGAGGACCATTCGCAACCGTCTCCATGAAGCTGGGCTACGGTCCCGCACACCGTTTAGGCCGTCTTCCGCTCACGCCCCAACATCGTGCAGCCCGCCTCCAGTGGTGTGGCGACAGGCGTGAATGGAGGGACGAATGGAGACGTGTCGTCTTCAGCGATGAGAGTCGCTTCTGCCTTGGTGACAATGATGGTCGTATGCGTGTTTGGCGCCGTGCAGGTGAGCGCCAAATCAGGACTGCATACGACCGAGGCACACAGGGCCAACACCCGGCATCAATGTGTGGGGAGCGATCTCCTACACTGGCCGTACACCTCTGGTGATCGTCGAGGTGACACTGAATAGTGCACGGTACATCCAAACCGTCATCGAACCCATCGTTCTACCATTCCTAGACCGGCAAGGGAACTTGCTGTTCCAACAGGACAATGCACGTCCGCATGTATCCCGTGCCACCCAACGTGCTCTAGAAGGTGTAAGTCAACTACCCTGGCCAGCAAGATCTCCGGATCTGTCCCCAATTGAGCATGTTCGGAACTGGATGAAGCGTCGTCTCACGCGGTCTGCACGTCCAGCACGAACGCTGGTCCAACTGAGGCGCCAGGTGGAAATGGCATGGCAAGCCGTTCCACAGGACTACATCCAGCATCTCTACGATCGTCTCCATGAGAGAATAGCAGCCTGCATTGCTGCGAAAGGTGGATGTACACTGTGCTAGTGCCGACATTGTGCATGCTCTGTTGCCTGTGTCTATGTGCCTGTGGTTCTGTCAGTGTGATCATGTGATGTATCTGACCCCAGGAATGTGTCAATAAAGTTTCCCCTTCCTGGGACAATGAATTCACGGTGTTCTTATTTCAATTTCCAGGAGTGTATATCCCACTCGTTTCCTTTTAATGTGTGATATCTTATGGCACAGTGCAGTTTTATAGGTGGCTAGTTTGTCGCTATTGCCTACGCCTGACCAATCAAATTCTTTGTCTAAAGCATTTACATTAGGTATTAATATACCCTTTTTCAACTCCTTGTCTTCTGTCCCAAAATTATCCACACAAACTTGTGCCTTCTGTACTCTATCGACTGTTGCAGCACGAACTATACTTCTCTGCTCAAAACAATGTGCTGTGTTCAGTTCATCATTTTCCTTTAACGGTTCAACTATGTACGGTGTGTCTGCGGGTAAATCAACACTAATGTCCACTCAAACTAGCTTTCCTGTACCGAGAGGTGTTTTATCCCACGAATCCCCTGTCAAGATCATTGCTCACAGTTCAGTTGATTCATCTCTCTGGCAAGAGGTATCTAGCGTCCTTGGCAGCTGTGTCACCTGATTGAAACAGTGTCCTGCTAAGCTCCACTCCTTGCTGCCCAAGGTTGATTACGGCGCGAGGTTTATTCAGGATATCTGACGCTAGGATAACCTCTTATTGTCGTTAACCCTTCCAAAAACAACTTCCACAAACTCCTGGAATCTTACACCCTCAGTGTGAAAGGTCAGTCACATACAGCCTACTGAACGTATGTCACCTCTGCCTATACCACTTAACTTATATCTTAGAGGGTCAGCCGGCCGATGTGGAGAGTGGTTCTAGGAGCTTCAGACTGGAACCGCGCGACCGCTACGGTCGCAGGTTCGAATCCTGCCTCGGACATGGATATGTGTGATGTTCTTAGGTTAGTTAGGTTTAAGTAGTTCTAAGTTCTAGGGGACTGGTGACCTCAGGTGTTAAGTCCCATAGTGCTCAGAGTCATTTGAACCATTTAGACGGTCATATCTCCTGACTTCAATGCACTGTTTACTTGTAACTGGCAAATGAGCCCCAGTGTTGACTAATAGGATTTATATTTTACCTTTAATAGTGCATAGTAACCAGCACTCCTGACCTCAATGCACTGTTTGCTTGTAACTGGCACATGAGCCCCAGTGTTGACTAATAGGATTTATATTTTACCTTTAATAGTGCATAGTAACCAGCACTCCATCTTTGCATGCGCTCTACTAGCATGGAATTTTAATGGAAACGTCTGGCGGCGGTTTCCAGGGTTTCTGTTCCTGTTTAATGGACCCCTATTCCCAAATTTCCCTGTACTGCTACACTCACGATATGTATGGCCCCTCTTTGACAATTTGTACACAATGGCTGGCGACAGTTTTTCACACTGTGTCCCTACCGATCTCCTCCTTTTACCTCTATGCTCGAATGGTTGGGCATTACCCTGTCGTTCTCTTCCGCATCGCCAGATACGTCACGCATGTGAGTTCAGTATGGTGACAGTCCCTTGAGCACTGACAGCTCATGTGTGAACAACGCTCGTCATTGTTCTCCTTGGAAACATTGCCCATCTGCTCAGTCGCTGATCTGTCAAAGTGCTCACTGCTGCTGTGTAAACTCCACTGGTCATTGTGTTCCTTGATTGACTACTGCCGCCTACAAATATTGTGGCTTATGAGCCAAAGTCTCTAAAACGTTCATTTAACCTATAATAAAACTTTACGTATTTTTCTACCGGATCTGTGCTTTTAACAGCCATAAATATAACATTACTATTATACGCTCTACACTTCCAAAATGGAACAACTTCAGAAACGTTAAAAATACTTGTTTTAATAAGGCATAGTGTGATTGTGAAAATGTTGCGTTCATTTGTTGCATACTATGTTACAAGCTATTCTGTTTTCATAATTTCTTTGGGAGTGATCACATTCACATTAATGCAAACACCTAAATTGGGCAACGAGGCATATCTTACTTTCCAGGCGTACAAATTAGGTGCATTGAAAAGAAATTCCTATCAGGACACACACACTATCACTGATGTCATATATGACACAACAGATATGTTTGCTGGTGTAAGACTTGCTTGACTTGTCACCCTGCCATCAAACGTTTGCGGTTCTCATTTGAAATCAACTTCCTTTTGGCTGCCAATTAAATAGTTGTGAAGAATCCACTTTCATTGCAGGTCCACACCTCACATCTCGCTGATGTTAACAGACGTTACACGGTGACACAAATTTGAATAAAGCCAAAAAAAAAATAGCGTGTGGATGGTTTGAACAGGGCTTGCCCGCTTGCCAGTCCAACACTGTGACCTCTTACCCTCGACGCTAGTTACTATTTCCATTTCAGTTTCTTTTCACTGTTCAGTACACCTTCTTTCAGTTTTTGACGGGCTGTCCTCTGGGTTCTCTCAATACTAAACGTGAGGTGGAGCAATGGGGAGTTTTGCTTGATAGGAACATCACCATTCGCGCCGCTTTCGGAGTCAAAATTAAATACAATGAGAATATACTTCATTGTAGAAGGGTGTGAGACGATGGAGGGTTTTATGTACAGTTTGCATATTCGGAGAGAACTTGGCTGATCTCCTCTCATGCTGCAGTTCTGATTTAGATTTCCCGGTGTTTCTGCTACATTATTGCAATCGGTGATGGTTGTTTCATTAAGTCATGGGCACTTAATAACGTTGTCCTTCTCCTAGTGATCTAGTGGTCTGTCTGTAATTATCGCAATGTCGGCCATAGTAACTGGAGCCAATCTTTTTCATATTAATCAGAACAGTGTAAATCTTTATGAGGTTCCTCACCTCCAATGGCAGAATAGTTTACGTTCATCCAAAGTTTCGTTGTATTAGAAGGAAGTGGCGACAGGTATAATTGAAACATCTAGTAGAATACTGTATGTGATATTTGGAAGAAATTCGAAACGTGGGGGTAGGTGAATTATTTGTTACTTCCAAATGCTTTCTACGTTCCAGGGAACGGTACCTCACTATCAGCGAGTAGTAGGAAACAGTTAAAATGGTATTTACCTGGTAGTAGTTTTCTGTTATTTAACTATCAACATACTTATGAAGAGGCACCCCATAGCTCTTTTACTTACCAAGGAACAGATTCACCTTCAGCCCATGAGGGAAGCACGAAAATGACAGTTAAGTAACTGAAACCAGATACTAGTGAATAAAACTGGCAATAGCGAATCTAGGCTTTTAATTACCTCTTCTTTTTCTAAATCAAAGTCGCCCCTCTCTCTGACAACTTGTCAAAACTTATAATGGGTGACTAAAAAGAAAGTCTGTATTTGACGTGTCAGAATAAAATAAGAGTTGAAGTCTATACACAAACCTTTATTACTGAAATATACCGTTTAGGAATTTACTTCTTAAATATAATGTCATTCAAATGCAATCCAGCATGCCTATGGACACTCATTTCAACGATGATCAAAATTTTACATGATGGCTCAGGATGTAGACTCTGGGATGGGTGCCACTTCACTACTAATATTTTCTTTCAGTTGCTCCAGAGATGTTGGATTATTGACATACACTTTAGATGTGACGTATCTCCATAAGAAAAAATCCATGGGTGTCAAATATGCCTGAGTGTGTGTGTGTGGGGGGGGGGGAGGTAGTTTATGTTACACCTCATGAAGATCAACTTTCCACTGAAAATTTGAGGAAGTAGCAGTGTAGACGCACTGTATGTATGTGTCTTGCTGAAGCCATTTTTTTTTGTCCTAACTGTGAAAATATTGCTATTGAGACCGAAAATGTCATTTAACATCGTTTTGTAACGATCCGAATACGCTTTAACTGCATGACTGGTCTCGTCCTCGAAAAAGTATGCACTAAATTATTCCTCAAGCCATCATCACAACCCATATAGTCACCTTTGGAAAACGAAAGCCTCGTCAAAATTCGAGATATTGTTACATGAAGGATACTTAGTCAAATCATTAATGAACTGCTGCTTATACCTGGCTTTCTGAGACTAATTTTGCAGCTGTTGGATTCTGTAAGGGTGTAGTTTTTCAGAATTCTGTGCAGTGATGACCTATGCACCTTTAAAGAACTTGCACGCTTACGAATGAGGAGGTTATGATCATCACGAAGAGTCCGATTTACGCTCTCCACGCATTCTCCCGTTTTTGATGACCTAGGTCGCTTGTATTTCGGTTTGGCCAGTGTTAAACCGGTTTCTTAAAACGTTTTGATCTCTTTTGGATAAGGGGAACGATTGGAGCATTGCTTCCATGAAGCAGTCCACGACTACTGAAAATTTTTCTCTCTGCTTCAGACGTCGAATCACCGTTTTTGTAAAATTCTCACACATGCAACGCACGATCCGCACCCGAGAAACGCTCTATAACGACTGAAGTCTTAGCGGCTGAGCAAGCGAAGAACGTACCCCTCCACTCTCCTAGAATGTGTTGCGCATGCACAGAGAGCTCTTCATATTTAAACTTGCTTTTCAGAGATTGTATTGGCATGTAGATTTTATGCTGACTCAAAAGTCACTGTTGCGTGCTTTCAAATTCCCTCACCCGTCTCTGATGCACGCGGCGTTACAAAGCCGGGTGCCTTACATAATGCGGCATACAAAACTCCTGCTCCTCGAAAAACCGAGCTTAAGAGTAACAGAATGTAAACTATTGTTATCGTCCCTTCTTGATTGTCGGGCATAAACATGACGGTACTGCCATCCTTGACAGGTATTTACACTGTTATGCTGAAACATATTGACCACTGCAAACCGCGACGATGGACGCCGCCTAGTGGCGTTGCGGGCACGTGACGCGGTAGCAGAAGTATGTGAGCGGATCAGACCCGGACGGGATCACCCTAGCGAAGATGTGGGCTGCAAATGGGGAAATCCATTGGGATAAGCGACTTCGACGAAGAGCAGGCGACTATTACGCAGAGCCTGCAGAAAAGTACTCGAAAACGGCGAAGATGGTCAAATGTGCACGTGCCATTGTTGTCAGCATCTGCGTAAAGAGGTAGGATAGTGAAACTACCATTAGGCGCTAAATGGATGGGCTCCAACACACTTCACAGAACGTAAGGTTGATAAGCTTGTGTACTCCGTGAAGTTGGATGATTGGTGATCTGTGGCATCTCTGCCGAAAGAGCACAACGCTGGTGCTGGCAGAAGTATTTCGGTGCACGACGTTCATCGTACATAGTTCAACATGGAGCTCTGCAGCAGCCCGTCCCGACGTGTTCACATGCTCACCCAATGACATCGTCAATTATGACTGCAGTGGGTATGGGGCCATCGGGATTGGGCCGTTGATCAAAGGATACGTGTCGGCTCTTCAGAAGAATCGCGTTTCTGCCACACTAGCTCCATGGTCGTCTCCACAAACGCCACGGATGCGGTATAGTGGAAGCAGTATCATGGTATGGGAAACTCCTTGGTCGTAAACGAAGACGTCCTTACAGCTGCGAACCACCCCTCATGCTTCATGTCTTCCCTGACAGCGATGCATCTTTCAACAGTATAATTGTCCGTACATCGGAGCCAGAACCGTGCTTCAGTGGTTTGAGGAGTTTTATAATGAATTCATGTTGATGTCTCGACGACCAATTTCACCTGATGTAAATTCTATGGAACCCATCTGGCTAGCTATCGGGTGCCATCACCGAGTATGAAAATCAGCGGCCCGCCATTCACGCGAATTACATAACCTATGCGTAGATATCTAATGCCATATACCTCCACAAACTTACCAACAAACTGTCGGGTCCCTGATACACACTATCAGTTATTTATTTCGTTCCAAATTGACGGAAAAACAGGCTATGAAGCTGGTGGCTTAATATTTTGACTCATGAGTGTATTTAGCTTTGCTCGATAACGCGAAAGGATTCAAAATTTGCGTGGTTATCAATGCTGAACTCCATGTGACTTGTCATCACGGAACGTGTTGAACTCAGACGATACTGAGCAATACTCCTTCAGCTAGTGGCTTGAAATGGACTCCAAGGAGTGAGAAGTTGGTTCGACGGGTAAGTAAAGAGCAGTGGTGTATATACTAATTAAATTTGAACTATGACGTGATGACATGCTGGCAAATACTTTAAAGCAATAACAGCTTGTAAAACGACACGAGTGGAGCCTAGCGTGCAATGATTCGAAATTGGGCCAAACGGATGTCAAGATCCAAAACGTTCGAGAACAACAAATTATTTGTGTATATTATCGCGAATCCATTGTCTCTTTCATGATATTACATTTATAACTTTTTTAACATTCATTAAATTATGGGCTGTCTTCTTGTCTGGTCTAGCACCGTTAGCTCACATGAAGCCACAAAATATAAGAAAAACAGAAATTTGTCTCGTTTCAATGACTGCTGGTTACAATAAGCTCAGTAAGCTACTATAAACGCGAGCAGTGAATTATGTAATGTCATAGCGCATTATTATAAAGCTGCAGTTCAGTATCGGTTTTTCTTCAACTGCGCCAATAGAATTTAAGAATCCGAAGCACTACTTTTTCACGAACACATTCCGGGTGCAGAATTCCAACAGGAACCAATTCTACCGGATTTTAATTTTTAACCTAATGAAATTCGGGCATTCGGGCTATCTTCTCCATCAGACATCCTTTCACACAAACAATATATTTTACTTCACAGTTAGGATACTTAAAGGCTGATAATTTTAGCATTATAATTAATAATGAAATGGTAGTAACAAGATGCAAAATTATTTGAAAGAAGATTTGAATGTATCTATTGCCATTTGGAATAACAATACTGACTAAGGACTAATAGAAATAATAGTGTATTACTGCTACCTGCCGCTGCTAAAGCACAAATAGCAACAGTACAAAATAAAAAATGTATTTGTGATTCTACAACGGTGAGGTTTTCTGGCATAGCGAGCTACATTACATTACATTTATCGTTTTCCATGGATCCCTTAGAGAGGAGTCCCTGGGATGTGGCAACAGTCAAAGTTTTTTTTAGATACTTTTTTACTCAGATACATGGATATTATACAATTCTAATGCAGACAGAGTTATGAGGTATAACCCCTGTGAAGATATTCATCGATGGAGTAGAAAGAGTTGGCCAACAGAAAGTTCTTTAATTCACTTTGAAACCGACCTTTATCACTTTCAAGACCTTTGATATGCTCTGGTATGTTACTCAGTATATGAGTACCCATGTATTTGACCCCTTTTCGTACTAATGTTAATCTTTTATAGTCCTTATACAAACTGTTTTTGTTTCTGGTTTTATAACGATCGGGATAAATGCGTAGACTGTACCAGTAAGGGTCTTGAGAAATTAGTACAATCTGATGGAAAAGAAAGGTACTTGAGTTGCGTATAGAGCAAAGGCCGACACTACTTTTATTTTACTTGACATTCCATCAGCTGTCTTTTTAAGGTGATGCTTTTCAGTTGCCTGAAATAGTGGCGAGGATCATTTCATTGCGGCCTCCTGCCACTGAAACTGACGTATAGGTGGCTGTGTGGTCGAGAGAGACAGAAAGGAGCGAATGTCTGTTGTGATGTTATGATAACAGCACTAGAATCGATGAAAGATATGGGAGAAGGTGTATGTTGATTAGGAGGCAAAAGTGACAGATTTTGTGGAATTTTCCGTACTTGTCTGTACGTATCGGAAGTGCATAAGATGGTTAAATGTGATCAAGAAGTCGAGCTTCGTAGACATAGCGTACAAGGCGCATCAGCTCGTAAACAATGCTTAAGACTACTTCTCTGCACAGTACATGCTGTTCTGCTACAGGCGGCTCTTTAAAGTAGCTATTTGTCTGCTTAACGTTCTAACGGAAGGCGAGTCGCTTGTCCATAAGTAATGCCAGTCAACTTTGGAATTCGATAAAACTTCTGGAAACCACCATTCCTCATGGATAAGTTAAACTCCTTTCGCTTTTAATGCCGCAGCATATACAGACCCTTGTCTGAGTGAGTAGAACTCCACTAAGCTCTGGTTTTGGGTTCCAAACTTAATTGTTTTGCTACATAATTGCTCTAAGTGGTTTGTTGATCAGTGATCACAATGTGTAGACTCATCAGTGAAGGTACTTTCATGCTCAACCATTGGTGAGGCATGAAACAAATGGAGAAAATTATAATTATCATTATCTCTCTGGCCCGTCTCAACATTTCTGCTGCATTTTCCTAAAATGAAAAGTTTTCGAGTTTCATATTAAGGAGTGACTGTGTTTTCATCTAGATTTTCATTTGGACCGGTGGTTGCTGTGTGTGATAGATTCCAGTTCTACATTACTATTCCCGCATGACAGGTTTAAATGTATAAGGAGCAAATTACTTGGATCATAATACTCCAACAGATTCTGCCACCGTTACAAGGCACATCGAAATGTGAACAAATGGAATGTACTAACACCAGCGCCCACTTAATGAAAAACAGCCGGACAATGAGGAGAAAAGTGCGTTAGTAAAATATTCAGCATAAAATCGTTGACCTCTGTCTAAAAAAATAAAGAAATAGCAAGGAAATGCTATCTCCACTCTCACACATGGACGTATTAACATGTAACATGCGGTTGAAAATATGAATCAGTTGCGCCCACCGCTGCCTTTATTAGTTGTCTGTGTTACAAATCAGAAAAGATTGAGAATAGTTCGCACTCCTTATATATTTAAGTGAAATTGTCTGTCGAAAGAACATTTTTCTGAACGTCGATAACAGTTCATCGTCTGTCGAACGAAGCAGTAACTCACTATCACTACTATTTATGTTTTTCATGGAAAGTTCCCACGCATTATATTTTTCGTATTACTTCTCTCTTAAGTCAGGGCTGTATTCAAAATGGTAACTGCGTTACTACTCAACAAATGTTTTTATTGCGTTCTCTTCTTTATAGTCTTCGGTCCACAGTCTGGTTTATTGCAGCTCTTTGTTCTTCTCTGTCGAGTGCAAGCCTCTTCATCTCTGCACAACTAATGCAACCTACATCGATTAAAGTCTGCTTACGATGAAGCCTTCGTCTTGCACCTCCACTGTAACACCTCCCCCGTTGCCCCCACTCCATCCTGGAGTGCCAAATTTATGATGAATTCTTGATGTTTCCAGATGTAACTTATCAACCGATTCCTTCTTTTAGCAACGTTTTCTTAAATTTCTGTTGTCTCTAATTTGATTTAGTGTCTCCCCATTAGTTATTCGACGTTTTCGTGTAATCTTCAGCATTTTTCTGTAGCACCATATTACGAAAGATACTATGCTCTTCTTTTCTGAAGTGTTGACCGTCCCCATTAAACTTCCGTAAAAGGCTACATTCCAGACAAACAACTCCAGGAAAGACATCATAACACTTATATTTACACGTAAGTGTCATTAAAATTCTGTTTTTCAGTAATACGTTTACTGCTACTGCTAGCACTTCATATCTTCTCTACTTAGGCCACCATCAGTTCTTTTTCTGCCCAAATAGCAAAATGCTTCTACTATGTTTAACGTCTGATTCTCTAAACTAATTCCTCAGTAATTCATTTAATTCCATTACAAGCCATTGCTTTTGTTGGTGTCCATCTTACAGCCCCTTTTCAAAAAGTTATCCAATATGTTCAACTGCTCTTCCAAGTGTTTTATAGTCTCTAAGAGAACAACATGTCTCTGTCAGCAACCTCAATGTTTTTATTTCTTGTCCCGGAACTGTAATACCATTTCCAAATAGACTTAGCTCCCTCTTTTGCTACCTCAATGTGCAGATTGAATAACATCGGGGATAAGCTACAATCCTGTATCACTCTCTTCTCAGGTACTGTTTTCTTTTCATTTTCTTTGGCTATTATAGCTGCATTTAGGTTTTCGTACTAGTTGGAAATAACCTTTCACTGTTTTTTTTTTTCTTTTCGCATTGCTACTTTCAGAGTTTCAAATAGCATGTTCCAATCAAAACCATCAAAAATGAGCAACCTTGTTAAGAATGTATTTTTCACGCACCAGTGGATGGCGCTACGCTGTGGAACTTACTGATAAACTGAAACTGCATGGCAGACAGACTCATTGACTACACCTGGCCTTTGGGATCAAATTCAACTACAAGTCTTAAGAAAAAAATTGGATTCAGTCAGTGACTAGCACTGACTGATGGGTACAACAGACTTACATAGGCTGTGACCGGCCACTTCTCGTCTCTCCGCTGAGCGCGTTTCCAAAAGCCCGCCCACGCCGCGGTCCACGGTCCCCGGGCCTTTGTGACGCACGCGGTCCCGCTACGCGGCGTAATTGCACCGCGGTCAGCGATGGCAGTTTTGATAGCCGGCCAGCGACCACTCTCTGCAGTGCTGCATTAGCGATATGGGTTTCAGAAAGGGTCGCCAGCCTCGCTTTACCCCCACGAGATAAGGTTAATAGAATCACCACTCTGTCACCAGCAACCACCGTTCTGTAGCAAACTGGTAGCTTTCACGTAAATTCCAAGATCCGGCCTTTTCGTCTGGAAATGTGCAACGCTAAACGTATGCATTTACACTCCAATTTACTTCGTGAAACGAACTCGAATTCTCGACAAAGGAAGTCTGGGGAAATTTCCTGTCGGATTAAAAGTGTCCTTTGGGCCGAGACTCGAAACTGTGACACTCTTTTTCATGCGACAACAAAGTCCCGACCGTCACACAGATTTAATCTACCACCAAGTTTCAGATCAGCGTACACTCCTCTGCAGTGTAAAAAATTTATTCTGAAAGTCAAGGAATGATATTTTATGGTCATTAGTCCTCCAAGACGTGAACCGACAGACATAATACGAAATATATGGTTCAAATGGCTCTGAGCACTATGCGACTTAACTTCTGAGGTCATCAGTCCCCTAGAACTTAGAACTATTTAAACCTAACTAACTAAGGACATCACACACATCCATGCCCAAGGCAGGATTCGAACCTGCGACCGTAGTGTTCGCTCGGTTCCCGACTGTAGCGCCTAGAACAGCTCCGCCACTCCGGCCGGCACGAAATGTACAGTCATCGATTTCTCAAAGGATCTTCTGGAAAGGTAAAAACACATATGTTGTAGAACTGAACGATAGGTTCACAGTTATTTTAGTCCGTTTCGCTGATTTAAACCTCCATCATGTAGCTCCATACGGATACTATGGCATGCGTGGATTGTGTTCCGACTTTTAGGTAAGCTGTGGCACTGTCTCCAGCGGTCACTGACTCCTTTCTCTACCGTGACTCATCACTTATACACAGAAGCGCCAAAGAAACTGGTACAGGAACGCATATTCAACTGCAGAGATATGTAAACAGGCATAATGCGGCGCTGCGGTCGGCAGTGCCTATATAAGACAAGTGTCCGACGCAGTTGTTATATCGCTTACTGCTACTACAATGGCAGCCTATCAACATTTAAGTAAATTTGGTGGCTGTGTTATCAACAAATGTCAGCGTGCGAACCATTCAACGAAACATCATCGATATGGGCTTTCGGAACAGAAGGCCCACTCGTGTACCCTTGATGACAGAACGACACGAAGTTTTACGCCTCGCCTCTGCCCATCTACATCTACATCATACTCCGCAAGCCACCTAATGGTGGGTGGCGAAGGTTACTTTCGGTACCACGATCTGATCCCTCCAACCCTGTTCCACTCGCGAAGGAAGCGTGGGACAATCATTAACATTAAGCCTCTGTATTGGCTCTAATTTCTCGAATTTTCTCTTCGTGGTCATTACGCGAGATGTAAGTGGATGGCAGTAATATGTTGTCTAACTCCTCCTGAAAAGTGCTGTCCCGAAATTTCAATAGTAAATATCTCCATGATGCAGAACGCCTCTGTCGTAACATCTTCCAGTGGAGTTGGTTTAGCATCTATGTAACGTTCTTTCGCCAGCTAAGCGATCCCGTGACGAAACGCGCAGCTCTTCGTTGGATCTTCTCTATCTCCTCTACAATTCCTACCTGATAGGGTTCCCAGATAGGACAATAATACTCAAGAATCAGGCGAACAAGCGCCTTATAGGCCATGTCAACACCGACATTGGACTGCTGATGACTGGAAACATGTTGCCTGCTCGGACGAGTCTCGTTTCAAATTGTATTCAGCGGATGGACGTGTACGGGAGTGTAGACAGCTTTATGAATCCATGGACCGTCGTGCATGCCAGCAGGGAACTGTTCAAGCTGGTGGAGGCTCTGTAATGGCGTGGGGCTTGTGTAGTTGGAGTGATATGGGACCCGTATTACGTCTATATACAGCTCTGACAGGTGACTCGTACGTAAGCATCCTCTCTGATCACCTGTGTTCGTTAATGTCTATGGTGCACTCCGGCGGACTTTGGCAATCCCAGAAGGACAATGCGACACCACACGTGTCCCGACTTACTGTAGGGTGGCTCCAGAAACACTCTACTGAATTTAAACTCTTCCGCTCGGCACTAGACATGAAAATTATTGAGGATATCTTGGATGCCTTGAGACGTACAGAAGAGATCTTCATCCTCTCGTACTCTTACGGATTTATGGACAGTCCTGAAGAATTCATGGTGTCAGTTCCCTTTAGAACTACTCCAGGCATTGTATGTATGTATGTATTTACTTATTGAACTGGGAACCAGAAACAATGGGTACCACTGAGGCCGTAGACCTCAGTGGTACCCAACCCCACAACAGGCTGCAGCAGTCCACTCACCGCACCGCCGCCCAACACCGAACCCAGGGTTATTGTGCGGTTTGGCCCCCAGTGGAGCCCCTGGGAACGTTTCATCACAGATGTGTGTAACCCCAATGTTTGTATGGTACAGTAATTATGGTGTATGCGTATGTGGAGACAGTGTTTGCGCAGCACTCGCGGACATAGCGTAACTGAGGCAGAATAACGGGAACCAGCCCGCATTCTCAGAGGCAGATGGAAAACCACCCTAAAAATCATCCACAGGCTGGCCGGCACACCGGGCGGATTCGTGCCAGGGACCGGCACGCCTTCCCGCTCGGGAAGCACTGCGTTAGACCACACTGCTGCCATGACACTTTAGGCAGTAGTCAAGTCCATGCCACATCACGTCGCAGAGTTTCTGTGTGCCTGCGGGTGTCCTACTCGACATTAGCCAACTGTACCAGTTTCTTTCTCTCTTCAGTGTATACCATAACACTTAGCAAACACTCTTGTTGAAACAGTGTTTTGAAGATAAACATTACCAGATAAGAAATCAGTAACGAACTGATTCGATTATGCACGCTTATCAGTGTATTTGAACGTTTGTATGATGAACATAATTCTAGACACTAGCTTTCCAACTTTCACTGAAGTTTACGTTGTGGGGCAAGGGGCAAAACCCATAATTCAGGTTTTGCCCCGCACTTTAAGGAAAGAAAAAGAGCCACAAGGCAAAGCACCACGACACGAATCATCAGCGGCTGAGGGATTTCAAGATAATACCCCTCAAGCCAATGTGCTCGAAGACAAAGTTCTCAGTCTTCTACAACCGACAAGTTTCCAGAATCACAGGACTTCAGAAAGACATTGTACAGATTGGTTTGCATTGCTGGTACTTCTGATATGACATGGTCATTTTCTATGTCCCAAAACTTCTAATTCCTCCACCAAAGATTGATTTGGTAGAAAGTACAAAGAAAATCACTATTCTAAAAAGTGCAAAACTGTAATACTGACTTCCTATCCATACAAAAATTATGTGGAATCTAAAGATGAATCAAAAGAAAGAAACAACAAACGAAAAACAAAACAAACTTTTTATAAGGAAAACCATAAGGGCCAAGTCGTAAAAAAGCAGAAAACTATAGGTGGAAAGACAAGACTGGCTCAAACTAAATTGAAAACAGAAGAAAACCGCAACAGTGTGTGAGAGGACAAGTTACTACCTCATTTATTTTCGATTGTGGAAAATTATTAAAGATTTCATTACAACCTGACACCCCTTGAGCGAGACTCTAGAAAGTTAACGGCCTGAGCAGCCATTGATGCAGTCTGGTAGGGTGCTAAATGTTTGAGTTATTTTTATGGTTCTTAGCTCATGGAAGCGGCATATTGGGAGTTGAAAGCGATTGGAGGCGAGTCCATCCCTTAGTAAATCTTGCTGGAAAGCTCCACAGCCATACAGGGCAGACAGGGCAGCCCCTCATCGATAAAGATCTCCAGCAGCACATTGTCACGATACCTGCCATGACGCCATCAGAAGTCTGGGCTCTGGCAATGGTCTGAAGCAACGTGTCTACACAGTTGAGTCATAAACCGGGCGTTGTGTGCAGAGCCATGGGTAGTAAAAATTCTCTTGTTTTCGTGTTCACTGATACTGCTAGTAGGCCAGCGAACCACTTACTCAGTTGTATAAGAAAATTCCGATGTCTGAGAAACATTTAGAGATAGAATCTTTATTACAGCTTACAGCTAGAACTAATAAGCTCCAAGGTACAGGCGATTTAAATAAAGGTCTATAAGATTGTATCTGTTCGCTTGTTGCCATGGGAAGCAACATAACTTTGGAGAAAATCATCCTCCCCTGTGTGAAAACTTAAAGCCAATAATTGGAGGTTTTTTTCTTTTCAGAGACGCAGGTTTCTTAACTCTTGCCCTGGTTCGACGTTAGTTTGTGCTGTCGTGTGTGAGGTGACATATAGCGCCTCTACAGTCCTGTGATTGGCTCAAGATTGCGTGAAGGCGGTGTCGTTCGTGGACTTTGACTGAAAACGGAATTTTTTTTCCGGAAAGGTGTGAAGCACTTGGGTGCAGGGCTTAAGCCTGGTAAGCACTTCTGGTCGAGGCTGTGGCATGTGTGGTTGGTACCTGGGACCCGTTCTGAGACTGACTTCACTTGTGAGTAGTTTGGACTGGGGAGCCTGTGGTGAAGTTCTTACTGTACCGACAGTGTGACTTCAGACGTCTCTGACTACTCGTTTGCTGAGGGCACACTTATTCACTTTTGGTTTACCAGTCTTGACGTTTGGTATTCTTGTGCGCTCTGTCGTATAAGTGAGCCAAATTGGTCCTTGGTACGTCCAGCAAATGTGTATCAGACAGTGTGATTTCAGGGCTCTGCTAGAGAGTAAATTGCGATCCGTCTGCCTGATCGCTAGATCGTGAGATTTTCACTTTTCTTTCGTGACCGCGATCGATTCACAGGTCCTGCATCTACGTTCACCTCTGCCGTTACATATCTCGCGAGCTGCAAGTTACATCGCCGCATGAAGTGAACAGGGTAACGTACTGCCCTCCGGCATTGTCGGGGCGTATAGATGTCAATCGCTACTTGCTCTCAGTTGAACCTATGTAGGAAAACTACATTAGATTTGATCTATCATAGTCTGCTCAGCGGCATATCAATTCATACTGCGTTATCCCCTATTTTACGGCCAGAGTACTTGACTCACTCAAATAGTTATACAGTCTCTGTCACCCAGGATCTTTGTCTTGTGTAGTCTTAAACCACCTGTTTGTTGTTTACTTGTTTAGTACAATTTATGTCGGTTTTTCTTTCTTGGAAAAATAGATGTTGTTGTTTGTTGTTGTTGTCATCAGTCCTGAGACTGGTTTGATGCAGCTCTCCATGCTACTCTATCCTGTGCAAGCTGCTTCATCTCCCAGTACCTACTGCAACCTACATCCTTCTGAATCTGCTTAGTGTACTCATCTCTCGGTCTCCCTCTACGATTTTTACCCTCCACGCTGCCCTCCAATGCTAAATTTGTGATCCCTTGATGCCTCAAAACATGTCCTACCAACCGATCCCTTCTTCTAGTCAAGTTGTGCCACAAACTTCTCTTCTCCCCAATCCTATTCAATACCTCCTCATTAGTTACGTGATCTATCCACCTTATCTTCAGTATTCTTCTGTAGCACCAAATTTCGAAAGCTTCTATTCTCTTCTTGTCCAAACTAGTTATCGTCCATGTTTCACTTCCATACATGGCTACACTCCAAACAAATACTTTCAGAAACGACTTCCTGATACATAAATCTATATTCGATGTTAACAAATTTCTCTTCTTCAGAAACGCTTTCCTTGCCATTGCCAGTCTACATTTTATATCCTCTCTACTTCGACCATCATCAGTTATTTTACTTCCTAAATAGCAAAACTCCTTTACTACTTTAAGTGTCTCATTTCCTAATCTAATTCCCTCAGCATCACCCGATTTAATTTGACTACATTCCATTATCCTCGTTTTGCTTTTGTTAATGTTCATCTTATATCCTCCTTTCAAGACACTGTCCATTCCGTTCAACTGCTCTTCCAAGTCCTTTGCCGTCTCTGACAGAATTACAATGTCATCGGCGAACCTCAAAGTTTTTACTTCTTCTCCATGAATTTTAATACCTACTCCAAATTTTTCTTTAGTTTCCTTTACTGCTTGCTCAATATACAGATTGAATAACATCGGGGAGAGGCTACAACCCTGTCTCACTCCTTTCCCAACCACTGCTTCCCTTTCATGCCCCTCGACTCTTATTACTGCCATCTGGTTTCTGTACAAATTATAAATAGCCTTTCGCTCCCTGTATTTTACCCCTGCCACCTTTAGAATTTGAAAAAGAGTATTCCAGTCAACATTGTCAAAAGCTTTCTCTAAGTCTACAAATGCTAGAAACGTAGGTTTGCCTTTTCTTAATCTTTCTTCTAAGATAAGTCGTAAGGTCAGTATTGCCTCACGTGTTCCAACATTTCGACGGAATCCAAACTGATCCTCCCCGAGGTCTGCATCTACCAGTTTTTCCATTCGTCTGTAAAGAATTCGCGTTAGTATTTTGCAGCTGTGGCTTATTAAACTGATAGTTCGGTAATTTTCACATCTGTCAGCACCTGCTTTCTTTGGGATTGGAATTATTATATTCTTCTTGAAGTCTGAGGGTATTTCGCCTGTCTCATACATCTTGCTCACCAGCTGGTAGAGTTTTCTCATGACTGGCTCTCCCAAGGCCGTCAGTAGTTCTAAGAACACTATATTACCCTGCACCTTCTCACTCATTTACACAGTCCTCCGGGTTAATTTTCACTGTGGCATCCCATGCCAGGATCTCGGATTGATGGCACCTTCTGTGACCGTCAGATAGCAGATAGTATTGCCTAGTGAAGTTCCTGTTCCCCATGTTTAATGTGGCGCGCTGGGTACAGTGGATTCGCGTTGATGGCGGTTGGACACAGTACTAAAACTTAATTATTGTATGTGTGCATTTTCAAGTCGTGGTTGTGACTTCATTGTCACTTGATTCTTTGTTTTGATGGCGAACGGGAGTATGCTGATTTGTTAGAATAGAGTGAGATTGTCGTTTGTGACCATAGACAAGTGTGCTGTAATTTGAATTTGTTGTCAGGAGGTAGGAATCAGTAGCTCACGGGAGCGTAATTCAGAGTAGAATCCGTGTAGCATAGGAATGTGTAGTGTTTAAATTCGTTTGAGTCAGAATTAGAGTGCATGCTTACAAGAAGCAAGGCACATTTGCTACAGAGTAGCCGAAGTAAATGTGTTTAGTTAAGCATGGATCCACGTCAGATTATTAACGGTGACAAGGCAGATATTACAGGGACTCTCCGGTAAATGCAGTTGCAGCCCGGGCAGAAATTTCGAATGTTGAACCTGCAGAGTATGACCACATGTTTCAGTCAGGTAACGAAAGTGAATGGGAGACTGCAGCAGAACGAAATATAGGCGCTGCTGGTACAAGAAGCACCATCAGTGAGACTGGCAGACCAGAATCACGAACGAAACGTCACAGAATGATTGAACCTCGCTCGTCTAGTCCTGGATGTGTTAGCGGTGGATCTCAGTGTGAGGCTCTCATTAAGATAAGAGGCAGAAAGGAACAGACAGCAAGAGGCACAAAGCAAGCGGCAAGAGGCAGAGAGAAAGAGATATTAGGAAGATGGCGAAAGACACAAATTAGTCATAAGAACGGTCACAGACAGTGTAGATGGAATCAAGGAAGAGATCGCAGTAATCCTACAAGAGCTGGAGAACCTCAAGAAAACGACACTAGAAACGCTTGAAATCGCGGACCAGGCGAAGTGCGATGCCAAAACAGTGAGATTGGTAGCGGAACTAGAACGAAAAGGACAAAGAACAAATTAAACTGGCAAGAACTGAAATGTGTAAGACAAAAAAGGCACTTCCAACTCTCCAAAATACAGCCCAAATGGAAGAAAATAGTTCAAGAAACGCAAGAAAAAATATGTGAGGCTTCGGGGCGACTCGAACAGATAGAAATCAAACAGGCCAAAATCTCTTAAGTTAAAAATCAGCAGACCCGAGTCGCCGCACAACAAAACGACTTGGCTAAAGACGTTCGGCAGGCAAATGAGCGTGTCGCGAATTTGCAAACACAATCTCCCCGGTAGAGCGCTATCGAGATCATCATAGAAGTGAAGAAAATGTTTTGCGACTCTCCGAGGACACACCCCTGCACATTGGCGAATGCTCCTGGTCGGTTGGTTGTTGGGGGAAGACATCAAGCAGCGTGGTTGTCGGTCTCATAGGATTAGGGAAGGATGGGGGAGGAAGTTGGCCGTGCCCTTTCAAAGGAACCATCCCGTCATTTGCCTGGAGCGATTTAGGGAAATCACGGAAAACCGAAACCAGGATGGCCGGACGCGGGATTGAACCGTCGTCCTTCCGAATGCGAGTCCAGTGTGCTAACCACTGCGCCACCTCGCTCGGCGAATATGCTCCTGCCGCGGTGGAACGTGTAATAGAAAATGCTCCGTCGGTAACACGCAGCATGCCAGAGACAGAGCCGGAAAACAATTGTACACGTCTACGGAGGTCAGAAGCGTTATTACGTGAATCTGACAACACGAGGCAATACCCTAACAGTGCACGAGGATCGTTGGGCACGGATACATGGGATCACGCGCTGCAGACGAGAGGGAAAATTCATACGGCGGATGCGTCGAACTTTTCGACCACAAACTTTTCTTGACCATTCAGAATTTTCAAGTCTGCAAGTACGCAAACAGTGCATTACATCCAAAGACCTGAACGGTACAGTACGATCACGTGCTACCAGAGTCTTCGCCACTGAAATACAAGCTCCAGTTTATTTGTGGTTTCTTAGAAGGATCGATTGCAGAACATACGCGCGGAGTTGCGGAGAGTTGTCGCTCCTACCAAGAAGTCAAGGAGGCGTCCCTTGGCACATATTGGTTGCAAGATACACAGGAGAGAATAAAACTTGAGATCATGTTAGTACAGGACTCAGAAGCGTCAGGATTCCGCAGTCCTATCAAATTCTTCGAATCCCTGGTCAAGAAGAACCGATTCTTGGATCAACAGTACAGTCGCAAGGATATTACCTCTACGTTACCAGCAAATGCTCATCGGTAGATGTAGCTATTTAGTCGAATATTTCAAGAGTGCGCTGTGCGAACTCGAGTACGTAAATAAATTCACAACTCGAAGGAAATAAGTAGAAATAATGACCGTAATCCTCCTGAGAATAATGACGATGGACGAAATGGTGGAAAACATAGATCGAATCAAAACCAAAATTCAAACTTAAGTGGGAATAACCAACCATCATGGGAAAACAAAAGAAGACGAGGAAATTAAATTATAATCATAACAACAACTATTACCGGCGACGAAACGAACTGGACAGAGCAACAGAACTCGAAACAGGGCCAACAGGATTCTAGGGGCCAACAGCAAAGCAATAGCAGGACATACGTGAATGTCAATGTAATGGCCAACGTAGCGAATATGTATAATTGAGGTCACCTAACCCATCGCTGGGGTCACGCAGAGAAAATTCAAACAGGAATTAATGCACAGCCGCTGCGGACTCAGCACAAAACAGCGCCGCAGAAACTATCGGAACGAGCGGTATTAACCCGTTACAGTACTAAAATACAAGAGAACTGCAACGGGAAGAGAAGGTGCAATATGTAAATAGTCTCGATGGATGAAATGTTTAACGTAATTTAATGTCGATATCGTGTGGCTTAGCGTAATTTTTCATTTATTCTATTTCGGTGTTATTTTGTTTGTTTGTCATTTTCATTAGTTTTCAGCATGAGTCCTTGTTGAACATGATCAAATGAGTTGCATATTTGTGACATCTTCACGTCAACAATCACTGGCAGGTGGCAGATGAATTCAAATTCCGTTGCAAATTATATCTCAGCAACAACTGGCACTTTTTGTGGCATACCAAACCAGGCATGTTGCAATACTGAGTACTGCTATTATTTCTTTGTCCGATTTCCTCACCCAGAAGAGCAACATCTGTCGTAATTTGACAGCAATTGAGCATCGTACTCTGTCGTAGCATTCTCGTAGAAG
The DNA here is from genome assembly GCF_023897955.1 of Schistocerca gregaria. NCBI lineage: Eukaryota > Metazoa > Arthropoda > Insecta > Orthoptera > Acrididae > Schistocerca > Schistocerca gregaria. The sequence goes on along the minus strand of NC_064921.1, from coordinate 496,009,264 downwards.
AGCCTTCACAGGCATCACCATGGCTCATGAAATTGTTTCTGTTTACTTTCCGTGGTTTTCTTGTACACTGCCCAAGGACTTATGTTCGTCACATTAGGTTATTTCCTGGTGTCAAGACGGTAAATCGTTCCATACGGCATATGTGTCTCGACTTTTGGATGTGTTTCGTATGGTGTTAACCGTCTACGGGACCATCCGACCGCCATGTCATCCTCAGGGGAGGATGCAGATAGAAGGGGCCTGGGATTAGCACACCGCTCTCTCGGTCGTAAGATGGTATTCCTGACCAAAGCAGCTGCTATTCGGTCGAGTAGCCCCTCAATTGGCTCACGAGGCTGAGTGTACCCCGAAAAATTGCAAAAGTGCATGACGGCTGGATGGTCACCCATCCAAGCGACAGCCACGCCCAACCGCGCTGAACTTCGGTTATCTCACGGGAACCGGTGAATCCACCTTAGCATCAAAGAGACAAACTAATAAATATATTAAGTAAAGACAGATTTTATGCTCATCATTATTTTCTTTCCCGTAAATTGATTATATCAATGTAATGACATTTGTCAGAGAATATGGCACTTGACCGCACTTTAGGATTGTGCAGACTCCAGAACCAATACGGCTGATTGGACGTCATGGCCCATGTCAGCCCGCGAAAGGCAAGCAGAGCGAGCTGCCTTAATGCGCTGCCTCAGTGGAGGCAGCATGTCTCATGCGAATGCTAATGCTGAATGGATTTCCATGCCAGGGGGCAGGCTGCACGTGAAATGCAACACTATCACGCCAGTTCCTGATGGCTGATTGCGGCCTTACCAGGATGAGGCCAAGGGTCCTGTTGCAGTCCGTAAGCTTCCCAAGATGCCAGTTGCTGCCTAGACACCAGATGCTGCAAGACGAGAGGTAACGCCAGAGATGTCTGCTGCCACTTCTGCCACGTCATTCGCTGTCTGAGAGGTCATTCCACTCTGACGCAAACTGCTGATCTTCAGTCCTACCAGACATGGTTTGTGCGTGTTCGTAAGTTCCCCATTCTCAATTCGTGTGACACGTTCAGGGGTAAAATTTGTCTTCCAAGGAACGTTATGGAGGGAGCGGTAGGGTACCTTTCTGTAATATCATTATGTAATATCTTTTTGTGTTTTTGTATGTATCAATTAAATTGTCTTGATTGGGATGTATATGTTGTTCTGCATACTTATTAATGCTCTGATTATGTACCTGTATTTCTTTTCATGTCATAGAAAATAATACACAAATTTACACAACTTAGGTAATAAGATAAAACGATTACACACATGATTTCCTTGTTCATTGAGAATTTGAGAATGTATGTGTTTGATGATTGAGACCAAATGTGTGATGGTGCAGGGATAAATCAATGAGCAGAAAACAGTTCATATTCCAGGAAATTGTAAATAATTTATGACATTAGACATCTCTGGCCTCAGGATATGGTGTGAAAGGATATATTTCTTTGCTACAAGGCCTTTCAACAACCTATTAAATGTTTATCATAAGTCTAATGTAGCAATCACCCCTGGGACTAACTTAAATCAAACTACTCACAGCAATGTTTTCATGTACTCTTGCTGGCTTGCAGCTTCATGTGAGTGAATGTCACATGGAATGAATGAGGTGTTTAAGCCATGGGCAAACCTGATTGGTAAAGTTACCTTTTTCACATATATATCGCTTATCAGAATGAGATTCTCCTATTTTCAATGATTTCGTCTGGTTCATGTCACATCAAAAAATATTGGAGTGAAAACCTACCCACACAGAAATCGACGGCAGGTATAGGACAGTCAGAGAGGACAAGTTATTCTCTCACCTATTTCTTGCATATGGAAAATTAAATATTTCATTACAACCTGACACCCCTTGAGCAACACTCTAGAAAGTTAATAACCTGAGCAGACACTGATGGAGCCTGGCAGGGCGTTAAAAGCATGAGGTATTTTTATGGTTCTTAGCGCATAGAAATCGCACGTTGGGAGTTGAAAGCAATTGGCCATGCGCTGGGACTACCCCTTTCTAAAACCTAAAAAGCCAGTAATTGGCGGTTTCTTTTTTTTTCAGACATGCAGGTCTCTTAACTCTTGCTCTAGTTTGACATGATTTTATACTGTCGTGTGGGAGGGGAGATTTAGCGCCTCTAGAGCCCTGTGATTGGCTCAAGATGGGATTAAAGCGGTATAGTTCGTGCACTTTGCGGGAAAACGATTTTTTTTTTCTGGAGAGGTGTAAAGAACTCGGGTGCGGGACTTTGGTCTTAGGTATGATCAGCGAATGGGTGTGTCACGCACTGAAATCTTCCATGATTTCACGGCTCTGGTAGAGAGGAAATTGCGACCCGACTGCCTAATCACTACACCATGAGATTTTTGCATTTCTTTCGTGACCGCAATCAATTCACAGGTGCTGCCTCCATGTCTCTCCTCCTCCGCACACATCTTGACAGCAGCCGGCATGGGTGTGTGTGATGTCCTTAGGTTAGTTAGGTTTAAGTAGTTCTAAGTTCTAGGGGACTTATGACCTAAGATGTTGAGTGCCATAGTGCTCAGAGCCATTTGAACCATCTTGACAGCTGCAAGTTATATCGGTGCATGATTCAAACATAGTAACATACTGCCACTCCGGCATTGTAAGAGTAAACAGATCTCAATCGCCACTTGCTTCCAGCTGCACCTATGTGGAGAAACTGTAGTAGATTTTATCAGTCAAAGTCTGCTCAGTGTCAGATCAATTTAGATAGCGGTACCCACATTATTAGGGCAAGAGTACTTGACTCACTCAACTATTTATACAGTCTCTGCCACCCAGGATCATTATCCAGTGTAACCTTAAACCACCTGTAAGTTTTTTACAGCATTAGCACAATTTATACGTATTTTTGTTTCTTGGAAAAATAAATGTTGTTAGAAAATTAAAATTATGCCTTAACTATCTCAATCATTTGAACACTCCACATCAGGTTAACTTTCAGAAGGATTCATATATTGTAATAGGCTGCATCACCAGAGGAGAGGTGGACATTACCTTATCGTTGCTGGCCTCATAAATAATGTACCTTGTGAGTTAATGGGCGAGTTGAGGCGTGCTGAAAATATTCTAAGTTCTGAGTTGGCATGGCCGCAAGGGCCGCTCGGTTAGCTGGGCTTGTCAGCAACCACGTGGTGCCGAACGTTAGGCGGAGCAAAAGGGGTAATCCCCTCGGCCCAGGCCGAGCGCATGGCTGGGAATTCCATGTTGACGCTGTGTCGTGGAATGGGCTTTGTGATGAAGGAGATTTGTATGCCACAGAGTGCCAAAGATGGCGACTTCGTGAAACTATAATGGCAGACATTTCACAGCTCAAGTAGAAATTAATAACAGCCAGAGTAATCGTGACACCTTAAAAGGAAACATGTACATTACATTTATTTGCATGAAGATTCTTATGGTGTACTGAAATTTTCAGTATATTTATTAGTTTAAGTTTAGTACCTGACTAAATTATACAAGTAACACCCAGCAACCAATTTACAAAATCAAAACGGTTCATCCGATTTTGTCCATCGACATGTCTTTATAAAGCTATTAGTGTAAACCTTAGTTGGTATGAATTACAGGCATGTAACTTGAATAAGACATGAGCTATTGAAGGTCAAAGTAGCCGGTTACTATTGATCGCGTCAGGCCAAAAGTACTCCACAGTTACACGAAAACGGTAGCAGCATACTTATAAATATATTTATTCGTGTATGTCTTTGTTTATATCCGATATACTTTATTCATGAGGAAGTTGGTCAAATATTTACTGTGTTTTAGAAAGCACAGAGACATTAGGCTACTGGCGTGCTTTTGTTTTTATTCCTTTGATAAATGTTTATTTGTTTAGTTTACGGATTTAATAATTTGTGTTAGAGCATGTTTATGGTCCAGCCATAGGAATATTTATTTAATTTTAAGTTATTTAAATGTTAATCCAGTATTTCGTATCTGTTTCAAATATGTTTGTGACTCTGCGGGGATGCTGTAGCCAATCACAGCCCTCCTTAATGGGGAGACTTGATGGAAGTGATGGAGGAGTGATGGACGGGGAGCAGCGAGCGACAGTCACCGGAAATACTGGGAGAGTGGAGCAGTTTGAGTGAGGTCGCAAGAGATGGAAATACACTCCTGGAAATGGAAAAAAGAACACATTGACACCGGTGGGTCAGACCCACCATACTTGCTCCGGACACTGCGAGAGGGCTGTACAAGCAATGATCACACGCACGGCACAGCAGACATACCAGGAACCGCGGTGTTGGCCGTCGAATGGCGCTAGCTGCGCAGCATTTGTGCACCGCCGCCGTCAGTGTCAGCCAGTTTGCCGTGGCATACGGAGCTCCATCGCAGTCTTTAACACTGGTAGCATGCCGCGACAGCGTGGACGTGAACTGTATGTGCAGTTGACGGACTTTGAGCGAGGGCGTATAGTGGGCATGCAGGAGGCCGGGTGGACGTACCGCCGAAATGCTCAACACGTGGGGCGTGAGGTCTCCACAGTACATCGATGTTGTCGCCAGTGGTCGGCGGAAGGTGCACGTGCCCGTCGACCTGGGACCGGACCGCAGCGACGCACGGATGCACGCCAAGACCGTAGGATCCTACGCAGTGCCGTAGGGGACCGCACCGCCATTTCCCAGCAAATTAGGGACACTGTTGCTCCTGGGGTATCGGCGAGTACCATTCGCAACCGTCTCCATGAAGCTGGGCTACGGTCCCGCATACCGTTAGGCCGTCTTCCGCTCACGCCCCAACATCGTGCAGCCCGCCTCCAGTGGTGTCGCGACAGGCGTGAATGGAGGGACGAATGGAGACGTGTCGTCTTCAGCGATCAGAGTCGCTTCTGCCTTGGTGCCAATGATGGTCGTATGCGTGTTTGGCGCCGTGCAGGTGAGCGCCACAATCAGGACTGCATACGACCGAGGCACACAGGGCCAGCACCCGGCGTCATGGTGTGGGGAGCGATCTCCTACACCGGCCGTACACCTCTGGTGATCGTCGAGGGGACACTGAACAGGCACGGTACATCCAAACCGTCATCGAACCCATCGTTCTACCATTCCTAGACCGGCAAGGGAACTTGCTGTTCCAACAGGACAATGCACGTCCGCATGTATCCCGTGCCACCCAACGTGCTCTAGAAGGTCTAGGTCAACTACCCTGGCCAGCAAGATCTCCGGATCTGTCCCCCATTGAGCATGTTTGGGACTGGATGAAGCGTCGTCTCACGCGGTCTGCACGTCTAGCACGAACGCTGGTCCAACTGAGGCGCCAGGTGGAAATGGCATGGCAAGCCGTTCCACAGGACTACATCCAGCATCTCTACGATCGTCTCCATGGGAGAATAGGAATGTGTCAATAAAGTTTCCCCTTCCTGGGACAATGAATTCACGGTGTTCTTATTTCAATTTCCTGGAGTGTATTTCGTAGTGCCAACTAGTGCACTTGTGAGATTTCCGTGCCTTCTGCAGTGATGACGTAGTACGCGTTTAGAAGTGAATATCTCGCGAGCTATGTTGTTCATAACTAGCTACGTGAGGTAGAAATCTATTGTTTCCCTGTTACTCAACTTTTTTTTATTTAATTGCTGGACCATCGACACCAATAAATGTTTTACAGTAATAAATGGCATTCTTAAAGGTACTTCTGCTTAGCACTCATTATTTAAAATCGTTAAAATAGTACTTGCAAATTATACTTCATTGCAATCTTTGATTCATAAATTTCTATGTTACATTCAAAAGTCGCAACTTCCGAGTGGTAGGACCGTTCGACCATTCAATTCATGTGTATATTCATATTGTATTCTGTAGACACAGCAGTATATGGCTTGTAGTGCTGCAACTACGTATCCCAGCCGCTAGACAACGAAAACAGACAAATCTTTTAATATTTCATCTCTGAGTCTGAGGGTACGTAGTTGAGGGTCACCATACAAAATTGTATTTTTGAAACCCCGCAACCTGTGCTGAGGAGCAAGACATGTCCTTTGTCTCCCATTTCTGTTCTTAACAATTTTTCGTTTTATTATGATCAGTTATTGAAAATTTAGGCTATATAACTATAATATTTTGAATAATTTAAAGTTCTTGGTAAAAATCACTTTGGTATTAAAAATAGGTTTATAGTATCCCTTGATAATATGTTTTAGGATTTCTGTGTGTCTTCATGTACGTTTTTTGCACTGCAATAAAACTTTTTTCTTGTTTTCAGGTTTTTTGCATCCATTTAAACTGGCACACCACTTTACCCCACAGATGGGCTAACCAGGCACCCAATGACGTTATTATTCTTTATGCTGAGATGGTTTTTTTCAACTGAATCTGGTCTCCTGTAACGTTGCTGAATATACAAGAGATATGAATAACATTAATTTAGCAAACTTATTGGTCACTATAAATAATGTACCTGAATTAAAATTGAACTACCAATTTTCCCTACTTTCCCCTAATGGAAAATTTTCGTTAGAAGTCACGAGAGGTGGATGCGCCAGCATGAAAGGAAGGTGGGAGTACAGAATTCCGTTGCTAGTAGAGAAGCAGAAACAGGTCAGTGGGTCAGTCAGGAGAACTTAGTGACCTCGAAAGTCGACTAGTCACTGGACGTCAACCGAGTAACAAAACTATCAGTGACTTTCAATCTTTCTAAAGTTACCGCAGTCAACCGTTCGTGTCGTGACAGTGAAACTGAAAGGCGAAACGAAGACCAGGAGGACGTAATACACTGACGGACAGAGACCATGGAGCACTTCGGAGCGTGGTTGCTAAAATTCACACGAAATCAGCGTAATGAATCTCTCGTGGGTCACAAAGTGCTACCAGTACTCTAGCTAGCAGAATGACTGGGCGTAGGAAATAAAATAACGGGATACAATGGTCGAGCAGCTCATCATAAGCCACACATTTCTGTTATCAGTGCTAAGCGACGCTTGAGGTTGCGTGAAGAGCCACGGCACTGGTCAGTGGAAGAGTGTAAACGAGTGGTTTGGAGTGATTAATCTCTCCGTACCCTATGGCAATCCGTTCGAAGTTTTTTGGTTTGGCGAGTGCCTGCAGAATGTTGCCTGCCATCATGTGTAGTGCCAACAATGAAGTGTGTTATGGGGTAATTTATAGTGATTAGGGAGTGGTCCCCGTATTTCGCTCAGGAAAACACCAAATGCGGATATATATGAACACATTTTGTGGCGTTCTATGCTGCACGCATAAGAGGAACAATACACAGACAATGGTTCTTTGCGTTAGTGTGACAATGCAATCTGCCCTCAAACAGCATATCTGAGAAAATGTCTTTTGGCCACTACGAATTGGATTTGCCTGTTCAGACTCACAACCTGAACCCAATGGAATACCTCGATGATCACTTACAACGTTGCTACAGACTCCAGGGTCCAAGATCACTACATTCTCTGGTTGCGGCTCTTGAGGGGGAAAGGGTGCCATTCCAACAAAGACATTCAGACATCTCATTAAATGTGTCCCCATCAAAGTTCAAGGCGAAGGCTGCACACATCCCAATCTATGTGCACTACTAGATGTCAGGATAGTTTTGATCGGCTAGTGTGAATATTGACCTACAGTTAGAAGTCATCACGTGATCAATAAGTACATTCAAGTTATCAGAATTACTTTAGTAATTAGTGTAGTGTGCTGAAAACAACTATGTGATTAGTAAATAAGAGCTTGGATCAACTAACAGCCGGCCGCGGTGGTCTGGCGGTTCTAGGCGCTCAGTCCGGAGCCGCGCGACTGCTACGGTCGCAGGTTCAAATCCTGCCTCGGGCATGGATGTGTGTGATGTCCTTAGGTTAGTTAGGTTTAAGTAGTTCTAAGTTCTAGGGGACTGATGACCTCAGATGTTAAATCCGACAGTGCTCAGAGCCATTTGAACCATCAACTAACAAAACATTGCTTCAGAATAAATAATCCGACAAAGCAGTAATAGATTAAATCATCAATAGTTACAAATCAGCGATACAGGATAGACCAGTAGACATAACATAGAAAGCCTGAAAATTTCCATTAACTAGAGAAAACGTTGAAATCATATCTAGAGGCCCAACCCAAACTCCGTTATAAGCAAACACCACTAGTGTAGATTTCTCACCGAACGGATCGGAGCAACAATCACCCGATGTACAAACTTGCTCGAACGGAAAATGCAGAGCTCCGCCGAAAAATAAAACATCGTAAAACAAAATCAGTCTCATATCAGTAAGAAAGCGAAAGAAAAATTCTTTTAAAAATGGTAAAAAATTTGCCTATAAATCTTCTCCTCCAGGTCCCACCGCATATGCAATCCAACCCCCATGGAACCGGCTTCCTTATATCGCTGGTTCCTAGCAACACCACAGAATGGTTTACTATATAGGCCTTCCTCTGGCTGTGGAGAGCTTGGCATGTTTATTGCACACGATCTTTTTCATTGATGTAGCCTCCTGTGAGGTTAATAACATCCGTCTAGTAACTGCTGCCATCCAGCTGCAGAAATAGTTCGAGTGACGTCACAGAAAAACCGTCTCTCTACTACATGCAGTGGAAGCTACCCTAAAGCCGGATTCGCGGAAAAATTCTTTCAACCCCTAAGACTGCCAATTACGGGACCATCCCACCTCCAGCGCCGTTCACAGCCTTTGAAAATCGCGTTGTCTGCCACACACACACCAAAAGGGGGACACAATATTACTCTTGCTTGGTGTTACTTCTCAGGCTAGAAAACGTACGTTATACAGGGAGTTAAAATAATAGAATGTGAAATTAAATGGACAGTCTAACTTGAAATGATGTAAAGAGAACTGTTGCTTTACAGTAAATAAACAGACTAGTAGAAAAAATGAGAGCTTTCTCATGTGGACCGTTACCTACTTAGTATGCCACAGTTTCCTCGTATTTATTAGGCAGTAATTGGCAGGAAAGTTTCTGTGCACCTATTTCCGTAACAAAAATAAACATTATGTAATGCTACTGTTTTCAGAATGAAAACAGTCTTAACCATATTTAATATTAACATTGTTAGAACTTCCACTCAATAGACCGTCATCAGACAACGATAAAATATATAAAGGTTGGTAAGACAAAGTAACAGCTAATTCAATATTGATATTGTTGGCGTTTTCGGTTATACATCCTCATCAGACAATCTTAAAAGGTAAAAAGGGCCATGAGTCAGAAAGTATCAGCACAATAATGACGCAATACAATGAAAAATAAATTTTATACGTCTTACATTCAAGACAGCGACGAGGTGGGCTCAACGAAATACTGATGTATAATTTGATTTAGTTTAGTAAGACGTATCCATTACACATGAAAAAGCATACAAATTCACAAACGTTTTTCGATTTTCAAAGTTAAAAAGCAATTTAAACAGAGCGACGGAGTATTACCACTAAAGTATCGACGAACATCAAAACACCATCATCATGGCTTGCTGAGACACAGATAAACAATGTTGTTTAGTGGTCCTCATGGCGTCTTCAGTCGATAGTAGCTTGAGAAAAAGATCTTTGCATTAATGTCTCTGTGAGGACGGACGCCATTGTTTCCTTGGTGATGCGCATCGACACCACTGGTTTCTGTGGGATGCATAAAATGATAAAGTATCAAGTGTTGTGTTGAGTTCTTCATTTTTTTGTTGTGAATTTGAATCGCTCAGTGATATGGTTATCTGAGCACTTGCAAAAATTGAGGCAGACATAAGTAATTCTTAAGAGAACACTTAACATTAAAGTTCAGTTAAAATTTATAGGTAATTCTTTTCATATTTTTTCATTCGCCATTACTCACCCAATCACAATCAATCACCCGAAAGGAAAAGCTGAAGACATATTTCCTATAACCTAATATAAAACCGGAATGTTTGGAGAACGGGGGACAGAATGAGACCTAAGAGTGAGGTTGAGTAATCACTCCGAAAAAAAGATTTCCACAAATTATCGCAACCATAACAGATAAACGTTTTACTCATGAAAAAGCTAATTTCTTTGTACATAAAACGTTATTAGTTATCTGTGGAAACATTATTCCTCACCGACAGTCACTCTTTGTTCCATTGTCAGTGGACGTGAAGGCTTGCATCGATGTTGCTGGGCGTAGGACAACTTGCACTGTGCAACAATAGATACTGCACAACCTCCCTTGGTCACTGCATCCAGTAGTTCATTACCCCGGATCACCACAGGCCTTGGTACCAGGCAGAATATCACGAATTCACTAGGATTTCTAGGAGACGGAGGGTGACGTGAATGGTTGCAATAACTTCCCTGCTGGGAACGAATTAGAATTTAATTTCCCGCCCACGATGAGATCGTTCCAGTCAGACCAAAAGACGTAGTAGGGTACGAGTGGGGAAGGAAGTCTACCGTATCTTTTTTTTTAGATATTAATATCGGCAAGGAAAAGAGAGGAAAATCTGAAACTCGACGGGCTGTAGGGGATTAGAGCTACGCTCCAGCAGAATTCAAGTGCAGCACCCCAACTACGGGCTTCCCAACTAGGTCTCTGCTGGTGTACCCACGGAGCGGCTTGCAGTGCACTCAGAGAGTCTGATAAGAGTAGATGTTAGTAGCTCAAATACGTTTCATTTGCTCCAGTTCCTTCAACATCGTGTATGCTTATGCTCCAGAGATAGTAAATTGATTCAGCAAATAGAGTCTTTCTTGCAACCTATAATTGAAACAGCGTGGAGTACGATTAACGAACAATAACTACTTCTCTTAAAAAAAAAAAAAAAAACTGTAGCAAGTATTAGGTTTGCGACAGCGCGGTGCCGACCACGTTGGCCGAGCAGTTCTAGGCGCTTCAGTTTAGACCCACTCGACTGCTACGGTCACAGGTTCGAATCCTCCCTCGGGCATGGATGTGTGTGATGTCCTTAGTTTAGTTAGGTTTTAGTAGTTCTAAGTTCTAGGGAACTGATGACCTCAGATGTTAAGTCCCATAGTGCTCAGAGCCATTTTTGACGGCGCGGTGCGTTTCTGCTGTGAATAAAGTCCCACTCGCCTAGCGGTGACTCTCTTCTAACACCAGAAGTGTGTGTGAAATCTTATGGGACTTAACTGCTAAGGTCATCAGTCCCTAAGCTTACACACTACTTAACCTAAATTATCCTAAGGACAAACACACACACCCATGCCCGAGGGAGGATTCGAACCTCCGCCGAGGCCAGCCGCACAGTCCATGACTGCAGCGCCCTAGGCCGCTCGGCTAATCCCGCGCGGCACACCAAAAGTTCTGAATTTCACACTGTCCATTAAATCGAACTCTCTTCCACATTTTATGGGACTTCTCAGACATTCTGGTACTGAAACATAACAGAATTCATAATTTTCATCGGAGCACTGATCAGCAGGTCTGATCACTACGAGATCCAAGCCCCGACCCTGTTAATCTATCTACACGAACGAACTTCCTAGTTCCCAAAATACGTGCGATGCAAATTTGCCTATTTTTGATTGGCAGAGAGCAGACAATCGTAAAGCAGTATCAAGCCCGCTCAATCCCGCGCATATATACAGAACCAATCAAAATTTGTCACTGAATCAGAAACAGTAAATTAACAAATTCAAAAAATTCTAAAATATAAAATTAATACCCTCTTAACAAAACTACTTTACCGAAATCAGTCTCGTTTCCCCTGTACCATAAACTGACGAAGTTGTTTATAACGAATTCCTTGGTACGAATGAGTAACACGTCATTCTGGAACATTCCTCACGTGACCAATTACTTCAAAGTATAATATAAAAACTTTACGTAAAACATAATTTCACATTCAGACTGTCACTCATTTTCATAACTAATCACAATTGTAGTAGTAATTAATAATAATTTGAAAACTAAAGGAATACATCAGAAAAAAAGGACAGTATTTTGACTGCAGCTCAAACAGTGTTCGTCAGCTAGTGACCCATCCCGAATGCACTGAAACGACATACACTCGGGCATCTGACGCCACCTGTCCTGTGTGTGACACTTACTGCACGCCTGTTCACAGCTATTATGTCCCAATTCAATATGCACGACGTAAGACGCTATGCCTTAGGTTGGTGGATAAGTTCGTACTTTTTGCTTTACATGTTGGTATTCCGGGTGCTATGAGTTCATACGTCAATTGTCTTTTTTTTTTTTTTTGTAGTCCAGTCTTGGTATTTGAGCGTACATATTGTCATCTGGAGATGGTGAGTCCAGCTGTGGACGCTATAAAGTGGAGTGCCAAGTAGAGAGATCGGAATAGTTTCCACAAATTTCTTAGAGTTTAGTGGAGGCAGTTTTCTTTCGCTGTGTTTGGAGACAACGTCATTGGACACAGAACCATACGAAAATGGTTTTCTCGTTTTGAGGAGGATCGTTTTTACATCAGTTACTCTCCGCATTCAGGATGACCTTGGGGGTTTGACGATCGTTCGAACACATTAATGTGCAATTATTCTTTTCAGATTATTAGAGAACTGCCCATTTTGATGAACAGTGATCTTTCCACCATCGTGCTACATTTCCATGCAACAGGAAAGGTTCAAAAATCGGGTGTATAGGTACTGTAAGCTCTAAGCCAAAATCACAAAAAAATCAGCTGATGGCCATAAATCCACCTGTGTTTGTTTATTAATCGGCTCGTAAACATCATCGACCATTCCTATCCTGTATCGTTACTCGTGAAGAGAAATGGTAGCTTCATGCTAACGAATGGAAAACAAGGGAATGGTTGACCACAAACAATGCAGCAACTCCCTGTGTTAAGACCTGTGCGCGTCCACAAAAGGTAATGTTATGCATCTGGTGGAACAGCTACGGTGTGCAGTACTATTTATTGCTTCCCCGAGGTGTAACCATCGCTGCTGACATTTCCTACACTCCTGGAAATTGAAATAAGAACACCGTGAATTCATTGTCCCAGGAAGGGGAAACTTTATTGACACATTCCTGGGGTCAGATACATCACATGATCACACTGACAGAATCACAGGCACATAGACACAGGCAACAGAGCATGCACAACGTCGGCACTAGTACAGTGTATATCCACCTTTCGCAGCAATGCAGGCTGCTATTCTCCCATGGAGACGATCGTAGAGATGCTGGATGTAGTCCTGTGGAACGGCTTGCCATGCCATTTCCACCTGGCGCCTCAGTTGGACCAGCGTTCGTGCTGGACGTGCAGACCGCGTGAGACGACGCTTCATCCAGTTCCAAACATGCTCAATGAGGGACAGATCCGGAGATCTTGCTGGCCGGGGTAGTTGACTTACACCTTCTAGAGCACGTTGGGTGGCACGGGATACATGCGGACGTGCATTGTCCTGTTGGAACAGAAAGTTCCCTTGCCGGTCTAGGAATGGTAGAACGATGGGTTCGATGACGGTTTGGATGTACCGTGCACTATTCAGTGTCCCCTCGACCATCACCAGAGGTGTACGGCCAGTGTAGGAGATCGCTCCCCACACCATGATGCCGGGTGTTGGTCCTGTGTGCCTCGGTCGTATGCAGTCCTGATTGTGGCGCTCACCTGCACGGCGCCAAACACGCATACGACCATCATTGGCACCAAGGCAGAAGCGACTCTCATCGCTGAAGACGACACGTCTCCATTCGTCCCTCCATTCACGCCTGTCGCGACACCACTGGAGGCGGGCTGCACGATGTTGGGGCGTGAGCGGAAGACGGCCTAACGGTATGCGGGACCGTAGCCCAGCTTCATGGAGACGGTTGCGAATGGTACTCGCCGATACCCCAGGAGCAACAGTGTCCCTAATTTGCTGGGAAGTGGCGGTGCGGTCCCCTACGGCACTGCGTAGGATCCTACGGTCTTGGCGTGCATCCGTGCGTCGCTGCGGTCCGGTCCCAGGTCGACGGGCACGTGCACCTTCCGCCGACCACTGGCGACAACATCGATGTACTGTGGAGACCTCACGCCCCACGTGTTGAGCATTTCGGCGGTACGTCCACCCAGCCTCCCGCATGCCCACTATACGCCCTCGCTCAAAGTCCGTCAACTGCACATACAGTTCACGTCCACGCTGTCGCGGCATGCTAGCAGTGTTGATGACTGCGATGGAGCTCCGTATGCCACGGCAAACTGGCTAACACTGACGGCGGCGGTGCACAAATGCTGCGCAGCTTGCGCCAATCGACGGCGAACACGGCGGTTCCTGGTGTGTCCGCTGTGCCGTGCGTGTGATCATTGCTTGTACAGCCCACTCGCAGTGTCCGGAGCAAGTATGGTGGGTCTGACACACCGGTGTCTATGTGTTCTTTTTTCCATTTCCAGTAGTGTACAACTGAGAAATACTGCTGAACGATATCGTTCGTGCGCAATCTGCTAGTCTGACAGAAAACATTACACAGTTGTTGAGTTGGGAAGCCATTCCGCGCACAACTTATTCACCTGATTTTCACCTTATCCGTACTATCGAACAACCTTCAAGGAACTTCCTTTCCGGATAAAAATGCGCTTCGAACACTGGTCGACGAGTTCTTCGCATCAAAACCACGTGATTTCAGCAATCTCGGAATCGAAAAGTTATCCCAGCGTTGCCAGACTGTTGTAAATAGTTAATGGTTCGCATTACTGACGTAAGGTTGCCTAGGAGTAGAAAGACCAGGCCAAGCAGGGGACTGAATGTCGTTCGTATTAAGATTCTTATAAAGACTCCTCAGGGAATAACTTTACTAATTATGTCAACAGAACATTTACATTAACAGAAAACTATGCAATTAGAGAAAAATATTAAAAATTACTGCTAATCTATCTACAATGTATCAAATATTTCAGTGAGATCAAATAAAAAGGTTATAGTGTTAATTCAGACACTTGCTTTCAGCTCTGTAAAAGTCATTCAGGGGAACAGTGAGTATGAAAGTTTAAATTTACGAAAAATGTAATTCTTTTTCCAAAAAATACAAATTTTGTATGCCACTAGTTACTGTTGTTGAAATATTTACTGTGAATTTCAGTAAAATAAGCAAGGTAATATTTCATCAGCTGAAGTTACATAATACAATGTTGTTGTTGTTGTCTTCAGTCCTGAGACTGGTTTGATGCAGCTCTCCATGCTACTCTATCCTGTGCAAGCTGCTTCATCTCCCAGTACCTACTGCAACCTACATCCTTCTGAATCTGCTTAGTGTACTCATCTCTCGGTCTCCCTCTACGATTTTTGCCCTCCACGCTGCCCTCCAATGCTAAATTTGTGATCCCTTGATGCCTCAAAACATGTCCTACCAACCGATCCCTCCTTCTAGTCAAGTTGTGCCACAAACTTCTCTTCTCCCCAATCCTATTCAATACCTCCTCATTAGTTACGTGATCTATCCACCTTATCTTCAGTATTCTTCTGTAGCACCACATTTCGAAAGCTTCTATTCTCTTCTTGTCCAAACTAATTATCGTCCATGTTTCACTTCCATACATGGCTACACTCCAAACAAATATTTTCAGAAATGACTTCCTGACACTTAAATCTATATTCGATGTTAACAAATTTCTCTTCTTCAGAAACGCTTTCCTTGCCATTGCCAGTCTACATTTTATATCCTCTCTACTTCGACCATCATCAGTTATTTTACTTCCTAAATAGCAAAACTCCTTTACTACTTTAAGTGTCTCATTTCCTAATCTAATTCCCTCAGCATCACCCGATTTAATTTGACTACATTCCATTATCCTCGTTTTGCTTTTGTTAATGTTCATCTTATATCCTCCTTTCAAGACACTGTCCATGCCGTTCAACTGCTCTTCCAAGTCCTTTGCCGTCTCTGACAGAATTACAATGTCATCGGCAAACCTTGAAGTTTTTACTTCGTCTCCACGAATTTTAATACCTACTCCAAATTTTTCTTTTGTTTCCTTTACTGCTTGCTCAATATACAGATTGAATAACATCGTGGAGAGACTACAACCCTGTCTCACTCCCTTCCCAACCACTGCTTCCCTTTCATACCCCTCGACTATTATAACTGCCATCTGGTTTCTGTATAAATTGTAAATAGCCTTTCGCTCCCTGTATTTTACCCCTGCCACCTTTAGAATTTGAAAAAGAGTATTCCAGTCAACATTGTCAAAAGCTTTCTCTAAGTCTACAAATGCTAGAAACATAGGTTTGCCTTTTATTAATCTTTCTTCTAAGATAAGTCGTAAGGTCAGTATTGCCTCACGTGTTCCAACATTTCGACGGAATCCAAACTGATCCCCCCCTAGGTCCGCATCTACCAGTTTTTCCATTCGTCTGTAAAGAATTCGCGTTAGTATTTTGCAGCTGTGACTTATTAAACTGATAGCTCGGTAATTTTCACATCTGTCAGCACCTGCTTTCTTTGGGATTGGAATTATTATATTCTTCTTGAAGTCTGAGGGTATTTCGCCTGTCTCATACATCTTGCTCACCAGCTGGTAGAGTTTTGTCATGACTGGCTCTCCCAAGGCCGTCAGTAGTTCTAATGGAATGTTGTCTACTCCGGGGGCCTTGTTTTGACTCAGGTCGTTCAGTGCTCTGTCAAACTCTTCACGCAGTATCGTATCTCCCATTTCGTCTTCATCTACATCCTCTTCCATTTCCATAATATTGTCCTCAAGTACATCACCCTTGTATAAACCTTCTATATACTCCATCCACCTTTCTGCCTTCCCTTCTTTGCTTAGAACTGGGTTGCCATCTGAGCTCTTGATATTCATACACGTGGTTCTCTTCTCTCCAAAGGTCTCTTTAATTTTCCTGTAGGCAGTATCTATCTTACCCCTAGTGAGATAAGCTTCTACATCCTTACATTTGTCCTCTAGGCATCCCTGTTTAGCCATTTTGTACTTCCTGTCGATCTCATTTTTGAGACGTTTGTATTCCTTTTTGCCTGCTTCATTTACTGCATTTTTATATTTTCTCCTTTCATCAATTAAATTCAATATTTGTTCTGTTACCCAAGGATTTCTAGCAGCCCTCGTCTTTTTACCTACTTTATCCTCTGCTGCCTTCACTACTTCATCCCTCAGAGCTACCCATTCTTCTTCTACTGTATTTCTTTCCCCTATTCCTGTCAATTGTTCCCTTATGCTCTCCCTGAAACTCTGTACAACATCTGCTTCTTTCAGTTTATCCAGATCCCATCTCCTTAATTTCCCACATTTTTGCAGTTTCTTCAGTTTTAATCTACAGGTCATAACCAATAGATTGTGGTCAGAGTCCACATCTAGCCCTTGAAATGTCTTACAACTTAAAACCTGGTTCCTAAATCTCTGTCTTACCATTATATAATCTATCTGATACCTTTTAGTATCTCCAGGGTTCTTCCACGTATACAACCTTCTTTCATGATTCTTAAACCAAGTGTTACCCATGATTAAGTTGTGCTCTGTACAAAATTCTGCTAGGCGGTTTCCTCTTTCATTTCTTAGCCCCAATCCATATTCACCTACTATGTTTCCTTCTCTCCCTTTTCCTACACTCGAATTCCAGTCACCCATTACTATTAAATTTTCGTCTCCCTTCACTATCTGAATAATTTCTTTTATTTCATCGTACATTTCTTCAATTTCTTCGTCATCTGCAGAGCTAGTTGGCATATAAACTTGTACTACTGTAGTAGGTGTGGGCTTCGTATTTATCTTGGCCACAATAATGCATTCACTATGCTGTCTGTAGTAGCTTACCCGCATTCCTATTTTCCTATTCATTATTAAACATACTCCTGCATTATCCATATTTGATTTTGTGTTTATAACCCTGTAGTCACCTGACCAGAAGTCTTGTTCCTCCTGCCACCGAACTTCACTAATTCCCATTATATCTAACTTCAACCTATCCATTTCCCTTTTTAAATTTTCTAACCTACCTGCCCGATTAAGGGATCTGACATTCCACGCTCCGATCCGTAGAACGCCAGTTTTCTTTCTCCTGATAACGACATCCTCCTGAGTAGTCCCCGCCCGGAGATCCGAATGGGGGACTATTTTACCTCCGGAATATTTTACACAAGAGGATGCCATCATCATTTAATCGTACAGTAAAGCTGCATGTCCTCGGGAAAAATTACGGCTGTAGTTTCCCCTTGCTTTCAGCCGTTCGCAGTACCAGCACAGCAAGGCCGTTTTGGTTAATGTTGCAAGGCCAGATCAGTCAATCATCCAGACTGTTGCCCCTGCAACTACTGAAAAGGCTGCTGCCTCTCTTCAGGAACCACACGTTTGTCTGGCCTCTCAACAGATACCCCTCCGTTGTGGTTGCACCTACGGTACGGCCATCTGTATCGCTGAGGCACGCAAGCCTCCCCACCAACGGCAAAGTCCATGGTTCATGGGGGATACAGGCCATAAAAATTGCTACACCACGAAGATGACACGCCACCGACGCGAAATTTAACTGACAGGAGGAAGATGTTGTGATATGTAAATGATTAGCTTTTCAGAAGATTCACACAAGGTTGGCGCCGGTGGCAACACCTACAAAGTGCTGACATGAGGACAGTTTCCAACCGATTTCTCATACACAAACAGAAGATGACCGGCGTTTCCTGGTGAAACGTTGTTGTGATGTCTCGTGTAAGGAGGTGAAACGCGTACCATCACGTTTCCGAATTTGATTAAGGTCGGATTGGAGCCTATCGCGACATTGATGCTCGCGTTGCTCGAGATCCAATGACAGTTTGCAGAATATGGAATCGGTGGGGTTCAGGAGGGTAATACGGAACGCCGTGACGGACCCCAACAAGTCGAGATGACAGGCATCTTATCGGCATGGCTGTAACGGATCGTGCAGCCACGTCTCGATCCCTGAGTCAACACATGGGGACGTTTACAAGACAACAAACATCTGCACGAACAGATCGGCGACGTTTGCAGCAGCATGGACCATCAGCTCGGAGACCATGGCTGCGGTTACCCTTGACGCTGCATCACAGACAGGAGGGCCTGCGATGGTGTCCTCAAAGACAAACCTGGGTGCACGAATGGCAAAACGTCATTTTTTCGGATGAATCTAGGTTCTGTTTACAGCATCATGATGGTCGCATCCGTGTTCGACGACATTGCGGTGAACGCACATTGGAAGCGTGTATTCGTCATCGCCATACTGGCGCATCACCCGGCGTGATGGTATGGGGTGCCATTGGTTACACATCTCAGTCACCTCTTGTTCCCATTGACGGCACTTTGAACGGTGGACGTTACATTTCAGATGTGTTTCTACCCGTGGCTGTACCCTTCATTCGATCCCTGCGAAACCCTACATTTCAGCAGGATAATGCACGACCGGATGTTGCAGGTCCTGTACCGGTCTTTCTGGATACAGAAAATGTTTGACTGCTACCCTGGCCAGCACATTCTCCAGATCTCTCACCAACTGAAAACGTCTGGTCAATGGTGGCCGAGCAGCTGGCTCGTCACAATACGCCAGTCACTACTCTTGATGAACTGTGGTATCGTGTTGAAGATGCATGGGCAGCTGCACCTGTACACGCCATCCAAGCTCTGTTTGACACGGCCAGAGGTGGTTGTTCTGGCTACTGATATCGCAGGATCTATGCACCCAAATTGCGTGAAAATGTAATCACGTTGTAAGTATGCTCCCTGCCGCCGTTGGATAAGCAGCTGCAGCAGCAAGTTGTATAACCCTAGCTTACTTATTTGTTAGATAGTTTAATTAATTTCTTTCGTGTTTTTGGGTACTTACATTGTTTAATTCATATATTTCGGGCGTATTATAGTATTTGAGGGTTGTAGCATCGCGCCTTAGTACCTGAATAGTTCAAATTCGCGTAGTCGTCTGTCTTCTGTTTTTGTTGTGAACGGCCAGTGTCGGTTGGCCAGTCAGTGTGCTCCCTGCCGCCGTTGGATAAGCAGCTGCAGCAGCAAGTCGTATAACCCTAGCTTACTTATTTGTTAGATAGTTTAATTAATTTCTTTGCGTGTTTTTGGATACTTGCATTGTTTAATTCATATATTTCGGGCGTATTATAGTAATTGACAGTTGTAGCATCGCGCTTTAGTGTTTACTTCGTAGATTCTTATTTAAATTGCGTGTGAGTATCGTATAGGAGGTGCAATTTCGAGTTTTAGTTACTGTAATCGTAAATTCAGCAGATTGTAGCGCAGTCGTTAGGCATTTGTACAGGTTAGTTGATACATTCTTTGCGTGTTCTGCTTGCGTTATCTAGGCACGGACTCGTGTTTCGGTAACTGTTGTTAAACATCGATTAGAATGGACAGGGACTGCGATTGCTGTGTTCGGATGAGGGCTGACGTGGCATCCCTTCGCTCACAGCTGCAATCGGCGCTGACTTCGGTCGCGCAGCTTGAGGCTGTTGCCAATGGGCACCACTGTGGGGAGCCGGACTCGGGTATCACGGGGATGTCAACCTCGTCCCGTCTGTCCCCAGATCGGTCCGCCGCTGTGGATGCCCCGGTTGCTGCCCGCAGTGGGGCTGAGCCCTCGCCTGTGGTTGATTGGGAGGTCGTTCCAAGGCGTGGCAGGCAGCGAAAGGCGTCTCCGGAGGCTGATCAGAAAGCCTCCCCGGTGCGTCTGACAAACCGGTTTCAGGCACTCTCTCTGGCTGAGCCAGATGCAGCCGCCTGCCCTGTTTCAGAGGATCATTCTCAGCCTTCAAGGTTCGGGCAATCGCAGAGGGTGGGCTTACTGGTAGTTGGGAGCTCCAATGTTAGGCGCGTAATGGGGCCCCTTAGGGATACGGCGGCTAAGGAGGGGAAGAAATCCAGTGTGCACTCCGTGTGCAATCGGGAGGAGTCATTCCTGATGTGGAAAGGGTCCTTCCGGATGCCATGACGAGCACAGGGTGCAGCCAGCTGCAGGTGGTGGCACATGTCGGCACTAATGACGTGTGTCGCTTTGGATCTGAGGAAATTCTCTCTGGATTCCAGCGGCTATCTGATTTGGTGAAGGCTGCCGGTCTTGCTTACGAGATGAAGGCAGAGCTCACCATCTGCAGCATCGCTGACAGAACCGACTGCGGACCTTTGGTGCATAGCCGGGTGGAGGGTCTGAATCAGAGGCTCAGACGGTTTTGCGACCGTATTGGCTGCAGATTCCTTGACTTGCGCCATAGGGTGGTGGGGTTTCGAGTTCCGCTGAATAGGTCAGGAATTCACTACACTCAGCTGGCGGCTACACGGGTAGCAGAGGCTGTGTGGCGTGGACTGGGCGGTTTTTTAGGTTAGAAGGCCTCGGGAAAGTGCGGGATGGGCTGCAATGTCAAAGGGTGCTTGGCAATTACAGGACGTGCTTGGATCAAGGAACAGTCGGAATTATAGTTGTAAATTGTTGTAGTTGCGCTGGAAAAGTCCCTGAGCTTCAAGCGCTAATAGAAAGCACAGAAGCTGATATCGTTATAGGTACAGAAAGCTGGCTAAAGCCTGAAATAAGTTCTGCAGAAATTTTTACGAAGTCTCAGACGGTGTTCAGGAAAGATAGATTAGGCAGAATTGGTGGTGGAGTGTTTGTGTCTGTCAGTAGTGGTTTATCTTGTAGTGAAGTCGAAGTACATACTCCGTGCGAATTGGTGTGGGTGGAGGTTATACTTAACAGCCGAATTAAGTTAATAATTGGCTCCTTCTACCGACCCCCAGACTCCGATGATACAGTTGCGGAACAGTTCAGAGAAAGTTTGAGTCTCGTAACAAATAAATACCCCACTCATACGGTTATAGTTGGTGGGGACTTCAACCTACCCTCGGTATGTTGGCAAAAATACTTGTTCAAAACCGGTGGTAGGCAGAAAACGTCTTCCGAGATTGTCCTAAATGCATTCTCCGAAAATTATTTTGAGCAGTTAGTCCACGAAACCACGCGAATTGTAAATGGTTGCGAAAACACACTTAATCTCTTGGCCACAAACAATCCAGAGGTGATAGAGAACATCATGACTGATACAGGGATTAGTGATCACAAGGTCATTGTAGCTAGGCTCAATACCATTTCTTCCAAATCCATCAGAAACAAACGCAAAATAATTTTATTTAAAAAAGCGGATAAAGTGCCACTAGAAGCCTTCCTAAAAGACAATTTCCATTCCTTCCGAACTGACTATGCGAATGTAGACGAGATGTGGCTCAAATTCAAAGATATAGTAGCAACAGCAATTGAGATATTCATACCTCATAAATTGGTAAGAGATGGAACGGATCCCCCGTGGTACACAAAAAAGGTCCGAACGCTGTTGCAGAGGCAACGGAAAAAGCATGCGAAGTTCAGAAGAACGCGAAATCCTGAAGATGGGCTAAAATTTACAGACGCGCGAAATTTGGCACGTACTTCGATGCGAGATGCCTTTAATAGGTTCCACAACGAAACATTGTCTCGAAATTTGGTAGAAAATCCGAAGAAATTCTGGTCGTATGTAAAGTACACAAGCGGCAAGACGCAGTCAATACCTTCGCTGCGCAGTGCCGATGGTACTGTTATCGACGACTCTGCCGCTAAAGCGGAGTTATTGAACGCAGTTTTCCGAAATTCCTTCACCAGGGAAGACGAATGGAATATTCCAGAATTTGAAACACGAACATCTGCTAGCATGAGTTTCTTAGAAGTGGATACCTTAGGGGTTGCGAAGCAACTCAAATCGCTTGATACAGGCAAGTCTTCAGGTCCAGATTGTATACCGATTAGGTTCCTTTCAGATTACGCTGATACTATAGCTCCCTACTTAGCACTCATATACAACCGCTCGCTCACCGATAGATCTGTACCTACAGATTGGAAAATTGCGCAGGTCGCACCAGTGTTCAAGAAGGGTAGTAGGAGTAATCCATTTAACTACAGACCTATATCATTGACGTCGGTTTGCAGTAGGGTTTTGGAGCATATACTGTATTCAAACATTATGAATCACCTCGAAGGGAACAATCTATTGACACGTAATCAGCATGGCTTCAGAAAACATCGCTCTTGTGCAACGCACGAAGTAATGGCCGCTATCGACAGGGGATCTCAAGCTGATTCCGTATTTCTAGATTTCCGGAAAGCTTTTGACACCGTTCCTCACAAGTGACTTCTAATCAAACTGCAGAGCTATGGGGTATCATCTCAGTTGTGCGACTGGATTCGTGATTTCCTGTCAGGAAGGTCGCAGTTCGTAGTAATAGACGGCAAATCATCGAGTAAAACTGAAGTGATATCAGGTGTTCCCCAGGGAAGCGTCCTGGGACCTCTACTGTTCCTGATCTATATAAATGACCTGGGTGACAATCTGAGCAGTTCTCTTAGACTGTTCGCAGATGATGCTGTAATTTACCGTCTAGTAAGGTCATCCGAAGACCAGTATCAGCTGCAAAGCGATTTAGAAAAGATTGCTGTATGGTGTGTCAGGTGGCAGTTGACGCTAAATAACGAAAAGTGTGAGATGATCCACATGAGTTCCAAAAGAAATCCGTTGGAATTCGATTACTCGATAAATAGTACAATTCTCAAGGCTGTCAATTCAACTAAGTACCTGGGTGTTAAAATTACGAACAACTTCAGTTGGAAGGACCACATAGATAATATTGTCGGGAAGGCGAGCCAAAGGTTGCGTTTCATTGGCAGGACACTTAGAAGATGCAACAAGTCCACTAAAGAGACAGCTTACACTACACTCGTTCGTCCTCTGTTAGAATATTGCTGCGCGGTGTGGGATCCTTACCAGGTGGGATTGACGGAGGACATCGAGAGGGTGCAAAGAAGGGCAGCTGGTTTTGTATTATCGCGTTATAGGGGAGAGAGTGTGGCAGATATGATACACGAGTTGGGATGGAAGTCATTACAGCATAGACGTTTTTCGTCGCGGCGAGACCTTTTTACGAAATTTCAGTCACCAACTTTCTCTTCCGAATGCGAAAATATTTTGTTGAGCCCAACCTACATAGGTAGGAATGATCATCAAAATAAAATAAGAGAAATCAGAGCTCGAACAGAAAGGTTTAGGTGTTCGTTTTTCCCGCTCGCTGTTCGGGAGTGGAATAGTAGAGAGATAGTATGATTGTGGTTCGATGAACCCTCTGCCAAGCACTTAAATGTGAATTGCAGAGTAGTCATGCAGATGTAGATGTATGCTGTTTAGGTTTTTTTTATTGGTAACGCGACGTAGTGTTTTGTATGAAAATCACTGGCTGTGCTGTATGCAGTCTGTGGCTAGTTTGCATTGTTGTCTGCCATTGTAGTGTTGGGCAGTTGGCTGTTAACAGCGCGTAGTGTTGCGCAGTTGGAGGTGAGCCGCCAGCAGTGGTGGATGTGGGGAAGTGAGATGGCGGATTTTTGAGAATGGATTATCTGGAGATGTGTCCATCAGAAACAGTAGATTTGTAAGAATGGATGTCATGAACTGCTATATATATTATGACTATTTAGGTAAATACATTGTTTTTTCTCTATCAAAATCTTTCATTTGCTAACTATGCCTATCAGTAGTTAGTGCCTTCCGTAGTTGGAATCTTTTATTTAGCTGGCAGTAGTGGCGCTCGCTGTACCGCAGTAGTTCGAGTAACGATGGTTTTTTTGAGGTAAGTGATTTGTGAAACGTATAGGTTAATTTAGTCAGGGCCATTCTCTTGTAGGGATTACTGAAAGTCAGATTGCGTTGCGCTAAAAAAAATATTGTGTGTCAGTTTAAACAAAGTCATGTACAATTGTTCAAACGGGACGTTTCAACATGTCAGTTCTGCTATAATATATTTGTCCAATGAATACCCGTTTACCATCTGCATTTGTTCTTGGTGTAGCAATTTTAATGGGCAGTAGTGTATCTTCAAAGTTCTAAGAAATCAGTCTTCAAAGCAGTCAGGCCACAGACATCTTTAGAACGTGTTTGACTAAGATACAACAAGTAATTCAGGTTTACTTAAAAAGCAGTTAATTAAAATGAAACAAACAAAGCTGCTATATACGAAGCCACCACGCGTCGGGTAAGTGTGATCCGGATGAAAGGAGCCAAATTTACTTAGGGCAGGCCCGATACGCATCTGAAACGAGTAGAAACCCGAGCCATCAGATTACAAACTGGCAGCGCAGACAAAACAATAAAGATAATAAGGTAACTGGCCAGTGCAACAGTCTCCACTTACACCTGATAGCAAAGAAATTCAGTGGCCAACCGAGATAAATTACGCCACGAGGCGAAAACGGTAAATATTTAAGAGCCGCGCGGGACGGAAAACAAAGGTGGAAGATAGAAGCGAACGGTTGGCTGATGAACCTCACCTACGCAAACACAGGCTTGGCTTGTAAGTATAACCAACGAAAATACACGCAACAAGATTTGTACCATTAACGCGCGTAGACTTGTCGGCTCCAACTAACTAAAGAAAGGGACTTGGCAGTTTAGTGCGTAACGTAGCAGGCAAAAATATATTTTGAACGTCATGAATAATGACACATTGAACATAAAAGAAGTTTACAAAACTCCAATAATTTCAAAGGTACAACCAAGCAACAACTCTTATGACGGTTACCAAATGGAAGCTATTATGTTTTGATATAAGCAAAACGCTCCTCAAATCGCCTGGTCAGGCGCAGGAACCGAAGAGAGCAACAACAAGAGAAGGTTGAAACGAGTCCGATATAGAAGGAGCACGGCACAAACAGGTGCAAGAAGCGAACAGGTCACAACTATCACGCTCGTATCCTGGGAGATCATCAGTCTTTACGAATGCTGCGTGGTCTCGGCAACGAAGCAACGATCTAAAGGTAGGTCACCGAGCATACAATGCCCTTGTGGTACGACGAAAAGCGGAAAAACTTTAAGCCGCCTGCAAATGTGTGGCTGACGACGACCCACCTTCCGCCTCCAGACCTGGTAAGCCTAACGAGTGATGTGTCTACTCCCGTTTCCAGTGCAAGTCCCTCGTGTCCGGAAGAGGCTCAGCCAGACCAGCTTGGAAGTCACACAAGCGGTGGAACAAACAGGCAGCCCGTTACCCGCAGACCTGAGGTGTCCCTGCTGCTTCACTGTTCGCCTCTCCTGAAAGAACATGCAAGTAGGCTGTTTAGGTTTTTTCTTTATTGGTAACACCACGTAGCGCTCTGAAAATCACTGGCTGTGCTGTGTGTAGTCTGTGGCTGATTTGCATTGTTGTCTGCCATTGTAGTGTTGGGCAGCGGCAGTTGGCTGTTAGCGGCGCGTAGCGTTGGCAGTTGGAGGTGAGCCGCCAGCAGTGGTGGACGTGGGGAGAGAGATGGCGGAGTTTTGTAATTTGTAAGACTGGATGTCATGAACTGCTATATATATTATGAGTATTAAGGTAAATACTTTGTTTGTTCTCTATTAAAATCTTTCATTTGCTAACTGTGCCTATCAATAGTTAGTGCCTTCCGTAGTTTGAATCTTTTATTTAGCTGGCAGTAGTGGTGCTCGCTGTATTGCAGTAGTTCGAGTAACGAAGATTTTTGGTGAGGTAAGTGATATGTGAAAGGTATAGGTTAATGTTAGTCAGGGCCATTCTTTTGTAGGGATTATTGAAAGTCAGATTGCGTTGCGCCAAAAATATTGTGTGTCAGTTTAAGCACAGTCATGTACAATTTTTCTAAGGGGAGGTTCCAAACGCCCTCAACGGCACTCGCGGCAAACGTGCCACGCCTCATTTACGTCAAAGATTGTGTTCCAGGAGGTGTGGCCCGAGCCACCGATCGTGCAGCGGTTCAATGAAAGAAATTGTAGTTTTGATGACTAATATCTCTGTTATGCATATCCGTTGTGTTTATTAAACTTATGGAAAAACGCTACGAACTTATGCGGGAAACCAATACTTCTCTCTTCCATGCGTGTACAATTCTTCAAAAAGCAATCGGACGAGCTCTTTTTCTTAATCTTTCCCTGTTATAGTCGCGCCCTTTTCTTAAAAGTCGAGTACTCTGAATGAGTACCTAATTAATCAGTCTCTAATAGACGTGTAACATTCTTTGCAATGCACCTGTGGAGAGGAAAACTGAAACTGTCTCACACTGGAATTAAGCACTCGGTATTTTAGAGTATGGGTCGCCTTTGAGAGCTGTAGATCACATACGAATACCGTGGACGATATCGGTGTATGACGTAGGGATCTCAGCGTTTAAATGGAGCCAGCCACACGGCGCCGCACATCATCTCTTAATCCTATAGCAGCGACGTCTCCGATATTCCATGTACCTGCGAAAGCGGGCAGGGCTATGTTACAAACAGCACTAGAAAATTATGGAAAATGGCTTACATGCTGGGTTCTAACATTCTGGGTGGTGTCTGTTCGTTCTATATCGTGTCTCCCTACCACTTTCGCGCAACGACGCTCTGAGCGTGTTTTTTAGGGGATTGACTAGTTTGAACCTGGGACCTGTTACTGGTAAGGAGACGCCAGACCACACATGACATGTAGAATTCATAAGAGTTCAGTGAGACTAGCGATGATATAAACAAATACTAAATGATCTCAGTGTCAGCTCCACTGCACTCCCTGTAAAAGAATCTTAATTTAGTGGAAGGGGTTCAAGGCTTTCCTATTTTTAGTTAGCTGATAAAATAACGTCGAAAAAGCAGTTAAGTTTACCATCGGAAATTTTATTCTTCTCACAAAACATTGTTTATAAATTGCGCTATTGATAAAAGGAAGTGTTTTAATACAGGATGGTAAAAACCAACTGTGTTCAACAAAAATGTGAACTAATATTCCCTGAATGGGTTTCCAAGTTCTACAATGGATCGAAGGATGATCTATGCCATATCACATCTATAATCTAGGTTTAAATTAAGTTTCACAAAAGAGAAAACTATCAACCTGGTCTACAGTGACCCTCAATTATCTTTAATTACTTATCTAACTTGCCATAAATTACAGTGGCTGATGTGGCTTCTCAATAACTATGTAATAGAAAAATCATCGCGTTTCAGATTTTTACTTCAAGTGGCAATTGCGAACACCATGAGCTTTAATTTTCGATCGACACTAGTATTACGCAAAAAGGGGGTGTAACAGATGAGACTTCTGCAGTTCTGAGTGAAGCTTTATGCGCTGTTATGCGGCATCGCGTGCGTTCATTACCTTGTTGGTGTTCGTCAGGGGGCGGCGGCCGGCGCAGCAACCATCTAGCTAACCGTCTGGGAACTAACTAACTTATCCTTACTACCATTTACAAAAGTTGGTTAAAAAAACTATCTGGCTGTATTTTCATCTGCCCAATCAGGGTCTCAATGTTAACAAGTTCCGCCTACAAAAATTCTGTCTATCCAATGAGAAACGTTATACTTTTCGTGGTGGGGCAATGTTTTGTAAAGTTTGCAACGTAACAGAGACGTGAAAAAGTCACACGCTAAAACTTGCAGCTGATGTGGTCCTTTTAGCGTTATCGTAAGATCTATACTGTTTTTCTGGAGGGCTCTATCTTTTAACATGGGCTGAGGGGTGGTTCTAACGTAACAGAGACGCGAAAAAGTCTCACGCTAAAACTTGCGGGTGGTGTGGCCCTTTTTGTGTTATCGTAAGATCCATACTGTTTTTCTGGAAGGCTCTAGCTTTTAACATGGGCTGGGGGTGGTCCCTGACGTAACAGAGACGCGAAAAAGTCTCACGCTAAAACTTGCAGCTGGCGTTGTCCTAGTGGTTAGCTGGCGACGTGGGTGTCCAGTCCGTCCCTTATCGTAGGGCCTTCTAGCTTAACACGGTTCTGCTCTCGGCTTCTGTTCTCGTTTTTCCCCTCGGAACTGCGTCGGTCTCATGGTGGGAAGATACGACATGCATTTAGGCATTCTTGTGTTAGTCTGTGGTATTACATTTGCTCACTCGTTACTCGTTTTACTTTGGTTAATTCAATGTCACGATTTATTCGGAGCTATGTGACATACTACTGGATTTGCTTATCATGTCAGGGTTTTCATGGAAGGTGTTGGATTTGCCTGAGACCTTACAGGGTGCCATTGCAAACTGGACTCGCCATGTTTGTGAGACACACAGGTTCACTGAGATTTTAGTAACCATCAGAAAAGTACGCCTGTTTCCTGCATATACAGGCAAAGGAGAGACAGTGCCGCTGCAATAACTCTGTATTGAAAAGAAATGATTTTGTGAGTACCTCAGATCTTCACATGTCACAGATATTTTTTTTGTTTTTGGCATTTTTGTTATATTTATTCTCTCTTCTGTCTGCGTGTTGACGTGTGAAGTATTGATAGTAATGCAGTATCGGCTGTTTAAGCCGTGCCCAGCAATAAAAATAATCTCTGCCTGCCGATAATATTTTGCGGATTATCGCTGCTGTTCGCGATTTACCCACGCTGGGCAAGAGATTTGAATTATATTTGGTCGGCAGCATTCACGACACGTGGACCCGTTGATATGTGTGTAACAGTGCAGTCATTATCAACATCATCATCATTTATTGCTCATAAACAGGCCATTTTGATCCACAGTAGAAGATAGAAATATACAACTACATAAACGTAAAACGTAAAGAAGTGAACAACACATCCAATCCAGAATCATGACTAAACACAACAGTAATATCATAAAAATTGATTACATATGTTTGCTCATTTACTTCCGTCTCGGGCGTCCTCAGTCGTGGCTATTGGGTCTGTTTCTTCCGGGGTCTCTCCATGTCGTTCGCGGACGACCTTTTTGACGTCTACCAGTTGGCTGATGTACAAATACTTTGTTAAGGAAAATGTCCTCATCTCCGAGAGCATGTCCTGCCAACTGCTGTCTTGTTCTTGAAATAACTGTCTCAATATCAGTTTTCTTAAAGCACCGATACAAATCATTATTGTGCCTTCTTTCCCATCTTTCAGTTTCTGTATTATATGCCGGAATACACAGTTTTCTTAAAATCTTCCTGTCAGATGCAGTCCGTTGTCTATGTAGTTGCCCATGTCTCACAATCATCTGACATAACCGGTGTACCTCTCTTCCTCTGGACGCTTTCCTTAACTTGTGTAAGTGTTCATGCTGTAGTACACCCGGTTCACGTTTACTATTCTTTGTGGAATTTCCATCTATATCTCACTTTTAATAGACAGTATTGACACCAGGTATTTGAATGTTTCGACTTTTTCAAAACTGTGACCGTCTGTACTTGTGGCGTCCACATCGTTTTGTCGACGAGAGGGTACCATATTCTTTGTTTTCTGATAGTTGGTCAGTAATCCTAATTTGGTCCCTACTAGGATAAATCGAGTTGCCTCTCGTGTTGCCTCATACATAATTCCGTCCACAATTACCACATCATCTGCAAATGCACCTCTAACGATTTCCATCGCCCTCTGGCGACCAACTGCACGTCTCACTTATTCCAGGGCAGTGTTGAACAGAACTGGTGACAGAGGCGATACTTCATACTAGGTTAATCATTCGTGCCAGGTTTCTTGGCTGAGTTAAGGTTACAGTGTGACGTACATTCTCGAAAGGAATTTTTTCGACATTTAGTATTTTCTGTTGCTGGTGTTAGTGCAGAAAACTAGACAATCAATAAGTAGTCTGTTAAACACAATTAACTGTTCCATATTACAGCACTCACCGTCCCATCATCGCCCAGTGAACAATAAATATTCTTACCAACTTTAAAATTGATATTATTGTAGGTAGGATATAGAAACGTAACTACACTCTTATGAAACGATAAGAGACTTGGAAATTGTGGAACAAAATATGTTTAATGTGGTATTACCATGTTCACTGAGGTGACAAAAGCCAAGGGATTCCTCCTAATGTCGCATCGAACCTCCTTTCATCCTGCGTAGTGCAGGAACTCGACAACGCATGGACTCAAAAACTCGTTGATATGCTCCTGCAGAAATGGTGAGACATGCTGCCTCTACAGCCATCCACAATTCGGAAAGTGATGCCGGTGCAGAGTTTTGCGTGCGAAGTGACCTCAACATTATGTCCGACAAATGTTCGATGGGAATCATGTCTGGAGAATCTAGGTGGCCAAGCGATTCAGTCGAATTTTTCTTAAGACTAGTCTAGAACGATTGTGGCCCGACGACATGGCGTAATATCCTCCATAAAAATCGCTTCTTTGTTTGGGAATACGAAGCCCAAGCATGACTGCAAATTGCCTCCAGTACATGAACATAATCATTTCCTGTCAATGATCGGTTTAATCGGACCAGAGGTCCCAGGTCATTCCATGTAAACACGGCCCACACACTTATGGAGCCGCCCTCAGCGTGCACACTTTGGTCCATGGATTCGTGGGTCTGCGTCCCACTTGAACCCCACAATCAGCTCTTACCACTGCAGTCGCGACTCATCTGACCAGGCCACGGTTTTCCAGTCGCCTAGGGTCTAACCGATATGGTAACGAGTCCAGAAGGGTCGCTGCTCGTGATACCCTGCTGATAGCACCTGCTGCCATAGCCGATTAACGCCAAATTTCGCCTCACTATCCTGGCAGATATGTTCGTCGCATGTTCCACATTGATTTCTGCGATTATTTCACGCATTGTTGCTTGTCTATTAGTACTGACAACTTTACGCAAAAGCCGCTGCTCTCGGTCGGCCACTACGTTGTCCGTGGTGATTGGTAATGCCTGAAATTTTGTATTCTTGGCACACACTTGACGTTGTGGATCTCGGAATATTGAAGTCCCTAACGATTTCCGAAACTGAATATCTCATGCGTCTAGCTCCAACTACCATTCCTCATTGAAAGAGTGTTAATTCCCATCGTACGGCCATAATAACGTCGGAAACCTTTCCACATGAATCCCCTGAGTACAAATGGAACCTCCGTCACTGGACTGCCGCACCTTGTGAACGCAATATTACCACCATCTGTATATCACATCACTTTTGTCACGTCAGTGTATTTATTCAAACACGGAGAGAATTCAAACCCATGATGGAATACAGGCAAATCACAATGTACTGGAACTGCTACTGCAGCTTATAATTTATCAGAGCTCACGGTGCATGCAACCGTTTTTGTTAATTCCCTTTGTTACGTGTTAGGAACCAAAAAAAAATGACTCTGAATACTATGGGACTGAACATCTGAGGTCATCAGTACCTTAGAACTTAGAATTACTGAAACCTAACTAACCTAAGGACAGAACACACATCCGTGCCCGAGGCAGAATTCGAACCTGCGACCGTAGGGGTCGAGCAGTTCTAAACTGAAGCGCCTAGAACCTCTCGGTCACTCCGGTCGGCTGTAAGGAACAATAGCACCTCTTTAGATACAAAGCCTACCAGAGAAGTACATCCCACAGCATGTAGGGATAAAGAGACGCACAAGGCATCTACATCTACATATATACTCCGCTAGTCACCAGGCGGTGTGTGGCGGAGGGCACAATTCGCGCCTAAGTCACATTTCCCCCCCTCTGTTCCACTCGCGGATCGCGCGTTGGAAAACGACTGTCTGGACGCCTCAGTGCGAGATCTGATTTCCGTTATCTTTGAATGGTGATCATTGCGCGATTGAAAGTTGGTGGTAGTAATATATGCTCTACATCCTCGGCGAAGATCGGATTTCGGAATTTAGTGATCAGCCCCTTCCGTTTAGCGCGTCGTCTGTCTGCAAGTGCGTCCCACTTCAAACATTCTATGGGATTTGTAACGCTCTCGCGATGGCTAAATATACCAGTCACGAATCTTGCCGCCTTGCTTTGGACCTTTTCTATCTCTTGATCACACCCAACTGGTGAGGGTCC
The DNA here is from genome assembly GCF_023897955.1 of Schistocerca gregaria. NCBI lineage: Eukaryota > Metazoa > Arthropoda > Insecta > Orthoptera > Acrididae > Schistocerca > Schistocerca gregaria. The sequence goes on along the minus strand of NC_064921.1, from coordinate 495,976,646 downwards.
CATACAGGTGAACAGTGCTCTAAGACTGGACGAACTAACGTATTGTAAGCAATTTCCTATGTTGAAGGTCTTCATCGCTTCACGATGCTACCAATAAACCGCAATCTAGAGTTATCCTTGCCCGTTACTTGTGTAATCTCATCATTCCATTTGAGATCATTTCGAATAGTCACACCCAGATACTTGACGGATGTTACCGCTTCCAAGGAATGGGCGTTTATTTTGTACATTAATGACGATTTTCGGCTTGTTATACGCAGTAGGTTGCACTTACTAATATTGAAAGAGTCATGCAAATCCTCATAGATTTGTTCACAACATCTCTGTGATACTACTTTCCTGTAGACTGCAGCATCATCGGCAAACAGTCTAATGCCGCTGTCAATACCATCAACCAAACCAAAAAATGGTTCAAATGGCTCTGAGCACTATGGGACTTAACATCTGTGGTCATCAGTCCCCTAGAACTTAGAACTACTTAAACCTAACTAACCTAAGGACATCACACACATCCATGCCCGAGGCAGGATTCGAACCTGCGACCGTAGCAGTCCCGCGGTTCCGGACTGAGCGCCTAGAACCGGGAGACCACCGCGGCCGGCTCAACCAAACCGGTTATGTATATCGTAAAAAGCAGCGGACCTATTACGCTGCTCTGGGGCACACCTGAAGTTACGCTTGTTTCTGTTGAAGTCACCCCATTCTGACGACATACTGCTCTCTGCCTGTTAGAAAACTTTCTATCCAACTGCATATGTCATCGGATAGACAGAAAACGCCCATTTTTGTAGCAAGCGACAGTGCGGAACTGAATCGAACGTCTTTCAAAGTCGAGAAATATTGCATCAACCTGGGAGCCGGTATCTAAAGCCTGTTGAATATCATGCACAAACAGGGCCAGTTGTGTCTCGCATAACCGCTGTTTACTAAAACCGTTGAGTGTTCAAGACCGCACCAACCGCCCCAACAAACAAAAGAATAGATACAGCTATTGACGAAAACAATGAGTAAATAAAAGATACGTAAACAGAAACTGGGTAGGTCGTGTATCACCGTGTGCAGACAAACGGATGAATTAAGGCAAAAACTTGTTTAAATACGAGCAGTACAGGGGAAACAGCCCTAGTGGAGACGAACCCGCCGCGCAGTCCCTCGGCGGGCGGCGTTGTTTCTTTCGGCCTCTGGCGGGATTGTTTACGCAGGGGATGCCCGGCTTTGCTGCCAAAGGTCGTTGTGTCAACAGCACGTCGGGCTGGCTTAATGGAGCCGCTTTGAGGCCGCTCGCCTCAGCGGCATCGACGGCGGCTAATCCATTACAAGCGCCGCACGGACGCTTATTACGGCCGACCGCAGCGCCTACTGTGACGTCACGCTGCGTGCCTGCGTGGTGAACTCCCGTCAGCTCCCGCACGCGACTTTATCTGTTTACAATACGCAGCGTTCAGCGTGACATCCTTGTACTTACATTTAGATTTGTACTCTGAGCCGGTAATACTGTTTTTCGAGGTGGGTAATTTCTGCACCAGGACGATTTTCCTTTCTTCCTACCCAATTTTAAAACGGCGCAACTAGAGAAGAGCCTGCACACTAGGTATGGTGGTTATCGCTGAAACAACCAGTTTTCGGCCATATTTTCTTTAACACCATTTTGATCGGTCTATTAAAATCGCTCGTAATAACCGGTGTTGGAAATAGCGGATTTTCGGTTTTTTATTCCTATTATTTCTTGTATTGAATGCAAAAATCGAAACAAAGATTGTAAAATTTTGACTCCTCAGTTTTACGATAAACAGGATCAAAATATTAAATTAAATAAGCAAATAAAAGAAAACTTAGTCCGTCCCTATTCAAAAATGGTTCAAATGGCTCTGAGCACTATGGGACTTAACATCTGTGGTCATCAGTCCTCTAGAACTTAGAACTACTTAAACCTAACTAACCTAAGGACATCACACACATCCATGCCCGAGGCAGGATTCGAACCTGCGACCGTAGCAGTCGCCCGGTTCCGGACTGCGCGCCTAGAACCGCGAGACCACCGCGGCCGGCCCGTCCCTATTTTGCTGCTTTTCTCTAAAAGTGAAAAGCGGCGAGTACTACAAAAAAATCACCAGTATTCTCCTACTGGTTCTAATTTTAAGGAAATTCTGCTCGTAAGTCATGTGACAGTGCGGTGTCATACTAGTATTTGGTCATTACCGTTAGTAAGTGTTAGAGTGAAAACTCAGGTTGAAGAACTGTCTTTCTCGTGTTAATTTGTCCTTTCTCCAGGGCTAACAACAAACAGCTAGAGACACGTTATGTAGCCACAGACACCTGATCAGCTGCTTTCTACTTTTATTTTAAACTACTACTGAACTGTTAAGTTTTAAGTTTTCTTCTTATATCATGTCACAAATTCGTTGTTTCTCTTCCCGTTTTTAATCTTTTAAACCAAATGGAGCATTGTTCTTATTGATACTGCATTTCATAAAAGCTTTCAGGCAAGGGATGATGGTGCTATTTTGCTACACAACTGATGTCCGAGGACGACAGTGAGAAGCTGCCATATAGACAAGTTGCAGCAAATCTTGCACACTGCACGGACACACGTACCATCCAATATGTCACGCCACATGGTAACAGGTACATTATTGTCTCAGCAATGCTATACCAATTTTCATATCTTGTGTCTGTTACACGTTTCTGGAACCATTGTTATTAAATTATCACTGGTCGCTTTCCCGATTTTCTGTAATAGCACAATATTTCAAAGCAATGCAGACTGTAAAAATAAAAATCACTAGTTCCTTAAAAAAAGATTTATTTAAAAACAAAACAATTCAGTGCTGCTGGAACGAGTAATCAATATTTCGGTTTTTTACCAAGTTATTAGTAAAAAAATAAGAAAACCGAGAGCAGAGAAATATCAAAAACTACCGGTTATTCAGAACTAAAATACAGGTATCGGTAGTAACAGATCGTTTTCTTCTATCCCTACTGTCACCTTCAGACGAACCTTTGTGAATATGAAGACACTATTCAAATTGTACGATAGAGCGAGATCTGGCTATTACGCTGCCTAACCACGCTACGGGGACTGACTCAAAATTTCACTGTCCCAGATGAAACTGAAGGAAAATAAGTATTTTTTTTTTTTAATTTTTGGTAATTTCCTATGGGAACAAATTGCTGAGGTCATTGGTCGCTAGGCTTACACACTACTTAATTTTACTTAAACTAGATTATGCTAAGGACAACACGCACACGCATGCCCGAGGGAGGACTTTAACCTCCGACAGGGGAGCCACGCGACCCGTGGCAAGGCGCCTAAGACCGCGCGGCTAACCCACGCAGCGAAGATTAGTGCTTAATGTTCAGTCGAGGAGTGTGTCATGAAGGTCGGTGTGCTACAATTGGGGTAGGACGGTATCCAAATATGCCGCTAATTTCCTCTACTAAATTGTATCGTAGTGCAACACATAGTTCAGGGGATATGTCGACATAAACACTGAGATGCGTGAGAAAATACCAAATCGTGCATTAAGTTTTTATACGATCACATTTATTGTTTACTACTAAGACACTCCTACTGTCAAGTCAACTTGAGTAAATCCCTGATACATGGCAACACTTTTGACAGCTTTCATCTACGAAGCGCAATTGGCTGTAGGCGCAAACAGTAGCCGTCAACAGATCTAGGAAGAAGCGTTGCCATAGATACGTTTACAAAATCGCGTTGTAGACACGCAAAGCAGCAGCACCCAGCGCACAGAAACTGTGCGGGGTCAACTCTAACCGAGTCTACAATAGAAGTTCATATAAGATTCATTTTTCTAATGGAAAAATGGCGAAAGGAGTAGCTAGGCATTACCCGGTTTGTCAGCTAGTTGCTGATAAAAATTAAAATGCAGGCTACTCACTTATCGGTATAACTGAAATAATTTTTAGGTACTCGCAACATATTCGAAGGACAAAAAAAGGTAGCAAACGCCGTTTCATGAAGGAAGAAAGAAAGAAACAGTGCTGAAAAGATTCTAATACTATGCATCAATTAAAGTGAACTGCGCAGTTTTACAATACATAAAAAAATTGTCTTACGTCTGTGTACATACTGCCAAAGACCATGGTGCAGCCGGCCGCGGTGGTCTCGCGGTTCTAGGCGCTCAGTCCGGAACCGAGCGACTGCTACGGTCGCAGGTTCGAATCCTGCTTCGGGCATGGATGTGTGTGATATCCTTAGGTTAGTTAGGTTTAAGTAGTTCTAAGTTCTAGGGGACTGATGACCATAGATGTTAAGTCCCATAGTGCTCAGAGCCATTTGAACCATGGTGCAACAAGACAGAGCCGATATCACGAAAATAAAATCTTCAACAACGAAACTTTCAAATGGTTATATATGTCAAAGAAAAGGCCTATTACAGTAAGACGAAGCAATAACAGAAATAAACGCCTTTAATGCATGGAATATGTATTTCTAGTGTCTCGCCGTCAGCGAAGTAAGCTGCAGTTATGCGCATATTCGAAAACATTTCTTTATGAATAAGCTGTGCCGTATGTCATTGAGTCAGTTCAATTCGGCTGTTTTTACATTTATTTCACGATAACTGATTTTCGTTGATAATGTAGCAAGGCATGGAATGCAAAAATTTAACACTTATTTTTACTGGCAGAAGTAAAGCAGTGAGGAGGGGGCGTGAGTCGTCCTTGGGTATCTAAGATGTTAGAGCACTTTCCAGCGAAAGGCCAAGGTCAAGAGTTCGAATCTCGGTCAGGCACAAAGTTTTAATCTGCCAGGAAGTTTCGTATGATGGCTCAAATGGTCTGAGAACTATGGAACTTAACATCTGAGGTCATCAGTCGCCTAGAACTTAGAACTACTTAAACCTAACTAACTTAAGGACATCAAATACATCCATACCTGAGGCACGATTCGAACCAGTGACCGTAGCGGTCGTGCGGTTCCAGACTGAGGCGCCTAGAACCGCTCGGCCTCACCGGCCGGCAAGTTTCGTATGAGCGCACACTCCGCTACAGAGTGAGAATCTCATTCTCGAATTATTTCATTAATTAAGTAGAAAAATAAATAAAACTTCCATTATTTTTCTGAGGCGTGTCACTCTCTGCTTTCTCGCCGATTGGAGCAATAGCATCGCTCCTGCTGTCAAACGCTACCAAGTTTCACACCAGACCGAGTCGCGACTGTAGCCTAGACAGCGTATTAGACTGTGGTATAACCCTAACATAGCTCCTAGTGCCTCTCATTTCTTCTTGCACACAAAGAAGCACCTTGCCAATCACCACTACGAAGAAGACCTTATGTCTGGAAACTTTCCATGCCTCGTTACATTTTATTAATTGAAAAATGGTTAAAACATTTGTAGGGGTAAACTAATAGTTGAATTCTCGTCACTGCACTCAGCCTCAGTTTTATGCAGAAGTTCGATAACACAAAGGACCAGTAAGAAAAAGGAATTGTCTGGAACAATATTGTAGTTCTCGGTAAATTACGTTAAGCTTTGTGGTGCAATGTTGGAATAGAATAGCATGCGACACACGAACAAAGGATGCCAAGGTAAAGTCTAAACAGGACAAAGTAACAGTAAGTCTGTTATTAAGAAAGACGACGCAATGAACTGAAGCGACTACAGCTGTCAATAAAAACAGGAGATTTATTCGCAGTTGTGGATATGAACGACCTTAGGCTGTATATTGAGATCACGACAATGAAAATTTGTGCCGGACCGGGACTCTAAACCTGATCTCCCGCTTTACGAGAGCGGTCGCCTTTTATTAGCCGTGCACGAATTACGGCCAGATCCAAACTTCCGGTTGTCGTCTGCCATGTGTCACAACCTGTACTGGTACGTTACGTTCTCATCCGGTAAGTACATATTTATTGGAAGTCGAGGATCTGCATGCAGCCGGCCGGCGTGGCCGTGCGGTTCTAGACGCTACAGTCTGAGCCGAGCGACCGCTACGGTTCAGGTTCGAATACTGCCTCGGGCATGGATGTGTGTGATGTCCTTAGGTTAGTTAGGTTTAATTAGTTCTAAGTTCTAGGCGACTGATGACCTCAGAAGTTAAGTCGTATAGTGCTCAGAGCCATTTGAACCATTTAGCCATCTGCCTGCAGCACCATGTCTGAAGGGACATTGTATCGTCTTTTTCATAATACAGGCACAGCTATTTCGTATTTACTCTCCATTACCAGGCCCTCGACTGTCATTAAATAAATCTATCGAGGACGGGAATACACGTAACTTAGGAGTTCAGGTTGTGCCACATAGACTACGACATACGGAAGTATGGGTTTGGCCGTGATTCGTGCACGGATAGCTGAAGTGGTTAAGGCGACAGCTCCAGTAAAACAGGAAATCCTGGTTCGAGTCCCAATCCGGCACAAATTTTCATTGTCGTCTTCCCGATATACAGGCTAAGGTGGTTCCTATTGGCACACGCGAATGCATTTCCTATAAACAGAACGGGTACGACCTGAAAGGTTGAGAGCTGTGGACACGAGAGTGAACCATGGAAAATGATGTAATGGTGTTGCAGATATAAGGTAATTAAGCTTTATGGACAGAATAGTGAAGGCAACAGATTGGCGTAACTGATTAATAAGAAAATTGTCGAGCAAGCTCTATTTTGACAAAATGATAAACATAGTGAAATAATGCGGTGAAAGCATACTCTCATCGAGTAAAACAGAAGTGATTTCTGGCGTTCCGCAAGGTAGTGTTATAGGCCCTTTGCTGTTCCTTATCTATATAAACGATTTTGGAGACAATCTGAGCAGCCGTCTTCAGTTGTTTGCAGATGACGCTGTGGCGTATCGCCTAATAAAGTCACCAGGAGACCAAAAAAAACTGCAAAACGATTTAGAAAACATATGTGAATGATGCGAAAACTGGCAGTTAACCCTAAATAACTGTAAGTGTGAGGTCATCCACATGAGTTCTAAAAGGAACTCGCTAAACTTCAGTTAGACGAAAAATCAGTCTAATCTAAAAGCCGCAAATTCTACTAAATACCTTGGTATTACAATTACGATGAACTTCAATTGGAAGGAACACAAAGAAAATGTTGTGGGGAAGGATAACCAAAGATTGTGTTTTATTGGCAGGACACTTAGAAAATGTAACAGACCTACTAAAGAGACCGACTACAGTACGCTTGTCCGTCCTCTTTTAGAATACTGCTGCGCTGCATGGGATCTTTACCATAGAAGACTGGCGGAGTACATCGAAAGAGTTCAAAGAAAGCCAGCATGTTTTGTATTATCGCGAAATATGGGAGAGAGTGTCACAGAAATGATACAGGATGTGGGCTGGATATCATTAAAAGAAAAGCGTTTCTCATTGCGACGGAATCTTCTCACGAAATCGCAATCACCAACTTTCTCCTCCGAATGCGAAAATATTTTGTTGACATCGACCAAAATAGGGCGGAACGATCACCAAGATAAAATATGGGAAATCAGAGCTCGTACAGAAAGATATACGTGTTCATTCTTTCCGTGCGCTATACGAGACTGGAATAATGGAGAATTGTGAAGGTGGTTCGATGAACCCTCTGCCAGGCACTTAAATGTGATTTGCAGAGTACGCATGCAGATGTAGAAAGCAATGGTAATGTTTAATGATAGCAGTTGGTGCAGTAAAAGAAACTGGAAATAATAAGTGATAACTCAGAAGAAATAACTGTAGGACTGTTATTTCATTTAAACATTTACCCACATATGAACGTTGAGAAAAGTTCGACGCGCTCAAGTGGAGCTCACCGTCATCTTGAAAGTAATTTATTGCAGTTAATAGACATGTGTAACAGAACACTTCTTCACAGTAGAAGACACATCAGAACACTGTCTATGGATAAAGACTAGCGAATTTCATTGATCAGAATTAAATTTTGCATTTCATCGCAGTCATTTTGCAGTTTGGGAACAGGTATAAAAATTCACTGCGTAAATAAACATTTAAAACATTTGCACTCGGAAGTTCAAAAGTAGGAAGAGCACAAGAGCAGACACGCTATACAGGACTCACCGTGCAGGATTTTGACAGAGACAGTGTAAACAGTTACAACGAAATGGTCGTGCTCTAACGACGATTGGAAACGTCGTTACAGGACTGGTTAAAAATTCAGACAGCAGTTTTCTATGAGGAGGATTTCAGAAGCTAGTCATACGATACGGTAAATGCTTTGAAAGAGGGGGAAACTACCCAGACAAGTAGATTAATGTCACGGTTTTCATGTAAAAATAAAGTTGTTGTAATATCGCTTTGTATTTATTTCAGTTACTTTAAAAACACGACTCACGTGCTGTGTAACGCGTCTGTCCTTAGAGTAGTCAGCCGCATTTACTCTCTTGTTTCGGTAGATGTTTGTAATTTGTTTTTGCAACTTGTAGATGGAGGCACTCGAAAGAAATACTGCTCATAACGTCTTTCATACAACACCCACAGTCGATGGAATGCGTCGGTTTGTCTCCAGTTACAGACAAAATTATTTTTATAGTTGAATTTTACGTTGCTCAGATTGGTCCCAAAGTGGTCTAGCGCGATATTCTTTTTATCGATGTCGTTCAACAGTAAAGAAGGGTAGTCAGTACCAACAGCGACAGCACCACCATGGCCCGTGCTGATTGCTACCACCATGCAGAAGTGATGCTTAGTCGCTACTGCGGAACTGATAATACATATCGATTAAACAAATATCTCTCCATACTAATTTGAGGCCGCTCTATCAACTGAACACGTATAATTACGATTTAAAACTGATTTTGTTTGTAACTGCAAACAAACCGACGCTTTCCATCCACGTCGAGAGTCGTGTGTGAAACGTGACGAGCAGGATTTGCTTGGGCTAACTCCAGCAAAACCCTGAAAAAAAAAATAAAGTGCAACTATCTGCCAAATCACCAGAGAAAATGCGCCTGACGACCCACGTAGATAATTGGGGTTAGCCTGCCGTCTGGTCGAAGCCGGTTGTTTGTAATAAAGAGGTGTACTGTTGTTTTGCACTGATTAAATGAAAATGTTTTTAAGCTGTAAGTCACTACCTTCAAAAATGGTTCAAATGGCTATGAGCACTATGGGACTTAACAGCTATGGTCATCAGTCCCCTAGAACTTAGAACTACTTAAACCTAACTAACCTAAGGACATCACACAACACCCAGCCATCACGAGGCAGAGAAAATCCCTGACCCCGCCGGGAATCGAACCCGGGAACCTGGGCGTGGGAATAAGGCACTACCTTCTATCAATAAATTACATGTAACAATCTCATGAACCATAAGAGAATTCTTCGACTATAGTACTTGCCACCGATTTTGGAATAGCTTACAAACGAAATCGTTGGTGAATACAAGTTTGTCAACATGACAAGTGGATATATCTTTAACAAAAAAAAATAACTGTGCAAACCAGTATACGGTTAGCTGCAATTTTGGTGACGAGACGCTAACAGGGAGTATCGCCAGAGCGTTAAGCCGTCGGCACACGGCCAGTGCATCCTAACATTGAGCATAGAGCGTGCCGACTTTATGACGTCATACCGTGGACTAGCACGTTCGGGAGTCTTTCGGAACGTGCAGAGCAATATCTGGCATGTCAGATATTCTGAGCGTGCGCCTGAGCGTTGACCAATGAGATGGCACAACGCCACCTACGCCACACGCGCGCCGTCTCCCTTCAGTACAGAGCTGTGAGGCGCCATATTGGCATTCTTTTCAAGCCTATACGTATATATGCCGTTTCTGAGCCCAGCAAATTGAGAATCACTGGAAAACCCGTTGTTAGTTGTGTGATTCGTTCGAATAAAATAATGAGAAACATCGTATTCATGGCAAAAGAATTATTGTAACTTGCGTATTATGAGTGTAGGCCATTTGAAGGCAGCGACACACTGGAGATCCACCCAAAACGCATGGTTCTTCGTACAATTCGTTATAATTAAAATTCAATTAATAACATAATTATCTACGATTAACGTTTTTACCAAGGGGTAAAACAATACTTTTAAAATGTAGCAGCCTATTGTTGATTTAGCGTCAGCCGGCACGGTAGCTGAGCATGTTTGGTCAGAGGGCTAGCTGCCCTTTGTAAGAAAAAAAACTGAGTTGATGGATCAACATCAACAACGAACTGAAATGGGCGTCTTTCGACGTCCATCACGAGCAGATACAGCGAAAAAAAAATCGAACAAATGAAATTAAAAAAAAAACGTCATGAGTAGCGTCTCTGTCCGGTAATTAGTCAATGTTGGGGCAGTGGTTCACGTCCTAACACTCTAAAATTATTTTTCCTAACATTCACGTTTTTATTTAGTTCTGATACTTTATTATTAGTTTAATATAAGTATATGCTATAATATTTGATGTTATGTAAATATAAGTTCACCTCATTTTGAGGGGTGACTTTGTTGGATTGGCTTAAGCTACAGGACAACTTGCGCTACTTGTACAAAAATATTTTGTCCCTTTTTCTTTTGCGCCTCGTAATTCACATGTTGCCAAGATTCTGGTACTGCGTAGGAGCAGTGATGAAGTAAGATTGACCTTGGGGTTTTACTAAAATGTGGGAAGGATGAAATAATGTTTATCTTACGTGGAGAAGTATTCCACATTTGTACCGCACTGTTTGTAATGGAACTTCTATAAGCCTCTGTCCTTATTGATTGGACACGGTACTTTCCTTTTCGTGGACGATGGAGGAAATGTGCGTTTTAATAGAGATAATGTGGTAATTTTATGCTCGCCCACTGAGTAAACTGTGTGATTTACGAACTAGAAACATCCCTCAACTGCCGCTGGAGTGCGGTGCGGTTGCTTATACCACGTTGGGGCCCACGTACCGCATGCACAAGTCACATCGTTCCTGAGCGTTCAGCAGCACGTTGAACTTAGCTCGCTCAACGTTGACGTTCGAAAGCACGGTCCGTGTGCCGGCGGCTTTAAGCCAGGAACGATGCGAATTGTGCGTGCGGTACGTGGGCCCCAACGTCGTATAAGTGACCACAACGCACTCCAGCGGCAGTTGGGGGATGTTTCTAGTTCGTAAATCGCACTAAACGGGCGCGAGTAAAATTCCCACGTTAGTTCTATTAAAATGCGCATTTCCTCCATCGTCCAAGGAAAGAAAGTACCAAGTCCATCCGTGAGGACACAGGCTTATAAAAGTTCAATTACAAACAGTGCGTTACAAATTTGGAATGTTTCTCCTCATAAGATAAACATTATTTCATCCTTCCCACATTTTAGTAAAACCCCAAGGTCAAACTTACTTGATCACGGCTCCTACGCACTAGCAGAATCTTGGCAACATGTGAATTACGGGGCCAAAAGAAAAAGGAGCAAAATATATTTATACAAGTACCGCAAGCTGTCCTGTAGCTTAAGCCAATCCAACAAAGTCACCCCTCAAAAAAAAAGGTTAACTTATATTTACATTACATCAAATATTATAGTATATGTTTATATTAAACTAATAATAAAGTACCAGAACCTAATAAAAACGCAAATGCTAGGATAAAAAATTGGAAGGGTCAAGATGCGAACCACTGCCCACCATATAACTTTTCATTGCTCAGTGACGCTATTCATTGCGCTAAACCAACATCCGAACTTAAGTATATAATTATGTTATGATACCGTTTGCTGAAAACCTTAGATATGTTACTAATTGAAATTTAATTATAACAAATTGTACCGAGAACAATACGTTTTGGGTGGATCTTCAGTTTGTCGCTGCTTTCAAATAGCCTACTCTCATAATACGCAAGTTACAATATTTCTTTAACCACAAATATGATGTTTCTCATTATTTTATTGGAACGAATCGCACAGTTAACAACGGTTTTTCCAGTGATTCTCAATTTGCTGGTGCTCAGAAACGGCATATATACATATAGGTTTGAAATGAATGCCAATATGGCACCTCACATCTCTGTACTGAAGGCAGACGGCGTGCTTGTGACGTAGGTGGCAGGGTGCTACCTCATTGGTCAACGCTCAGACACACGCTCAGAATATCTACATTCCAGATATTGCTCTGCATGTTCGGAAAGACTGCAGAAAGTGCTAGTCAATGCTATGACGTCAGAAACTCAGCACGCTCAATGTTCAGATGCACGGTCCGTGGCCGATGGCTTAAGGCTAAGCACAAATTGAGACGGGTATAGCGCGTTTTTGTAACATCACTGGTTCTAATGGGACAGCGCAAATTGCGACTCGACGCGACTGGGACGCGACACGCGCCTGAGACAGGTCGCGCGGCGTTGTGGTTGAGGCACAGTTTCTCGCGCCGCGCGTCCCCTTGCCTCGCTATCACCGTGGGAAATTTGAGGCGGGGAGCGGATAAGTAGCCCGGCCATATGCTCACTTCGGAACGGCGCATATGAGCAGTGGTAGCATTGCCCATACGATAAATTTTGCCTTCCTGTACAGTAAATTTTAATGCCTTTGTGTAGTGTTTCGTTTTTCGCCATTTAAGCGCATTCTTCGTTAGTACATTATACTTTTCTGTTATTTATATCTGTATAGTTTTGTTTTGTTTTCCTCCTGCCAAGAAAAATGAATACTTCAGTAACTGATGAGCCATTGGCCGCTGGAATTGTATCATATGCCTGCGCGATGTTTTCAGATCGCAAGAAGGGACAGAGGGTAGTGAATAAGGAACTAAGGAATATTATAAAATCATGTGAATAGAATCAAGGTAGGAAAGAAAAAAAAGCAAGGTTATCTTCTCACTGCCTAGTATGCTGGCGTATCTGTACGATCTGTTACAAAAATTTAGAAAGCGATAATCTCCACAGGTGTGATCCCTTTGTGCTCCAAGATCTGAAGTATTGAAGTCTCACTGTGATTACTCTAATATGGATGAAATAATGTAATACGACACACTGTACCACATGCATGTGAACATCACATTTCCACTGCAAGCTAGAAACAGTCGAAAAGCAGTCACAAATAACCATGTTTTAATTGGTTCGCCATGATGAGTAAAAGCATTTCAATTGTTGCATGCATATTATCAGCATTAATAAACTAATTATACAACAGGCTACACAAATGAAGAAAATGGTATTATTTAAGAAAGTAGGAATATCCTAAAAGATTGTTATGATTAGATAGATTTAATTTGTTGAAATGTTCTGATAACAAAGGCAGATCTACTTTGATGACAATATTTTTCGAATACCAACCCACAAGGCACACATGGCTAGCTTGTGCATACCCGTCGCGCGCGTTATACTCCACTGCTGACAATACACTGACCATTGTGAAGGAATAAATCCTTTGTTAAGTTTCCATTCCAAACGCTCATTGTTAAAAATACGGTGGGTTACGGGGATTCCACCAAAATTCCAACAGAATTGGCAATCTATTTTTGCGTGAGTTGGTAACTTTTCTCATTCGAAGAAGCATCACCGTTTGTGAGTAACGGCCACATTTCTCTTGGTGACTGGTTTAATTGTACTTGCTTTGTCACAGTGTAATTTGTCAAACTCATCTCACAGCAGCTATTGCGACTGAATTCCGAAACGGAGTGCCTCATTAAACAAGTAATTGGCAATCACAGAGCTCAATAGCTTACGAAAGACTCAGTGTCGTTTTGAAGTAACATAAAAGAAGAAATTTCATCTTTATTTTCATACTAGGAAGCGGTTGATTCGGTAGCTGTCGATAACTTAAATAATTACAGTCACTGAAGTAAAATAAATAAAAAGAGAAGTATAAATACTGATATATAGCCATAGATAAGAAAGTTCCGGGTGTTTAAGAATTGGCAAAAGAGTCTCCTCCTTGTGTGCTATCATTCGCCAAACTTTTGTTTCGATGTCTCGAGCGGTTTAGGAGATAGGAGAAATGTGCCAGTATTTCAGTCACGCGGGCGTGAGATTGGAAGTGAGCGCGCCACATGGGATCCATTTTCTCGAGATAGGCAGACAGAGACCTCCTCCCAAGTCTAGAAAAAAATTCAGTACGTTAGCTAAATTTAATACGCAGCAACATATGCTATAATACGCACCAAACGCAAAATCATAGCGACCCCTAATTTTCGTTGCGAACTTTTTGACTTTGGCGTAGTGCCTTACTAAAATGTGTACATCACAATAAGCATTGTCATTAGCGAGATGATGGGCACTTGACCACGAAGCTGGCATGTAACGCTACAAGTAAGGCAAAAATCAAATATTTTCAGTGAATAATTTGTGTAAAATCGTTTGAGAAAGGTAACAGGTTGCGCGCGCTTCGGTTCCGTCAGCGCAGAACGTCGCCAGCCGGCATGTGCGAAGTGTGGAGTACGCGTCGCAATATGCGCTGCACCCGCGCGACCCGTGTGGCACTTGCTTGTCGCGCTGTAGTGTCGTGTCACGTCACACGTGCTATACGCGCCTCAATTTGCGCCTAGCCTAGGCATAGCTGTGGTGCGTGAAGAACTGGTGGCGCGGCGCGCTGCGCAGTGGCCGCTGTGGGTACTCACACGCGGCGAGGATGAGCGGCACGAGGCGCGCGGCGGTGGCGGCGGCGGCGGCGGCCTGCATCCCGCTGGCGTCTCTGGCGCGGCCGGCGTCACGCGCCGGAGGGCTCTGCGCGCATCCTCCCTACCGGCGGCTGGCGGCTGGCTTCTGCAACACAACACCGCCCGTCAGCTGCGAGCGGAAGAGTATAAACCGATTATGACAGCGGCGTCTCGACTTCAGTACCGAAGAAAGGAAATAAGAGTAACCCACTGAATTTCAGACCCATATCGCTAACGTCGATTTGCCGAAGGATCTCGACGAAAACGATTTTTTGATAAACAGCCGACACGGATTCAGTAAATATCATTCTTGTGAAATTCAGCTCCCTCTTCATTCTCACGAAGTAATGCGTGCTATCGACAACCCGCCAGGGTAGCGGAGAGCACTAACGCGCTGCCTCCTAGACTCGGGTAGGCGCGCCGGTCCCAGATCGAACGCGCCCGGCGGCTTAACAACGAGGATCGGTGTTCTGGCCAGCCTGGATGTGGCTTTTAGGCGGTTTTCCACATCCCGCTAGGTGAATACCGGGCTGGTCCCCTTGTTCCGCCTCAGTTACACGGCCCGCAGACATCTGCACACCTTCGCACTATTGCATGGATTATACTTGACAACCGGCCGCGGTGGTGTAGCGGTTCTAGGCGCTCAGTCCAGAACCGCGCGACTGCTTTGCTCGCAGGTTCGAATCCTGCGTAGGGCATTGATGTGTGTGATGTCCTTAGGTTAGTTTGGTTTAAGTAATTCTAAGTTATGGGGGACTGATGACCACAGATGTTGACTCCCATAGTGCTCAGAGCCATTATACTTGACATAGACAGTTGGGGTACACTAATTCCTTCCTGGGGGATACAGGATGGCGACAGGAAGGGCATCTGGCCACACCTCAGAATTAAGTCACATCCGATTAACCAGCAGACTGCACAAATTGGAATAAATGCTTGGAAAGAGAGAATGAGTGCTATCGACAAGGGAGTCGAATTGGTTCCATATGTTTCAGTTTTCAGAAGGATTTTGACACCGTTCCTCAGAAGTGACTTCTAATGAAATAGCAAGCCTCTGGAGTATTGTCTCAGTCGTGTGACAGGATTCGTGATTTCATGTCATAAAGGTCACAGTTCGTAATAACTGACGGAAAGTCATCGAACAAAGCAAAAGTAATATCTGTCTGTCCCAAAGGAAGTGTTATAGGCCCTCTGTTGCTGCTGATCTCCATAACCAACTTAGGAGACAGTCCGAGCAGTCCTCCTACATTGTTTGCAGATGATGCTGTAATTTACCACCAAGTAATGTCATCAGATGATAAAAACTAATTGCAAAACGATTTGGGCAATGGTGCGAAAAATGGCAGTGGACTCTAAATATTGAAAAGTGTGAGGTCGTCCACACGAGAGATGAATGAAATCCGCTAAATTTCGGTTTCCAGGATAAATCACACAAACCTAAAGGCAGTAAATTCAGCCAAATACTTAGGGATTACAGTTACAAATAACTTGATTTCGAACGATCGCACATATAATATTGCGTGGAAAGGAAACCAAAGACTGTGGTATATTGACAGAGCACTGAGAAAACGCAACAGGCGTACGATACAGACTGCTTACACTAACTTCATCAACTCCTTTCCAGAGTGCGATCCGCGTCAGGCAGAATTGACGGCGGCATGTAAAAATTCAATGAAGTGCAGTTCGTTTAATATTATCACGAAATAGCGGTGAGGGTGCCACGAATGTAACACATGTAACGGGGTGGTAATCACTAAAGCAAAGGCGATTTTCGTTACGGGAGAATCTTCTCGTGAAATTTCTGTCGCCAGTTTTATCTTCAGGGTGTTAAAATATTTTGTTGGTCAGGGCTCACAGATAAGTGTTCATTTTTCCTGTGCCCTTTTGGTGACTGGATTCATAGAGAAATAGCCGGAAACTGTTTTGAGGAAGTCTCTACCAGGCACTTAATCGTTAATTTCAGAGCAATGACGTAGATGTAGATGTTCCAGTCACCATACTGGCGTTTGCGTTGCGAAGTTGATTCTTTGTAGCCTACCCGGCTGCAGCAAGACATGACCGAGAAAGTTGGAAGAGTTTTCCAGTTCGGCTTCGAGGAGCTAACTGAGGAAACGTCAGCTAACGAAGCTACAGAGCGTCGGAGTTGGCTGTGTAAATGCCAAACCAACAACTGTCACTAGACCAACCTCCCGACAGCAAATATGAGTCTTTACTATAGTGCCTCCGACCTCACTCCAATTAGCAGTCGCTTCAGTTGTAACACTTATGTTAGAATAGGTAACGAATATTCGTAATATGGTCCAATATGTCGCAAGACCAATAGTGTGGGCAGAAGGACTCATGGAGATTCCAGTGAGGCATTTTGATGTCGCACGGCGTAACCCACCTGATAATAATGTCCTTGATTGTTTGCTATATACAAGAGGGCTTGCTGAGAAGTAATGTTTCCAAACTACTTACAAATATGGAAACTCTTAAAGCGGTGGCAGTGATATTTTTCAAGTATTTTCTGCATTTCAGAAATTATAGACTATGATAAACCTGCAGTGGAACAGACCAAGGATTCAGAACTACGACAGCTGTTAAACGACCCGTCCACAGGTCTGAAGTTCGAGCAAATTCTCGTGCCTAACTCCAAGCGGAAGATGTGGTGCGACTTTTGTCAAGACAGACCAAGACCATTCATTTCAGAAATATTGTGCAAGACGGTATTCGATAGTGTCCACACATTATCGCACCCAGGAGCCAACGCTACAATCAAGCTGCTGACAGACCGCTATGTGTGCCTTCTATGAAAAGAGAAGCGCGCCTATGGGTACGTTCCTGCATTCCTTGTCAACAAAGTAAAGTAGGACGACATGTGCGTGGTGACCTCCGATTAAGGAACTTTACACCTTTCGTTAGCTGCGTCGAACATTAACTGCAAAAGCAATGAACGACGACGGCAAACAATACGGTTCGATAACGGAAGAAATTCATAGGCTTCAGAATGAGATAGAAACTTTACAGTTGCATATTTCGAAGGATATGAACTTCAAGCATATACTGGACTAAAGGAATGACGTTGGTTCAAAAACCATGGCACACACCAGCAAGGCAACATCGTCGAAAACTGGGACTAGTGCAGCACATTCACAGCAAGTAACAGCAATGGAACCACCCGCTGGTTTCAACGCTTCACCAACTCAACGGTTGCAATTACGAGCGCCCCATTCATGCCTTCGTAGCCTCACGCATGGTTCGCGGTAATGGAAAATATATTTCTACAACAAAGAATAGTCAGTGATCACGAGAAGTTCACCTTGATGGTAAGTAATTTGGACCATCAGACCCCGGCTTGGATATCTGACATTATAGTGAACCCGCCTGCAGAAGGAGCATACTGTAGACTGAAAGAAGAATTAATTTCTCGGTGTGTGAAGTCAGTCAACATCAGAGTATAACAAGTACTGTACCAAGAGAAACGGGGAGATAGGACCCCGTCAGAATACTTTCGTCACTTACGCAGCCTGGTAGATAGCTCGACAGTCTCTGATTGACTGTTACTCCATGTATGGCAACAACAGCTACCAACGCAAGTAAGAACTACTCTAGCTATATACGACGAAAGATCAGTTGACAAACTGCTGCTCGCTGCAGACAGAATCTACGAGACGCACGAGCCTACTGCAACAGTCGCAATGACGTCGACAGATGCCACGTAAGATAACTACCATTACCAGCAAGACCAAACTGACGATATAACAGTAAACTGTGCCGCGGTCGCAACGCGACAAACAAAAAATGTTCAAACGAAATTAGAGATTTAAAACGGCAATAGAGGATTTGCTACGCACGCTATAGCGACCACAAGCTATCTTTAAGAGCAAGAGAGACCGGGCTGGGCGTGAAACACGAAGTCAACAAGAGGACGAGCGTAAGGTGTGTTGGTACCATAAACGTTTTGGGAGAGATGCTACAAGATGAACATCACCGTGCGCCTACTCAGACAACCAAGGTATGTACAGAAACAGTCGAGGAAAACTCCCGGCATGTGCCACTCTTGGGACGTAAACTCGGCCAAGAGTTCGAAACGGTGTGAAACAATACCCAACCTACCAAATGACTTTATTCCATTGGTTTGGCGGACCCATTTAGCTGGAGGGAACGTCCATGGCAAGTTGTTGCTTTTGGGGGACAACTGCTGTCCGGTTTCGATTGCCTTCTGCATCCTCATGCCGTTGATCATTGCTGATTCTTTCGTCTTCTGAGGTAAGTTTCCACTCCAAGTAGTAGTCCTACAAGAGACTGCCTTGCGCCTCCGTCCGCTCGTCTTTGATAAGGCCGTCATCAGCATGAGGGTGAAATCTTATGCTGGAAGCCTTCGGCTGCCAAAAATGATTATTAATCGAATTTTAAGCAATGCCAGGTTTAGAATGTGGGTCCGAGGACGGTTTGATTACTAATGTCACACGGTACCCCTAAATCACGGGTGCATTATCCTGCAGAGTACCGACGGAAAACCACGATATGGCTGCCCAAACCATTAGGAAACTCCCGGCGTGTGCCACTCTTGGGATGTAGACTCGACCAAAAGTTCGAAACGGTGTGAAACAATACTCAGCATACCAAATGATTTTATTCCATTGCTTCAGAGTAATTTTAATTCATAAAATGTGCATAGGTTTTATGGGTACGGCACCACGGCTTCTTGTCACGATCATTTCCATCACTGATGAATGATCTTGGAATTCTTGCTCGCCCTGCACTTCCCTGTTTATGGGGCTCGCTGCGTGTTGTTTTGATACTGACAGGGTTCGCGTGCGACATTCAGTGCTGCAGTGACTTTTGCAATTGTGATCTTCCTGTTTTTAATCACAGCCCTCTTCAATGATCGTCTGTCATAACCACGAAACCCACACATTGTCGGAGTTGTGACTTAGCGGTTGGTGTTTCTCCGCTTTCCCCGTAAGTTCAAATGTGTGTGAAATCTTATGGGACTTAACTGCTAAGGTCATCAGTCCCTAAGGTTACACACTACGTAACCTAAATTATCCTAAGGACAAACACACACACCCATGCCCGAGGGAGAACTCGAACCTCCACCGGGACCACCCGCTTAGTCCATGACTGCAGCGCCTAAGACCGTTCGGCTAATCCCGCGCGGCTCCCCGTACGTGGTACCAATCTTCCATACGTTACCTCTAGAAACACTTCCGGTACCTTGTTTATGGAAGCGGTCACCAAACGGGGACCAACAAGTAGCCCACATTCGAATTAACTTAGCTGCGACATAATGCTCTCACAAGTACACAAAACTGTTCTGACCACGATTAAGGATTGCAACATACTGAGGTCAATGCGCAGCTATGGTTCGTGGTGAAATACAACGGCGCAACCTGCCCTTATGTTCGACCTAGTGTGCATCGCGGTGTCTCCATATTTTTGTCCCACCCCTGTATACGCATAGCTGCTGTTCTGGCGTTTTCCAAAATTTATTTACAATGATCTGTCTCAACCTTGTATCGACTATAGCGAGTGTACGGGTCTTACGTTACTGTCCAGCGAGGCGTGTGATTTGTCAAAGACTGGTCTACATGTCTCCTCTTCCTGTAGCTTCGGGTGGAATAAAATGACGCATAACAGCAGTGATCGCGGTCACTTCACATACGCTCGCAGGAGTATGGGACGACTTTAACAGTCGTCTCGACATTCGTCGTTGACCGTTGGAAGGCACACTGAACATCTGCAAAAGGTAATTAACAACTTTGATCCTAAGCGTATTTGCAAAAAGGCCCTTAAGATTGCGTGTGCTTACATGTGGAAAATCTAGTCCCGTAACAAAGGATTGTTCTCGTGAAAATGAAAACTTTGTAGTCCTATGTATACGTTAAAATTCCTCTCAAGTTTCTGTCTTGTTTCCTGCAGACGATATAGTCTTCACATGTCGGACGTATTTTTCTGAAACATTCTGTATTATCTGTCGCAGGTAGCTTTAACAGGTTTATCGCACAAAGCATTGCTTCCCTGTAGCAATACTTGGCCGCGCAGTGGTCGCTGTTCTGCCTCAGATTTTTTTCCGCTCTCCCAGAGAGAGCCAACTGCCTGCAGCCCGAGTGGGAAGGCTGAGACGGGCGGCCGCCCCTAGCACAATGGACCGGAATGTGGTCGTAGCGCCTGGCCGGCGCCAGCCGCCGAACGACGTGGCCGAGCTCCCAGATATCAGGCCGGCGGTTTACTGCCCACACACACACACACACACACACACACACACACACACACAGCCGCGCAAGACCTCGTCACGTTACAAGGCGCTGGAGCAGCACAAATGGTCCAGAGAAGGACGCACGGCGCTGTAAGCTCCCTGCCAGATTACCTCTTCCCAGATTTCGGAAAAGTTCGACAGTGCACCACATCACCAGCTGCTAACCGAAGTACGAACATTCGGAGTGTTTCCGCGGTTGCGTTCGAGTAGTAGTTGACTAATAAAAGGCCTATTTTTAATTCAAGGTCCGATCGCTCGCGAAATGGAAACTGCAGTGAAAATCAAAATTATTTAGTTTCCAACATTTAGCTACACCTTCTAGCTACTTCTCTACATTGACGCCGACCCAAATTAGACACTTCTCATAGCGTGGTACCAACTTCCCAATGTATACGTTTCCTTCAGTGCCTGGCGGGGCATAATTTGGCTGACATTTTTCGTAATTAAGAGATAATACCCTCTTCATCGAAGGAAGTCGCCTGTGATTCCCTTAGCTGGTCTGCTGTTCTTTGTCTGTTCCGAAATACTGTCCTCACAGACAGAAGTTCATGTGAGTTAAGAGATGAAAATCGGAGGGAGCCAAGTCTGGGCTGTATGGTGAGTGATCAAAATCTTCCCACCGACAACGCTCTAGGAGTGTCGTTGCAGCACCTGCACTATGCGTTCGAGGGTTGTCATGAAGAAGGACAATATCTGATGGCAACATTCCTCTTCGCTTGTTCTGAATTGCTCTTTATAGACGAGTTTCTCGAATTGTCTCATCCACTCACTGAACTAAAGTGCCGGTTGACACTTGATTCTTTCTACAACCACCTTTATCATGAACGTCTGTACGTCCAGCTTCGAAGTTACTGTACCATTGCCGCGCTTTACTGTCATGCATGACAGTTATGTTATGTGGGTTGCATAAAATCAGGCATACCCCTCAGCATGAAGAAATCGACTGACGCCAAACACTTCACATCTGGCGGAAAGATCTATTGTTCGAGACATCACTGTGCAACATTTTTGGTGAAAGCTTCATCGGAATTTCACTGTGGTTTTAATTTTCCGACCGATCGGCGAAAAAAAAGAAAGGAAAAGCTAGTATCCTAGATACAAGTATTCAAGATGATAAATGTTCGCCAAATACGAAAGGAACTTCCGGTATGTTCCAAAGAAGCGTAATAGGATCTCTACTGCTGAAACATCCTAGCAGATTAAAACTCTACGCCGGACCGATACTGGAACGGGAGATTTTGTCTTTGTCAGTGACTTTATTGTTCGTTCTATTTGTTCAGCGTCGTACGTCCCATGACGCTCGTTCTAGTTCATCGTTGATCCGTTAGTTCAGTTTTTTTTTATTACAGAGGGCAGCTAACCCTGTGTCCCAACACGCTGAACTATCGTGCCGGCGTCAGATATCCAAGCACGACTCCCGACCCGGCCTCTCAGCCTCAATTGAGTGAGCACCTCACCTCGTACCTTCCAAACTTCACAGAAGTTCTCGAGCATTCCTTGCCTGACTAACACTTCTGGAAGAAACGATACTGCGGAGATCTGGTTTAGCTACATCCTCGTGGATTGTTTGCAGAATAAATTTGCACCCTGCAGCTGAGTGTGGGCTGAGATGTAATTTACTCCCAGATCACAACTGTGTACCAGACCTCGATACGAATCTAGAACCCTCCCCTTTCGCGTGCAAGTGCTCTGCCGGCTGAGCTACCCATGCACGACTCACAACCCGTCCTCGCAACAAGGAAAATGTCCCAGGTCCGAATCCCGTCCCGGAGGACAGTTTCAATCTCCCAGTAAGTTTCAAACGCCCGACCCGTCGTCTAGGGCTGCCCCAGTTGGGCAGCAGTGATTAAGTTACATCAATAATTTAGTGAACCCGAACAGCAAATCAGTCTGGTTTTCGCAGCCGTGCAGTGCAAACGTGCTGTTGTTCCCACCTGGCCAATCGTTTTCGAAAATCCACACTATGATCCATTTTCTTTAATGAGTACTCCGGACCAAAGGCCTTGTAATTGGTACATATTTAAGATCCCAGCTTCCGACGTTTTGAGCA
Source organism: Schistocerca gregaria (assembly GCF_023897955.1). Classification (NCBI taxonomy): domain Eukaryota; kingdom Metazoa; phylum Arthropoda; class Insecta; order Orthoptera; family Acrididae; genus Schistocerca; species Schistocerca gregaria. The sequence goes on along the minus strand of NC_064921.1, from coordinate 495,953,843 downwards.
TCCATTTGTCCATCTTAAGCAGAACGGCGTACGTCAAAGTCGTCAATGACGCGGTATGCAAAAGAATACTTCGTGACACCAAACATGGTCTACCATTTTGCGCGCCAACGGCAATGTAGGAGTGCTCACTGTCGACTACTCAGGCTTCGGCATGTGCACCATACGATTTTTCGAATTAGCATTCGAGCTTGCTCACCATACGAGCTTTCAAGCTACTATTCGAGCTCCCAGCGGAAGACATTATCGTGGCTTTCCACCCTACGGCCCTGTATATGGCTACGTTCCCGGAAGCTAGGAGCAGTTCCAAAAGTACTCCGTTCTTAGCGGTGTACGACAGATCAATATTGGTCTCTAATGCTACATGCCATTTAACCTGCAAGTCAACTGTTTCCGCGCGGTCTTTAAATACGACTGACAACCCAAGACTACCTGCGGGTGCGGGAAAGAGGGCCACCTCAGGTCTGAAGCCCATTTCCGGCCGTAACCGTAGCGCCTCCTACTCCGACGACGGTTTTACGAATCACCGACGCATAGGTGCTCTCTTCTTCACCCGCCGCCGTCGTCAATTGGACCACGCACTGGTGCTCCTTAGAGCTGCCACGGATAACGTCGGCGTTGACGCGTCACGCTCACAACCTGACGCTACCTCGGCGCCATTACCAGCAGCGACGACTTCCGATCCTCTCCCGGCCGATGATACGGACATCCCATCGTTTATCGTCCCCACGACGGCCTTCCTACCAGACGACCGTGACTTCCTCCCGTCTTCCGACACAGAGGGACCGACGCTGGGTTCTCTCCCAATTACCAGCACTGCAGTGTGACAAAATCTCCTCCGCCGACTCGATTATTTATAACATTTCGAATACCTAAATCAACATGTAGCGTCTCTAATGGTCCACAACGCACACGTACTCCCTCTGGTGTCAACTATTGGACGCAGCGTCCAGGCCGCGTTCGGATACTTTCTTACGGCCGGTATGCTCTTTAAGGTCCGTTACGAAGCGCTCACCCTCCCCCCTCGAGCGGGGAGCTTCGGCCTTGTCAACGTGCGACTCTGAGCGGCGTCTCTGTACATGTCCACCACTCACAGGTAGCAGTAAGGGAACAACGCCCTATGTGCAGCTTGGTGGAAATTCTTATGCCTGCAACCATGTAACCATTTCCCTGATAATACCAGTAAGCTCCATCACGCACTATCTGGCGCACATTTCTGATTTCATCGTCGACTTCAGTTAAAAGCGCACACTCGCTTACCGAGCACGATCCTTCCGCGAACCAAAGATTTCTACACCCCACTGCTCCGTTACATATCCAGCAGCAATATCGAACTGAAACATCCATCGACGTGGTGGCACACCGTTTGCTGTCATGTCCACCAGTGTTTCCTTCCCTCCAACGTCCAAGCAACAAGGTACCATTTCACATGTGGAAAATTCGTCAACAGATCAACGTCTACACGAAATCGAATTGTCGAATTCCACTGCCACGTCATAGGTGTCGATGTCCACCATCTGACTTGTGGTTCCACCACTGACACCTGGAAACTGGGTCGACAGTTTGTTACCTCCTACCTCCACGTTCCGCCAGACTGAAATGACCCATGGACTTTTGTCTGAGGATGCTTATTTCCCCGCCACCAAAAATCATGCGATTGTATGGGTCAAGGAATGGATGATCACTTACTTGGATATTGATGTTGATAAATCACGCCTTGACTTCTGACACTACCTGCAAACACCTCACAATGAGCGCCGATCGCACTACTGCGCCTTCTTTGCCAATTACCTTCGCGCGATCTTTACGTCATCCTCCGGCCCCTCAGCTGGATGTTGCCACACGCAGATGACACTTCTGCATCCCCTTCCCCATCCCCTCCTGACATCTGAGACTACAATTTGATATCGAATTCCATAGCGGGGTAGGCGCATGGACCCGCCCCTCTTCCCTTTATGCACTATATCTGAGCACGCTGGTCATTTCCCCAACTCTACTGCCCCCTCCACCTTGGCTTCTGCCCTCCTTTCAGGTGCTTCTTCCCGGTAGTCGTGCCGGAGACACCGTTGCGTCACATGTTGACCCCTGCCCATTCTGCCTCTACGTTGTAAGTAGGCTGTTTAGGTTTTTTTATCGGTAACGCCGCCGCCACACAGCGCTCTGTATAAAAATCACTGACTGTGCCGTGTGCAGTCTGTGGCTGGTTTGCATTGTTGTCGCCATTGTAGTGTTGGGCAGCGGCAGCTGGATGCTAACAGCGCGTAGCGTTGCGCAGTTGGAGGTGAGCCGCCAGCAGTGGTGGACGTGGGGAGAGAGATGGCGGAGTTTTGAAATTTGTAAGAATTGATGTCATGAACTCATATATATATATATATATATATATATATATATATATATATATATATATATATATATATATATATTATGATTATTAAGGTAAATACATTGTTTGTTCTCTATTAAAATCTTTCATTTGCTAAATGTGCCTATCAGTAGTTAGTGCCTTCCATAGTTTGAATCTTTTATTTAGCTGGCAGTAGTGGTGCTTGCTGTATTGCAGTAGTTCGAGTAACGAAGATTTTTTGTGAGGTAAGTGATTTGTGAAAGATATAGGTTAATGTTAGTCAGGGCCATTCTTTTGTAGGGATTATTGAAAGTCAGATTGCGTTGCGCTAAAAATATTGTGTGTCAGTTTAAGCACAGTCGTGTATAATTTTTGTAAGGGGACGTTTCAACGTTCCATCTGCCGAGCAGGGGTATGCCTGCAAGTCTTATCATATCCCCTCACCTTCCTCCCTCTTTCTCAACGGCCTCACACCTCTCTCTTAGCTTACTTTCGGCATTATTGTTATTTTTTCACCTTGTTCGTAATGTTTGCGCGCCTTGTTCGAGTGTGATGTCTCATGTTGGCTCCGCTGGAAGGATGGCATTTCTGTATTCATGCTTGTTCAAATAAAGCTTGTTTGTTTACGTAACATATTTCCTGATTAAAGAAGAAAAATCTGGAGTCAGCATCATCGACTAGGAGCTGACCGCACTGCTTCCTAGAAAGAAGTGATAAATTTAAAAAAGGTGGATAGGCTAAGAAAAAGGATAGTGGTAAAAAGAGGGTAGCGTCTTTGACTAGGGATCAGAACGATCGCATCTGGAATGATCAACGGCATATGGATGAAGAAGGCACTGGAAACCACTTCATTAAAGACACATCATATGCATCCACAGCACATGTGGCCCATAATTGAAAAAGCGTCATGATGATCTCCCCATTGGCAAAAGATTTCTGAGTAGTTCCTCATCTGGATCTCTGGGAGGAGACTGCCAAGAAGGAGGTGAACATCAGAAAAGAATTGAATAACCAACAAAGGGATAACGTTCTATGAGTCGAGGCGTGTAACGTCAGAAGTTAGAAGGTGGGAAATGCTATGGCTCAATCTAGATATAATGGGCGTCAGTGAAGTGAAATGATAAGAAGACGAGAATTTCAAGTCAGATGAGTACAGGGTAATAACAAAAGCAGCAGAAAATGGTATGACTGGAGTAGGATTCGTTACGAGTAGGAAGATAGAGCAGAAGGTGAGTTACTGCGACCAGTTCAGTGATTCATTGGCTCTTGTCAGAATAGACAGCAAACCGACACCGGTAATGATATACTTACATGGATATGGTGTCTGTTCTTTCGGACAAATTCGAAAGAACAGATACCATTGATGACCTGCAGCCGTCTAGTAGGAAATTAGAATTATATGTCTATACGTTCAGCTGCTAACGGGCGTTGATATATATCAACGGGGACAGGTGAAAATGAGTGTCTTTACCGAGACTCGAACCCGGGATCCACTGCTTACGTGGCAGACGCTCTATCCATCTGAGCCACCGAGGGCACAGCGGACAGTGCCATCTGCGTTAGCGCCACCATCGTGCTCTCTCCTGGATGAAAGTGCCCTGGTCGCGTTGAAACTATCTAGAAGCTATCGGCGACGCTGGCGGTCAGCATGAATCGTGACCGAGTTGGGCAGCGGCCGTCAGATTTTGAAGTGCGGACGGTGGAGAAGGAGATACGGCGACAACTAATGGAACCTATGCCAATAGTCGTAGTGCCAACGGCTGACTAGTCGTGGGGCTGTGCTGTGCTAGAAGGGTATTGGTGTGACTCGTCTCTGTCTTGGGTAGCAGTCCGAAGGTGTTATTGTGGCCGCAATGGGTCATGGAGGAGAAGTGGACTATGCAGGGAGTTTGTGAATGGCCAAGAACAGGAAGTCTTCTCCAAAGCAAGTGTGTCCGGGAACCGCCCTCAGGAGTTCAGTAATGATCAGTGCGTGGCCGCATAATAGAATAGCCTGTGCCTTTTCTTCGGGCGAGAGAACGTCGGTTCCAGGGGAATCACGGATAGGGAATTTCGCATTACAAGATGATGCTTTAGTGACCGACAGCGAGATTTCGACAGCTGAGTGATGCAGCATGGTGTACAGTGAAGCCCGTTGAGGTAAGAAAGCAGCCTCTTCTCACAGACAGAGTGTAGCGTTGCCAGGGCAACAAATGGTGATCTGGTAAGGCGGAGTGCTACGCGTTTCCAGAGGCGGCGCTGACTCGGACTTCGTAGCAGTACGGATTTTCGCAACCAGCACAGGTAGCCCGCTGTTCTCAGCACGGTCGATGGCGCCTCACAACAGTGACATGTGACCACACAGGCAGTCACGGACGTGGACATTGTTTGGCCACACAGGCGATGCCACACAGGAAGAGTATTTGCCTACACAGAAGGTGACAGACAGGAACAGCTGCATGGCAGCGCCATGATCGGTGGACCTATATGGTCATCAGCCAACAGTGGTGGGAAATGAGTCAGCAGGTGGCAAACCAGTTGTTAGGCACCAAGTTGCTGACCCGAATCGTAGCCTGTGTACATCTCCCATTGCAGCTGCTTCGTAGTGGTGTTTGCCTAATGCTTGTCTACAGTGGTGGTACATATGCCAGGCTGGACCTCTACTGTTTCTGAAACGGTAGCGGTATGGCTCTCTAAATCAAAACAAGATCGAGGCGCAAGGCGCGTGCTTTGAACAACAGTGATATCATTGCTCCCGCTTTCCCGTAGTGTCTGAAGCTTACCAGGCATGACAGTGCTGTAATGGTGTTGTAACGTCTACTTCCAGAAGCACCGGGTGGCGGCTTCTGCAAAGTTTGCTCCCTGAACACCTCTACTTATGCAAGGACACCTATTCAATTTTGAAGTTTCTTGCACAATGTCCCTTTGATGAGTTTTTGCTCCGACGGTCACAGGGGTCTGTTACTTCACCAGACGGTAATACGGCGCAATACGTGTCCCCTCTTTACCACTTACAGTTCACCAGACTACAGACCAGCGACACCTATAGAAAGTTTTGACAAATAAGTACAATACACACATTGTTTCCTTACTCTAGTTTCCCTAAACCCTGCGGTTCACTGACTGATAACTTAACGAGTCCTTACTTTGTAACGCTACATGATGCACTGGAAATTCAGGTCGGTCAGTAGTTTTCTGCCTATAAAAGACACAACGTGCACAAAATACACTCAGAATCACGACGGTTCCAGAAACTAAGACACTCATCGTTAAAACTTTGCGGCGTTGATCATTATGGTACTGCTACACCTGCTGGGGTATCTGTTCCATGGTAATGTCTCCATTTTGAGCCGCTACAGGGTAAAGGAACTTCCTCGTTTTCCGCCCACATACATCACTACACTGAATCACCAGTTAACAAATGTACAAAATAAATTAATAAAATAATTACTTTATTGATTGGTAATCTTCAACCACTGCAGTATACATTTTTCAGAATACAATTTTGACGGCGGAATTTTATTATTAAAAACAATAAGATAATACTGCAAAACTCACCGCTCCTAACAAATTTCCTTAACCGAAGCCTCTTTAACAGTAAACGATCCTCGGCAGTTCTTATCGTCTATCCAGTGGCTTCATAATGCACTGTTCTTTTATATGCCTTGGAACTTTTGGAACTTTGCCTCTGCAGCCGCAGTACGCCACAATTTCTCCACAAAACCCATCCCTAAAACACACAACCCATATCCAGTACCACCTGTACCCTCTACCACTGTCTAACGAATTTCCCGTACTTTAATGCTAATTGCATTCAGACTCCATTTTGAAATCCTTGCTTACGTTACTACAGCTAGTATTTTGAATCTCAAAGACTTTGCTGACCGTTTACTTGGTTCGCCTTTCACGAGGGATGAAATTTCAAATTATTAAAAAAGCTGATTCTACAGCTTTCAAGAACAATAATTGAATATCAACTTTTACATGACAAGCGTTTTTTACATATCATCGTTTCGAAGATATTCCCTCTAAAACTAAATTGGCAAATTACCATTCGGGATGTTTTTCCCCCTTAAAAGTGAGATAGCGCACAAAAAAATTCCATGTTGCACTATTTTGCCCCCCTATACGCCTGCCAAGTTCCATCAAGATCATTGAGTGACACCCGAGAATGTTTCCTCGTTAGGGAGCTACAGGTAGGCGCACGGATTGCTTCGCAGATGCCCTACACATAAAAATGCCAACAGTATACGTCCCAGTCATGCGCCGTGGAGGAGGAGAAGTTCGTTTTCGTTTTTGTGGCGACGAAGACGCCGAAACCGTTCCTCCAGTTTCACAGCTGTATGCAGCCGGCGCGCGCGCTGGAGATCAGAAAGGTTTCAGCGTCCTTGTTGCTATTATCGCCTCTCTTTTGTTCATTGCCAGATCTCCGTAAACGTTGTGCAAGCGGCTATGAACATCTGCGATGCTCTGCTTTCTCGACACAAGAAACGCAATGACAGCTCACTGCTTGGAACGCATCTTCATTACAGATGCCATTTTGAGGGCTACTTATTGCGCCGGTACCTATTGGAACGTCATGAAACTGTATGAGCTTAACTGGGAATATTCCACGGTGTCCCAAAACAAATTCTGCACTGCTTCAACCGAAACTGGTTTCAGACCGTTCAATGAATAACGTGGCATCTTTATTTATATCAATAACATTAACCGTTTGGGCACCAAAGTATCCTACCTTAAAACGTTAATTATACATCTATCAATCTTTGAGATACTATAAGTTTAGTGCCCTTCTGACAAATTTGCTAAGTGCGGCACGACAAATTTTCAAATTCGCCGAACCAGAGATACTAAAACTGACTAGTTCTGACTTTTGCCCTGTCTTGGAAAAAATTGTGCGGACGCCCATGAAACCACTGTCAAATGTCATCGAGATCTGACTGCTGTACAACGTCAGAATATATTTCGATTCAGAGCTCAAACATGATGAGCTATGTGAAACAAAGCGACTTCGTGATAGCCAACAAGCAGAGACTTCGAAAACGTTGGTCAAATGAAGCCCAACTTGGGCCCCAAGACGTGAAGATGGTAGTCGGGTAGAAGCAGTACCCCAGGGTTCCGAAAAGCATTTCACTCAATACCACATTTGTGCTTATTAACAAAAGTACGCTACTGGTCACTGACATTGCAGTCACGAATGATAGCAAATAAAGATTTATTACTTATTGTGGGCATACAGTATACTGTAGTAGGAATGAAACACGATTAAATTTTTTGGTGGTTTGGGCGTATAAAGGGCTCATAATTTAGTATACAGTGATTCCACCTCCGGCAGCAACAACAGCCCTAATATAGACCGGCACTGACTCGAACTGAGTTTGTGTGAAAGATATAGGTACATCGTTCTTTGGCACTTCAACTTGATGCCAAAGATCATCAGTAGTAACGGACGGCGAGTGGTGGTGACGACTTTCTGCAACCCTCGACCAAATATTTCACCATTTTCGTAGATTATTTGGAAAAAGTGTCGATTGCCATACCGTCTGTATCGGCGTGAGCCACAAGAGAATGAACAAAATGCTGCCTTGAACTATTTTGTTGAAAGAGAACATCATAGTGATTCGTAAGGTACAGCACAGCCACCGGCCTTAATCCGTCAGAAATGTGACGGATGCTATCCAAATTACTTCACTGAATTTGAGCAAAATAATAAAATTAATGCGATTATTCAAATGAGGCATTAAAGGAACAGAAACTAAATTTAAGAGAAGAATTATATTTAAAAGCAAAGTAAAAGAAAAAAATAAAGACCGCAGTCATTTTGTTAAGATTTTATAAAGAAATACCTTTCTGTAACTACTAAACAAGCAACCTATAGCGTATGGACCGAGAGCTTCAATCGCAATGTTATGGAGCTACTGGGTAAACTCATGTTATCTTGAATGGTGAATTCTCTCACTAGAAAGTATATTTGTCACATTTTCACACACGAGGAGAGTCCAAAATGATGGATGGCTACACTGTGTGGAATACAGCACACAAACCTACGCACTGTATGCTTGGATTCAAAAAGACAGTCTCACTCCTGGGCTTCCAAGGCCAAATAAATCATTACTGTTTTTGGAATTAAAAGAATTATGACAATTATATTTTATTAATAGATCAAACGCCGATATTTGATACGTTCATTGTGGCATATGCTGCACGTAGAACCTACATTTAAAAAAAAAACTGAGTTGAGTGTATAAGCAAAACAAAAAGCTTACCTGATTGTTCATTACTTCTTCAATTCCTGTCACCAAATTTCTCAGTTACTAAGTAAAAATATGTTTCACTCTCTTAGCATCTTTTAGTATTCTTAAACAATAGCATTTTATCTTATTAATCCACAGCGGCCCCCCAAAGACGTGACGCAAAAGAGATGCAGGAACCGCATAACTACAACATGTTAATTAACAATAGCCCACCAACAAGAAACCAGTGATTACTCTAGACAGCTTGTATCAAAAGTAGTGTAAGAGAAATGATACACTGTAGAATGAATTGACGACTTTAACAATAGACTTGCAGAAATAAAGATAGTGTCAAAGAATTACTTTCTCATTGGAAATCAGTAGAGCACTGTTCTAATGGATTGGGTTAGTACTACTATATCTGAGTTCATCCCTGAAATTTGATGTGGTCTGTCTACAGAAGCTTCATGTACTTACCACAACCAATAACGTAACGTAATTTTGTAAATGTTTCTATGGTAACGCCTAAGTGTTGTCCGAGCCCTGTAGACAGCTACAGTTTTCGCCTGCAGCCATTATCTCTTGGCAGTTGACATTTGTCAACAGAGCAGCGAGCCTTCAGGCAGTTTCTTAAGCCGTTTCAACCACAGCTCGGAAAGCATTAGGAAATTACACTGCAAGTTTTGTGTTGCTGCCAACTTACGAGACATTGCGTATGGTCTGGCGAGTGATCACTTTTAGGAAAGAGCTAAATCTGTTACTGCTCATTGTAGATTTGGACACCACCGTCTTGACATTGCACAATACCTAGAATACCATCCATACATAAGTTAACAGTTTTATTTACATTCAGGTGCAGGGCGACCTTAGAAACGGGGTCGGTAGCATTCTCTAACTCTAGCTAGTGAGCAACGATCATTATCATTGGAACCAAGATTCTATACGCAGAACTGTGATTCGCCTAAAGAGACAGCCTGATGCCTTTCACGTGTTCGGTGTTGCCATTGGCCTCATCAATGTCACACCATGTCTGTATGCTGCAGCGCTACATAAAGCTACAACACGCAGAACTGTCAGCAGTGCTCCAGTCGACGCACTGTCCCGAGGTTACGTCTTTCTGCAGACAAGACCATTTTCTCATTCTATGCAAGTAACGTCGCTATACTATCCTACACGACCTTGAAATTAGTCGCATGGAAGTGTTCACTCCGTGGATGGGCTGGGTATGGCCCTGCTGCACACATCGACCGCATTTTCGCAAGGCACTCGTGAGATCTTGACTATTTCGGAACGATTAATCTCGGCCTTAATAGACCATGGTACTTCCGCTGTCGAATTCCGACATGTGCTTGTAAAACTTTCTTTCTCTTACACGCGATGTTACAAGCATTCATCACAATCAATTCAAGTGCGGTCTTCCATGAAAAACTCATTGCGTAATCTTTCTTCATTGCATTACTCCTAATCTCTGCGGTTTGACTGAAATACTAATTACTTCATGCCGATTGGGCGTTTGTTGCGTAATGACCACAATTTTACGAAAAATATGACACATCAAACGAAATTTGTGACGTGGCTGAGAAATTCCTGGTACAGCACAGTGAGCGAAGCCCAAAAACTATTGAGTGCACGAAGAAATTCGTGTTACCACATACTTTAGTGGAATGATACGGGTGGTAGGGGGTAGAGTGCTGTGAACTACCTACTAAAAATACGAGTGGCTGGGTGTCAGCATGATGGTGGGGAGGGGCGTACAAAAGTCATTTTCTTTAGATTTCTTGAATATCTCGAAAACCGCAGCTCTAGAGAAAATATTTCCCAGTACAATGTTAAGTTATATTTAATTTCCTACAAAAAAGGTCATATTTAGTTCTTTGTCTATCGCTGCAAACAGAAAATCCAGCAGCACTCTTGGTGGAGGAAGTTGTCTTTGCCTTTCCCGGAAGAATGCTTCAAAAGCCATGCAGGATTACTAAGAATCCTATGAAGCATTATAGAATAGTTTGCACAGATTTACGTAGCATCTGGCCAGATCCATTTCTTGTGACCGAGAGAGGTGGCGCAGTGGTTAGCACACTGGACTCGAATTCGGGAGGACGGTGGTTCAATCCGGTGTCCGGCCATCCTGATTTAGGTTTTCCGTGATTTCCCTAAGTCGCTCCAGGTAAATGCCGGGACGGTTCCATTGAAAGGGCACAGCCGACTTCCTTCCCAATCCTTCCATAATCCGATGGGACCAATGACCTCGCTGTTTGGTCTCTTCCCCCAAACACCCCAACCCAACCCCCTCTTCTTGTGTTTATATCATTATTAACTAATATCTGTATTCAATGTAGCGTTCATCACACTTTGTGAAAAAATAAACTACCTTCTCCCAGGTCTGTCAGCACAGTGCGACGCTAGTGATTCACAAGCAGAGCTGCGGAATGGGTTGATACAGGTTTTTGAAACACACGTAGCGGGTTTAGCGTCCAAGTACGGTAGCGAGTAGGCATTTTGCAAATCTATGAATGAGGGAACTGCATGAGCTCAATCTGGAGACATACCTCCCATCATGGATCTAACCACCGCTCCTGACTTTCCATCCTGTTACACTCCTAGGATACAGTTTATCCCTTAATACGGTGCTACTGCATTTGTATGTGGAACAGACGTTTAATAGATGTTCTTAACACCCTTTATTTATGAATATTCATTACCTTTTCAACACTAAAACTTTATTTTTAATAATCTGGGAGTCGCCATCCCCTGCAACATGGAAACTAGAGAAAAAATTAACACGATCTTTTCTTGTGGCAAATTTAATGTGGTTTAGTTTTGTACTGGGAAATATTTTTGACAGAATCTGCCGTCTCGAGATAGACAAGACAAACTAGGAAAAGTGACCTTTAAACGACCCCGACCCCCACGCTTGCAAGTCACCTGCCAGTACGTTGTTCATTGTGCATGTTATTCATTACACTTCCCTCTACTACTGTACAAAAATTTTCATACAAACGAATATATTTATCTGAAGTTTTTTCTTTGACTGGACAAGAAGGACGCAGCATTTTATAGAAACGGAGAATGATCAACAAATGTAGGGGTTACTTCAGGTGTGTCACAGAAAACTGATTCGGAACTACTGCTGTTGACGTTGCATATTAATGACGTAGGAAACAATGTTAACAGCAACTTTTTACAGATGGTGCAGGTAACTGTAACGAAGTACTGCCAGGTCTTGGTAGGATATCAAAATGTGGTGACTTGCTTTAAATCTTCGGAAACGTAAAAGTGTGCCCTTCACAAAGCGCTATAACTAGAACTGGAATCAGCAAATTCATACAAATGCCTCGCGTTACGAATTTTTAGAGATGTGGAATGAAACGATCACGCAGTCTAAATATTCATAAGTACAGTTCACACATATTAACTTGGTCTCTACCTGCGCAGGTGGCATGGAAGTGTAGGGCACTGCAGCAGCGGTAGGGGGCGCGTGACCAGCAATTAGCCACCAGCGCAGAAGGGCTGCTGCAGTTCAACAGCTGATGCCTGCCCACAAGCAGTAGCTGTAAGCTACCGCTCGACAGTCTACAAACGATCATGTTAACAGTACGAACAGTAATTTGACAAGTCAGCCTTTACAATTAAGTGAATAACCCTAGCTGCATACAGGCGTTGATTTAAGTCAACGGGGTAGTTGAAAATGTGTGCCCCGACCGGGGCTCGAATCCTGGATCTCCTACTTACGAGGCAGACGCTCCATCCATTTATTTTATTTTATTTTTATTTTTATTATTTTTTTTTTGAACCGCTGGAGGAGCGGGACGACGGGTAGGGCAGGGGTCGACACCCGAAGCCGGGCCATCCCGCCACGCCCAAGCAACGTGTTCGAGTTCGAGGACCGAAGGATCAGGAAGAGGATGTAGTGGGTTTGTCGATGTTGTTTTATTTATTTATTTCTTCAATTTTTATAACATTTTTTTGTATTATAGATTTATTTTTGTTTCGTTACAAAGAAAGATCCTACAACTGCCGTAGCCGAGCGTCCGAGTCGTCTTCTCGCCTGTTGGGAGGGGTTCCCCCCTATTCCGTCCGTAGAGGATCAATATGCTCCTGGATTCTTCTTCATTTTCAGCGTCTCATACCCGGAACGCCCCAGTGACCAGGAGGATCCGCAGATAATGAACCTAAATAATTTGCGAAACGAGTTCTGTACTTCGGGTGGCGGTGAAAGCTGCATGTGACGTCATCAATAGGGACCAAAAGTCGAGTGTACCTTTGGGAGCATCGCAAAATGTGTAGTAAACGGCCATGCCTTTTAGCCAGTTAACGGCGTTCGTTCTGGTTGATGGAAAGAATACGCCGTCGGGGCGCAATACGTCAGGGGAGATGGACTCCGGCAATCGCCGCAAGAGTAAAGCCAGCATGCGCTGCGTCAGTAGCCAGCACTCGCTGGTCGCGGCACACGTCAGACGGTGTGCATCTGAGTCAGCGACTGAGCATGTCGCACACAAGGGGTCGTCCGTCAGATGTATGTAATGTAGCCTCTGACGAGTAGCGAACCTCCCATTCACAACCACGTATCACAATGAACGCACCGTCGTAGGTAGAAAACGCGTGTGAACCGCTCGCCACACCTTGTTCCAGGCAACTTCAGGATGTCTGTGGGTGACCGTATTTACAGGTTGCTGCTGTTGGTAGTGGCGATAATAGTCTTTTGTGCTGGGCTTCCGTGTCGTCGGAAGGTCTGACCGTAAGTAGCTGAAGTCAATCAAGAACTCTCTGATGTGGGTGACTGCCGATGAAATGTGTCCTACAGAAACCGGGGGATGCAGAGAGTGTGGTGCCGCTATCGCTATCAGGGTGCCCGTCAGAGTGGCGTGGGCAGAGGTCCACTTGCGACGCATAGTGTTGAGATAAAGTGATCGCGCACGGTTATATACATGTATTAAACCGATACCGCCCGCCTGCTGCGGCAATGTCAGGGTGGCGTATCGGATTTTAAAAACCAGACCGGTGCTTACGAAATGTCTATATGCTGCTAGAAATCTGTTGGCCATCGTAGCCGTCAAGGGAAGGATATGCGCAAAATAGTTCAGTTTTGAGACAAGATAGGTGTTGACATAACGTGTTCTGAGGAGCATATCCAAGCGACGCAGTTTGTTGTCCTGTAGCAGAGCATGAGTCTGGTGTAGGAGCCGGCGGTACGTAGCTGCCGCCGTGCGGCGGACATTGCTATAGAAATGCACTCCTAAACACTTGAGTACGGGCACCTTGTCAAAGGCACCGCCGTTGTGTGGGAAAGCCCCCCTCCGACATCCATGTATTTTGTCTTCTTCACGTTGATGACGCTCCCAGCGACCGCCCCGTACTGGCGTAGCCACTGTAGCGCCATATGCATTTCATCCTCTGATCTGGTCAGGAACACCACGTCATCGGTGAATGCACCACAACGAAAGGTCACGTCCCGCAAGGAGATACCAGTTAATCGCTGCCGTAGACCATGTAAAGCTGGTTCAAGGGCTGCAGAAGATAATATACCCGACAGGGGGCACCCTTGTCGCACTGACCGTCCAACAACAGTGTGACAAGCCTGATAACCTTTGACCATCATGCGGGAGCGGTGGACCGTGGACCAGTCGAAGGACCACCTGTGCAGACTCCGGAGAGAGGCCCATGTGTTGCAAAACTGCTCGTAAGAACCTCTGGAGGACGCGGTCGAATGCGTGGTCAAAATCTACGGCGACAAGGGCGCCTCGTATTTTGCAGGCCGCCGTCAAAGCAGTTACGTCGCGGTATGCTCCCAACGTCGTATGAATGTTGCTGACACCACCTAAAGATGTCTGATAGGCGTGGATGGGTTTCCCGATAGCGGTGTGGAGACGCGCGCGGAGGATACGGGCGAAGATCTTGTAGTCGTTCTTGAGGAGCGTGAGTGGGCGAAAATCCTGCCACCTACAACCACCATTCGGTTTCGGTACTGGCATCAAGATGCCTTCTGTGAATTCTGTGGGGACAGTGAAATCGGGGCGGATCAGGTCTTGAAACATTTGGAGCCACTTGTCACCCATAGGGTTGTAAAAAGTGCGGTAGAATTCCAGGGGTAAATCTTCCGGTCCAGGCGACTTGTTCGGTGCTCCACGTGCCAAGGCCGATGTCAGCTCGTCTGGTGTAATGGGCAACAACAGACTATCATCGGGTGCCAAGTCCCGAGGGGCGGGAAAATCGTGCAACAGCTCGTCATAATCACGTACATTTCGCTGATCTTCCATGTACAAAGTCACATAGTGTCTGGCGAACGTGTGCGCGATGTCCGTTTGTGTCACTGCACGGCCGCCCTCCTCCGTGTTTACCGCCGTAATGAGCTGACGTTTGCGGTGGCGCCTCTCGCGCACAATGTGATACACTGAGTTGTTTCGTTAGAGATACAGTCTTGCACTCGCGCACGGATGGACACCTTCTAGCTGCTCTGTCCTGATGCGAAGTAGACGAGCTTTGATGCCTTGTACGGACATCTGACGTTCGGGAGACGGCGGTTGAGTCCCCAGCTCACGTCACGCAGTATAGTAAAATTCCGATGTTGCCCTTTGCCAGTTCGATATGTCACGCCCGTAGGCCATCAAGGTCTTTCGAAGTGCAGGTTTGACACATCCCAGCCACCACAGCAACGTGGAAGCATACATGGACAGGCGCCTGATACATCGATGCCACGTATCAGTGGCTGCTCGCCGACACGCTTCCTCGCTAAGGAGGGAGACGTTCAGCGTCCACGGGCCCCTGATGCGTCGTGTGAGTTGTCGGGGCAAGTTGACAGTGCAGATGTACGCGAAATGGTCCGTGAAAGCCGTCGGCCAGAGTTCTGCATCACGGATTGCTGTGCGGAGAGCACGCGAGACATATATCCGGTCCAGACGACTGGCAGAATGGCTGGTAAAGTGCGTATATCCACTCTGGGTCCCATGATGTAAGAGCCATGTGTCGTGGAGCGCGAGGTCACGTATCAATGCTTGTAGAGCCGGGCATGGGACGTAATGCGGTATCTGGTCCTCGGGCCGCAGAACATTTAAAATCGCCGCCCACTATGTGATGGTCCATATTTCCTTGCAAAAGTGGGGCTACCTCCTCCGAATAGAAGACATGCCTGTCACCACGGTGAGAATTACCGGAGGGAGCGTAAACGTTAATGAGGCGGACTGCGCCAAGTGTGAGTGCGATGCCTTGTCCGTTAGGCAAGTTCGTCGCGTCTATGCCATCTCGGAGAAGGATGGCCCTTCCTCCTGCGCCATCACCTACGGCTAGGCTGTACGTTGTGTAGCCATATAGGTCTAAACGCAGCTCGGGACGGACCTCTTGGAGAAGGGCAATGTCCAAATCTGCCGCTCTGATCATGTCGTGTAACATGCGGGTCTTGGCAGTGGAGAGGACATCATTTACATTGACTGTTCACACGGTTTGACTGAGACATATGAAGTGGCCGAGACAGTGTGCCGGTGCAAGCCCACAGTGATCTCACACACCACACAGCCATCCATCTGCATTCTGTGCATTACTGTGCCGTATATGAGCCCCTGACTGGCAGAGCCCTCCGGGCTCAGTGTCAGCCATGGGCTCTGGTGGAGATATCGATGTTTGCTGTGCATCATCTGCCCCCATATCGTCTGCCCAATCACCAAGAGACGATTGTGATGTCACTGGGGGCTGGTCGCTTTCACAGGAGCCCACATTTTGGGAGTCGACGCAATGAGCCTCGTTTTCTGGGCCACCAGATTCAGGAGAGTGTTCCTTGTCTTCAGGCACCTTCTGGTGAATGATGCCACTGGAGTCCGTTGCAATTGTGAGCGAGTCAACGAAGTCGATGTCTTCCGCCGGCTTCACATCCCTGTCCTGTTCTTCAGCTGACAATCGCCTCTTCTTGTGTCGCTGGGGTGATTTTTGCTTTCGGGTCCAAGATTCGACATCCACTGGAGGACGGGGCTCGACACAGTCTCAGTCGCTAGAAACCCCTGTGTCCGATCCCGACAGTGACGATGGCTGGGTGCCCACGGCGCTGCGGTGGGCAGAGGCTGTAGGAACCTCGGCACCGTTGGGCTGCGGCGTCGTCGACGGCACTGACTCTCCAACGGAGCTGGTAGCGGCTTGAGGAGGTAGCAGGTTGTGATCATCCATCACATCATGTCGTGCCGCCTCCACATATGTTAGCAGAAGAGAAGTCATAGTGGATCGTTGGGGAAGTTCATTGTGGGGCACCTGAACGAGGCGGCGCTGCAGACACTCAGTTCTAACATGGCCCTCCTGGCCGCAGCCCGAGCAGGTCCTCGGTTGTCCATCATATATAACAATTGCGCGGCAGCCACCAACGAAAACATATGATGGAACTTGCTTCTGAAGTTCTATGCGCACTTGTCGTACCCCGTTAAGGACAGGGTAGGTTTCGAATGTGTTCCATTTCTCCTCTGTGTGACTCAGAACTGTGCCGTATGGCCGCAGCGCATCAACGACTAGGTTGGCAGGAACTTTGAACGGTAGTTCAAAGATGCGCACGGTACGCACCCCCAGACCAGCATGGTCAACTCCTACCACGCTCACGTTACCGTCTGCGTGACAGAAGCGAAAGCCGTTCGCAGATCGTTGGAGTAATCTGTCGCAGGCTGCTTCGTCAATCAGTTTGAGGTACACTGTGCTGGTTACAATAGACAGGTGAATTCCTATCAGTTCTTGTGGTTCTATGTGCATGATGTCTCGTCGAAACCGTTCAATTTCATGGGCCTTCGGTCTCGTGTACGATGCTTTGAACGTTAGTTTGATTGTAGCTTTTTGATGTGAGAACGTCATGTCGGGTCGGTACAGGTATTATACAGCAATACAACGACGCGACCGCGCGCTAGCGGGTAAACAACATCACCTGCGGAGCACTGCCCGGCGAGCCGAGTCCGTCCGCACGGTATCACGGCTGAGAGCCGACTGTCTGAGCCACAGAGCACTGCAGGGACTTACCTCTGGCACTCCTCCCGTGAGACCTACATTCGTAACTCGTTGCCCCGCACTATATTCATACTGCCCCTGCCCATTATACTCATTACTCGTGGATTTACTGCCGATTTCCGTAAGAGTTCGGGCACTGTTTTTGCACCCGCACAGAAGAAGATGGTCAAATGGCCGGTGAGCCTTAACTATATATAAAGTGAGCCTTTTTTATTAAAAATACAATGTATTACAGAATTACAATGAAACTATAACGGAAGGAGGGGTTTATGTTTGCCTGGCATGTAAATCTATATTTCTTTCTTTCTCTTCTTACTATGTTGAAATTAGCTTATTTTGCCAAACCACAGCGAGTTTTACACAAGTTCACGTCGCTAATATGTTAAAACAGTTGCAATTCGACAGGATGCTGAAATTGTATATGACGATGTTTGGTTTTTTGGGCTCTCAACTGCGCGGTCATCAGCACCCTTACGAAGTCCCAATTGTTACACAGTCCAATTTTTTCACAGTCCACTCTAGCCACTGCCACAAATGATAATAATGAAGATGAAATGATGAGGACAACACAAACACCCAGTCTCCGGGCAAAGAAAATCCCCAACCCCGGCGGCAATCGAACTTGGGACCCTGTGATCCAGAAGCAGCAACGATAGCCACTAGACCACGATCTTCGGACAACATCGTCTTGTTAAACAAACAATTCAGAACACGCCACGTCAACATTTTATGAGAAGCTCATGCTCAGTACAAAAATTTGTAATTTCTTCACTTAAGTTGATGCAAACCTATACCAATTCTTATTTCATCTGCTGTCGATAGCCCTTAAAACCATTTCATTCTTTCATTGGAAAAAAATCTGTAGTTACTTCTATATTGTGATAGATCAGATAATTTCATATGTAAACTACAAGAGAAAATACCCTCCCCTTTACGTGCTTTCATCTGCAAACACTTATTTTGATATCCTCAACCGTTCATGAGGTATGAGGGATGTTACAATATTTCGCTTTCTCTCTCTTGTTTGCGAACACGAGTGGAAGTAAATGCACTACATATAATATGTTTTCTCGATATTCGAGATAAATAAGGATCTCAGATTTAATGCAAATTTCAATATTTTAACTAAATTTTGTAAGCAGTAATTTATGAACGAACATGCACTATACGCAAGCTCATAGAAATCCCTATTTTTCCTTGCCATCAAAATATGACAATGGCTGAGACCATTAACAAGCTGATAGGCAATTCATCAAAAAGCTAACGGAAAAGCATATGAGATGTGCGAGAATCTACTTTTTTTTCTTTCACCGAATTGTTTGTTTAAATTCGTTTCAGGAAGACTGCAGGGCAGCCGACGTGCGCACACATCCGTTGCCCCAGTGTGGTGCCAGTCGGCCAGTAGCCACGCCGAAGCTGGTTGAGAACGTTTCCTTCATAGCAGGCAAAATGCACAGCGCGGTAGGCGACAGCAGACTCGGCCCGCTGCACCTTCTGAACAGATGGATGAACTCACCCAGCGCTGAGAACGAGGATGAGTTTCTTCAAAGGGGCCACGTGGCCACGTTGTCTTGTGTCAGCCCTGAATCACGGGTAACAGTTTCGTTCACTGGTAAGATACTGCTAAAATATAATCAGCTACGAAGGAGATAGCTCACAAAACACTCGTGCAATCTGCCCTAGAATAATGATCAACCATGTACGACCTGTATCCAATAGACCTAAATGGGGTATAGAACTATACAGGGAAGGGCGAAGAAAATTGTCCCAGGTTTCGTCGACGGAGATCCTCAAGTTTCTGATAAACCCAACCGTTAGAGCCTGAAGAAAGGCCGAAACGTTCCTCCCGTCAGTTACCTGGAGTGACGGTAGTCGGAATGCACGCACTCTTGGCGCGCGGGAGTCATAACTCCACGTGCAGTTCCGTAGACGTTTGCTGACGAAGCCCGATTGATCCTATCCGCTGCTACACTGTTAAAGGCAACATACATTAGAGTGTCCAGTATCCGCAGCACAGGGTTAAAGAATCGTCACTACATCTACATTTCTTTTCTGCTCGGCCCTCAGTATGTACTTGTACCGAGAACGTCATATTACATACATGCTTCCAAGTGTGTGCTGCTTTTTTATTGACACTTTATTCATTCGTTATATGTCTATCACAACAAAGTCATTTCGGTATTTTTGCCATTAGCAAATGAGGCTGCAATGATGGAAAAGTTTTCCGTAAAAACGTACGATAAAAGTAGGTTACTTACGTTTATTGTATAACATACAGGGTGTTTCCGTAAGGGCGTGCAAAAATGTGACAGGGCGTAAGAGACTGCTCCACTGAACAGTTTTACGTAGGGAACCTGGGGTCAGAGAATTCAGCTTAAGGAGACATGGAAGTAAACTTGTCTACCGCTGACTCTATTATTATTGTTTCCTAGCTAATTTACAACCAACGTGAGTACGAATTTATACGTACTGTGCTGTTTATGTACGTGCACATTTTTTTCTTTCTTGTAAGGAAAGAAGGAGGACGAGCTTCTTTACTGGGATGTCATGATGCAGGTTTCGTTTAATTTTCTTGTCCATAAGGTGGCTCTGTTGTGTCGTATTTACATTGCCCCCTTGGTTGTTCATGAGAGGATGTGGATGCAACATGATGGTGCACCGACACACTTCAGTGTGGATGTCCGCAATCAACTCAGTGTTGCATTTACTGGTCTTTGGATTGGGAGGTCCTATTCCATGGCCTGCGATGTCACCTGACATGAATCCACTAGATTATTTCCTATGAGGATATCTAAAGTAACTTATGTATGAAACCCCGGTGGATACGGAGATAGAATTAGTTGCCAGAATAATTGTGGCTGCTTGTGATGTGATTCTAAGCACACCGCCGGCCGCTGTGGCCGAGCGGTTCTATGCGCTACAGTGTGGAACCGCGCGACCGCTACGGTTGCAGGTTCGAATCCTGCCTCGTGCATGGCTGTGTGTGATGTTCTTAGGTTAGTTAGGTTTAAGTAGTTCTAAGTTCTAGGGGACTGATGACCTCAGAAGTTAATTCCCACAGTGCTCAGAGCCATTTGAACCATTTCGAAACACTCCAGGGATATTTGTCAAGTTGCGTCAGTACGTTGTTCGCCGATGTCAAGCTTGCAATAAGGTTGATGGTCGTCTGTTTCAGCACATTTTTAAAACACAGTACAAATGGTATGTTCATTGTGTCAGTGATGGTATTTGCACAACTGTAACTAATGTAAATAAAAAACGAACACGTAATGTGATTTTATTCCTATTATCTCCTTAAGCTGGCTTCTCAAACCCCAGGTTCACTACCTCAAATTGTTCAGCGGAACACCCTTTATGTCCTGTTAAATTTTTGCACGCTCTTACGGAAAGACCCTGTATAATTATGTGGCTTACTTATATGTTTGTAGTTACTTGTTTCACGTCTCAGATATTATGACGTATATTCTATATTATATCCTGGAGCGGCTTTTTGATTATCTCTCTGTGCTACTGATCACCTTTGTAATAGCCTCAGCGTTTGCATGGCACTTACGTACGTTTGACCGTCTTCTCCGGTGATGCTAGTATGATTACAACGAATTTTATTCGTGGAAAATCACTGATAAAATGTACACAACAAAGATAGTATAACATTAACCTTTCGTTTCGAATACATATATATTTGTGTTGAATATTCAGTTATCTTTTTCTTGATGTGAAATGTTGGAAATTTATTCTTTGCTTCTTAGATCACGTTCAAATTTTGTGCAATGGATTTGAAAGGTCTCTAGTGATTCCATCCTTAGTACCAAAGCAAAAATTGCAGTCGTGCTACATTCCAAAGAGTAGCGATTATATTCAGTGAGTTTGTAGTCCTACGATATCATTAGAAAATGGTGGAATGGTCTCGGGGGTGTCAACAGTGCCAAAAGTTGTCAAAAAAGTCGTAATGTTGCTTATCGTACAGCAAACTGTCATTTTCGCCGCAGAAATTAAGGAATCAACGCCCTAAGGGAAGTGCTGTTTCCATTGTCCCACTTTATGCAATCACTTTAGGGCTTTTCGTGTCGATATTCAGCAACGGTGTGTTTGACATGTTTTTCTGGGACACCCTTAATAAAATCGCATAATTTCAATGCCGTGTATCAGGGTTCTAACCTTCATCGCAGAGGCGTCCAAACATGGCGGGAGGACCTTCCCATTGTGTGGCATGTTCACAATGGCATTGGGGAGAATCGTTTTTAATTTGGTGCCATTGTGACATCATTGACCCACCTTACACCTCACGTTAACATCTGAGTTCTGCCTTTTTTCCGCATGTGTCGACATCTTTCTGTTCGAAGCGTTTACGAGTCCGAGAGTGACGCAGCATGGCGCCAGGATTTTGCACTTTCACAAAGGAAGGTTGTACCCAACTATGAGTCATATTTCAAACTTCTGCATCGGAATCGGAGACAATTACGGGGTTTAGTGAAAGTGACCCTTTGTGTTGCGCAGTATGTATCATTAGAAAATAACAAATGATACTGTGCAGTACCAGAAGGAAGATTAGGAAGATAATGTAACTGTAGATCTCAATAAATTCTGATGGGTCCCCGGAAAACCGACTTCAGTGTCCCAATAAAATCCGCGGTAATTCTAAACCGTACTAAATCTTAATGAAAATGCGAACTTATTGTAAAAGTAGAAACTAAACTCACCTCCGAAATGTGACTGTGGAGCAGAAAGGCAGACAACCCAGCATTAGTGCAGACATGTTTACATGAAACAAAATGAAGACTTTCTGAATACGACGCTTAGTTCCATTAACAATATTTGAATCCGATATGTTTTTTACTAATCTTATTCTTAGTTAATACTCTTCTTCTTCTCCTTCCTTTCTTTCATTCAAGTTTAAAGCCTGCTTCCTTCAGTACCACCCCCCCCCCCCCCCCCAGTCAACCCTGAGGTTGTCGTACCATCTTCTCCTTGGACGGCCAATATTTCTTTTACCAGCTGATAACTTAGGCTCTATTTCTTACGACTTTCACATTTTCCTTTCCATCTATCCTCTCTATGTGTTCGTTCCGTCCATGCTTTCACTTATGTACCCACTCATTAATGGAGTCCATTCCACATTCTTTTCTAATGCTTTCACTTCTCATCTCGCAATATCCACCCTTTAATCCTTCGTAGAATTTTCATTTCTGTGGTTTCCAAAAGTATTTTTGTTCTTGATGTTTCCGGTCTTGTCTCAATGTCATGTTCTAAATGCATATAACAGATTTCCCTGTGTTCCTGTTTAAAACGATTCACTAGTGATTTTGTCTCGTAACGCTCTTGTGTTTTGAATATTTTAGATTTCAGATAGGCATATCTCTTTTTTACACATTTCTTTAACCTCTTTGCGAAACCACTGTGGTATGTTTGTTTCCTTCTCTTGGTTTTATAACGCTTGTACCTAGTGCATCTTGAGCTGGTGTTTCAATACTTTTTGAAGTTCTCCCAAGCCTGATCTACATTATCTTCTGCATTAATGGATTTCTCTTTTATTTTCTCTGCTAATCTTTTCTGATATAAAATATTTGTAGACTCATTCAATATGGACTCTATATTAAATTTTTCTTCTGTTAAGACTGGTCCTTTAGCAGTCTTGTTCCTCCCTACATGAAATCTGATTTTTGCGATGATTAGATTGTGATCACTCCGTATGTAGCCAGAGTTTAAAGTCTTAACATCTAGCACTGACTGAGGATGGATGTTTCTGTCTGCAACAATGTAATCTATTGTAGATTTGTGACCTCTTGTGTCCTGAAAAGTGTATTTGTACTGCTCTTTGTGGCCATATAGGTATTATTTACTCTAAGTCCAATGCTTGAGCGTAAGCTGATGATAATTTCACCATTATCGTTTAGAAATGATTTATAAAATCGTTGTTTAACTTCAAGGAATACACTATTTCCAATATGAGGACTGAAACCCCTATTATGACAGCAAGTTAGTGTGAAGGTATCAGATTGATAATTCCTTGTAACTGCACACAGAAAGCCTCTCTTTCTGTTCTACATTTACAATCTTTTGGGCTGTAGATTGATATAATGTTCAATTTGTGATGAGCCTGTTTCAGTCTTGGTAAAACTATTCTCTCAGGGATATATTGGCACTCCTCAATAAGATCTTCGTATTTCTTATGGATAAATATCGCTACTCCTGCTTTAGCTCTTGTCTCCTTCTGAACCGCACTATATTCCTTCTGCGCTTTGACTTTCTTTTTTGTCTCTTGAATACTATATATTGTGATTTCAGAATGTTTCAGTTCCTCTATAAGTTCTTTATCTCTGTTACTAAAGGATTTTATGTTCCATCTTGTTTATGTTCCATCTTGAAATGCTCATAATATTTTTTTTCCATCTCTTAGACCTGTTCCTAGCGTTGGTCGTAATATTTGCAGTCTGTCCTTTCCGAGGCGCAGTACTGGTACTCTGAGCAGTGACCTACTTCCAACAGGTCGCTGGCCTGGCTGTCGGTGGGCTTGTTTTCAAGATTTTCCTTTCGCTAGGCTGTCTTCATTCAATACAGCTCAGAAGTCCAACCTGCCCTACCAGTCTTTGTTGTGGAGTTCTATCATCTCCTACCCTTTGGTGCTCTCTCGCACCGTTAATCCAACAAGGCAGCAGGATGCAATTTTTTTTTCTTCAGGGTTTTCTTCTCTTAGCCCATGGTGATCCAACGCCGTATTGTACAAGACAGCAGTTCCGAACATCTGAGTTGATGGTAAACGAAACACTCCCTGGGTAACCAAACTTAATAAATGGTTGAAATGGCTCTGAGCACTATGGGACTTAACTGCTGAGGTCATCAGTCCCCTAGAACTCAGAATTACTTTAACCTAACTAACCTAAGGACATCACACACATACATGCCCGAGGCAGGATTCGAACCAGCGATCGTAGCGGTCGCGCGGTTCAGACTGTAGCGCCTAGAACTGCTTGGCCACCCTGGCCGGCCAAAATTAATACCATTTGGCTCAAAAGAAAGAGAAGTTAGCCAAGAGGGGGATAGGAAAGGGAAAAGAAGGGGTTTGAGACACGTAAGTGGCTGTAATGCTGACTCAACTCAGTGCCCCACTGTCGTTAATCGGTATACACCCAAGATGGGAGCCCTTTAAGGCGCAAGGAAGTGGGCACCAGTGACGTCACAGCCAGCAGCGCAGCTATACAGGGTGTTAAGAAACAGCTTGTAAGTGTGTTACAGAGTAGGTTGCGCTGAGAAATAACTGTTAAGAAAAAAAATTCTATTCGTTGCTCCGTTTCCGAGTTAATTAGCATTGCAGGAAGCTAATCAGGCTACTGTGAGCGCAAATTCAAGCTGCCCGCCAGAGATGGTGTGTAAAAACGTGATCTTTTGTGTTTTCTTGGTACCGAACAAGAGAGCGATATAAAAATTGGACGTGGGAGGGTAGTAAGGACTGAACGTGACTCAAGGGCTAAGCAGGCTCCTGCACTATTATCTGCGCTATTGAGAACAACTAACACTAATTTTATTTGACAGACAGCTTGAATATGCGTACGCCACGGCCTGACTGGCTAACTTCAGTGATAATTAACACGAAAACGGCACTATTTATCGAATTTTTTCCTAATAATTAGTTAAGACGGTTAACCACCCTGTATAACGGCGAGGAAACGACACCACAGCACAATGATGGAAACAAGGTAAACACGGCATAATCGCAGATGCAGTCCAAGAAATGAGTTAATGGTATACGAAATATCTGAAAAACATAAATGAAATTGACTATACTTGGATCTGAACTCCACTCCGTGAAATTAGTAGTACAGTTTGTTAACCATTTCATCAGTTAGCTCGCTCAGCAATAGTGAAAGTAGGAGGTGATTGTTGCAGTACAATGTTTCCAGCGCACCGCTGGTGCCAACTGAACACGATATAAGTCTGTGTAAACGTGTATTTCGTGTTTTCGTCCTCGTTTTTCATCGGAGAGTTGAACGGGATAGCGATGCGAAGCTGAGCTCTTCCAGCCATCCAATTACGCCTGACCTTGGACGTGGCACCGTAGATGCTGATAAATGAAACGTGGGCATCGAGAAAATTAATGAATGCGTAATATGACGATTTAAAAGCCCTTTGAAGGCACGCTCACCTGGCGTTACATGAATATGAATAATTGAGGCTCGTTAATGTGGAGCAATCTGTGTGATGAAATAATAATGCGCGATTAGCTTTTTGCCGGCAACCTGTTTGTGACGACAAATTAAACGGTATAAATGACGATTCCAGCCGGCGGGTGTGAAGCTGCGTGTGCCATTGAGGGATCAGGACGGCAGCCGCTTCCCCGCGTCGATGCGCTGCCGCAGTTTCCCCACCCCAACCCACTCATCCAACATCCCCCCCTCCTCCACCCCTCACACCCCCAACACCCTCCCTCTCAAATCCCACTCCACTAATGACGTAGACTTCGGCCTTGTCTTGTCTGTAAACACTTGTAATTAAAGACGCCTTTGTTATCGCTGTCGCGCGAGATTTTAGCGCTGCTACCAACCGCAATACAAGGCCTAGAAAGTAAAATCCGGATAATTGCGAGCAGTACTCGCACACCGAAGGTTCCGCACAAACGTAATTACATGTATCGATAGTTCGTCTATTCCGGGAACCGAGTATTTCGTCGATTTTTGCCTGTAAATTGTATCGATACTGGCAAGATAGCAAAATATCTGACATGAATGGCAATATCTTTTAATTTAATTGACGTAGAAGCTTAAAATTTTCTACACCGCCTAGCGACGATAGACTTTAGTAGGTGATGTATATTTCAAATTGATATATCTAAGTGTTCCTGAGAAAAAGGGGTCTCAACAGACAGACAATAAGATAATATGGCAAAAATACTTCTTTGGAGTGATATAATTACAAATTAACAATTTTCGGATATTTTCCTCCGCTTGTACTGCGAAAGGTTTCTTCCTGCCGGATTTCATGATTCTACGTCAGCGGGAAGAACACGGCAGGTGTTGCTCAGTGAATTTGACATGAATGTGACATGTATTAGCCGTATCTTTTGATTTCATTGACATAGAAACTTAAATGTTTCACAACGCAAATGAACCACATACCTATTAAGTGACATTAATTTCAACTTTATACGTCTATCCAATCCTGAGAAAAAGGGCTCTTAACAGTCGGGCACATAGACAAACTTAGAGATAGACGGACAACAAAGCGATTCTCTGAAGTTCCCGTTTTTACCGACTGCGATACGGAACTCTAAATAAGAGGTTGATTGTGTACTGGATATATTGCAACATGGCGAAGAAACTGTCAGAAAGAAGTAAATCTATTTCACAGTTGACAATAATGATACAATGAAGTGGTTAATTGTTCAGAATAACAAAATAATATGGCATGCTCGGAAAATGTTTTATTGACAAAGTCGCTACAGGCCACGATAGAAGCGTGTACTCTAGTGATTCCTAATTTTTGGGTCATTATTCCCTGGGAAGAAAAACCAAAATATCACAAGGAAAAATAGCAGCTTCAGATAGAGTTGAGTGAATTGTCTCATTTAACTAAAAATTAACACTCGAATCTGTTATCACTATTTCTTTAGACTACAGAATTTAAAAGATCATCTTAATATACTTATATACCGCGCAAACCACTATACAGTGAAAGGTGGCTATATTATCGATATTGTTTCCTACTCCACATGTGTCTCGAACGAGGGAAAAGAAACTGTCCAGATGTCTCTGCACATGCCCAAATTCCTATCATCCTTTTCTCATGACCCGCACGCGAGGTATGCTATGCTGGTTTTATAACGGTTAGACATTCTTCTTCGAATACAGCTTCTCTAAATTCATCCATCAGGGTTTAGCGGCAACTAAGAAGTCGTTTATTATGTTCCAAGAACATTTCTCTAATCACTGGGAATAATACGCTAGAATCGGCCGCACTAGAGCCTTGTATGTGATTTCCGCTACAGATGCATTGCATCTTACTAGAATCCAGGTAAGTGATCTGTTAGTTATTTCATATATGCGATGCCGAGCAGATTAGGCAAATGAAAGTCTCATATTCTATCTAAATTCACCTAAGCTGCCACAAGAGCTATGGAAAACACACTGTCTTTCTTGGTTGGGTCGTGAGGTAAATGATTACCGGTATTAAATAAAACATATTAAGCTGTTGGTTTAAATTATTCACCATCCTCACTGTTGGCCCGTTTATTGCTTGCATCTAACAATATTTTTAAAAGCAGCTGACACCTTTCTTACATTTAATATCTTAATCAAAGATGCAGAATATCACATCCAATTTTGTTAATGGTGATTTTATATTAGTCTTCGAAACTGAATAATGATTTGGTGGAGAGTAGAGATGACAAAAGGAACTTACACTCGTTGATTCCGCAGAAATAAACATGGTGTTTACAATACCATCATTGAACCCAATGCGTACTCAACAGAGAAAATGTTTACTACCAGAGGTGAAACACAACGTACTCAGAACATGTGGTCCTATATGACACTAAACATACAAATAGGAACCCTGTTGCAACCTCCGTAAAATCCACAGAAACTCTGTGACGTGCAACAGTTACATTTATATGCCGGGGATTTAATGAAGGGATACATTCAATTTCCGCAGATGAAGATCTATCCATTATTAATAATGATATGCATACATAGAAAGACCCTATTACAGCCACGAGAAAATCCAGAGAAATTTAGTGACATGCAACATTTACATTTATATCTATACGCATGTAAATATGTCAAGGAATTAGTAAAAGGGCAGTCTTAATTTCTGCAGATGAAGATCTGTCCATGATTAATAAGGATACCCTACATGCTTTACCTGGAATACGTGTCATTGAGAAGACGAAGGCTCATGCAATGAAACACTAATTCGGGAGGACGACGGTTCAATCCCGAGTCCGGCCATCCTGATTTAGGATTTCCGTGATTTTCCTGAATCGCTTCAGGCAAATGCCGGGATGGTTCCTTTGAAAGGGCACCACCGACATCCTTCCCCGTCCTTCCCTAATCCGAAGTGACCGATGACCTCGCAGTTTGGTCTCTTCCCCCAAAACAACCCAACCCAATGAAACACTAACAGTTTACGAAATAAAAACTCTGCATAAGTTTGATACCACTCACACAGTGATGAGACACACTTTTGCTGAAAGCTAACAACGAATTAACTTAAATTACAAAACTGTCCTCGCAGTATGGATACACACAGTTGCGAGTGATCGCTTGGCTTAATCATAAACATATGTCCAAGTGATGCAAAATATTATTATCTTCACACAAAGAAAATTGTTACCTTCTCAACAATCTTCTGCTCGTGAACTACAGTCTTAATATTTATACATGAATTTAGTGAATTTACTCAAGGCACTTTTTTTATCTATGTCTGCAGTCACTTTGAGACCTCAAATTAATCATCAAATTAATTGATTTAACACGATTAAATTTTGAATCGCTGGTGTGTCCATGTATCACCACAAAAAAATAAAAGCATTGAATGGTTAGAGGAGTATGAATAAAGTTTCCAAAAATAATGACATTTTTATTTATACTTTTACGACTACAATCGAGTTGATAAACCTTACAAAAAAAAAAGACAAACATAAATCAGGAAAGGGATGGTGCGTGAACGGCAAAGCATTCATTGGGGTGGAAACTATACAGATTCTCCCCTGAATTAATCCCTCTTACAACGCAATCAGACTTTCTTTACATGAATCCACTGTGAGTCGAATTCTATTCAAATGGAATCATCTACTGCGAAATACACCACAAACTGTAGTTCAAGGAGAACAGGGAGCTGTGAATATCATTTAACGAAACTGCGCCAGTGTAGCCATACTTCACCCTTTCACCTTGATTCATGCGGCAGCAGGAAACGACACTCTGTAATGTTCTGATGCGTCTACAAAATCTTGCAAACTACGCAAACTGGCATTCTAGTTATTAGGAAGCGGAAAGTTCCCTATCAGAGCCCTGAAATCCGGGCTTCTTTCAGTGTGAGTTGCCCCATTCGCTGTTCTGGCCAACGAATTTGACTCACAGGCACGAAGGCGGGATCTGGAATTGTCAAATGTCAGATGGCCAACTCAGGACTAGTAAGTTCACCATCGTGACACGCAACATGTCCGACATGATATGCACTTCACTGTCGGTACTGTTGGAAACCGTAAGTTCCAGACCGCAAGTCTCACCCTCTATGGAAAGACCTGAAGTTCTCCACCAGAGGAGGACCAGAAGATGAAGAAGGCAAAGAATCACAACCATTTTCCACCAAGCCTTGATACGGGAGCCGAAACAGCAAACACGAAATTGCCTCCACATTGTACAGACTAATCGAACTATGCTCTACTCATTGAAACTCCGCACTTAACTGTTCTGCTGGCCCAGTAGCCAATTCAGACAGAACACCAGGTTCCCACACTGGTTGAGCAAGCCTCGGCGTTGCATATCCTGGATGGAGCCAATCACTGACTCAAATTCTCTCTTGGCTGAAAAAAGAACGACTAGGAAGGCGTCGCTTTCACAGTAAGCATGGCCATATTTCAGGAAGGAACGACTACCTAAATGGGACCACAGTCCCTCATTTATGGAGGGATACAATATTTCCAGGCCGACCATTTACAATATCTGAAACAAGGCTGTTAATCTTCCCAGTCAGTCGTGCCTGTGAAATATATGTTTTTGCCACGCGCTAAAAGAACCTGGCGACTTCCTGGCGATAGGGGAGTTACAGTCATGCCTCCACTAAACACGTCCAAGAACTGTTCTGTCCATATCGCCTTCCTAGTCTAAAATCTTCTTTTTTCAGACAAGAGGGGTTTTGAGTCGCTGAATGACTCCTTTCAGGATATGCGAAGCACAGGTTTGCTCTCCCAGCGTGGGAACGGCAATGTTGCTCTGTTCTTGTTTCCCAGCTTCTAATATGAGAACGCTTGTAGTTTTATGACTGCCCACCGTTTGTACAAAAGGTCAGATTAAAGCAGTCTCTCTTAAATGGTTTCCTCACCCACTTTCTGCCAAGTGGTCACCTTCGTGACAGTCTATTAACTGACCCAGGTAAAATGTCTTGCGAGCCAGAGCCCTCCCGCTGTGACCCTAAGTAGGAATAGAGGGGTGCCACGGCCCAAAGTCCCAGTGAGTCACGTGCACAGCAAGGTCACTGGATGCAATATTTATAGCCCACAATCCATCTTTCTCTCTGTTCTCTATCACCTCCTCTACAGCAACTTGGGTACAAGTTCTCTACAGGCTATACAAGCACTTATATAAATATAGTGTCACAATTTCTTCATATTAAAAGTCATAAACCACAATACCTAATATAATATTGGGGATCAAGGAGATTATGACCTAAAACATGAATATTAATTTGATCGACAGTGTAGTTAAAGTGAGAGAGTGGTGTGCCACCTCAAAAAGTCACTGAAGTTTAAAGTTTCAAAAATGCGTAAATAATCTAAAATTCAGTCTCGTGCCTCTTGCAACTACACTTAATAAATCTATCTTACATATTGTGAATAATTCAACTGTAGTATATAGCTGGAAAAATAAAGTCTCCTTGTCCTACTGCCGATGTGAAGCGTTACTCTCTCACACACAGAGTATTCGTTACTAAAAACTTCATAATTATGTTAAATCTCCACTCGAAATTATGCTACAATAACCAACATGTTAACCCCTCGTTACCAAAAGGACTGAAATAAAAATGATAAAATTCACACACAAAATAATGCAAATGCCCACAACCGTGAACAGTCCTCAGACATGTCTTTACTTGTCAGTCGCCAGTAGAATAGTCAGTTGCTAGACAGACCAAAGCGCTCATCTCATCTGCTAACTCTGTTGTGGGGGTACCAAACAAAGATGTGTACAGTAGTTATCTGCCAACATAACTCTTTCTTCCTGCTTTGTCACTGTGCCCGAGCGGTTCTAGGCGCTTTAGTCTGGAACCGGGCGACCGCTACAGTCGCAGGTTCGAATCCTGCCTCGGGCATGGATTTGTGTGATGTCCTTATCTTAGTTAAGTTTAAATAATTCTGAGTTCTAGGGGACTGATGACCTCAGATGTTAAGTCCCGTAACACTCAGAGCCATTTGAACCATACTGCTATGTACCTGCCCTGATGGCCTAAGTATCTGCCTTTCCCCCTACAGTAAAGCTACCGGTAAAACAGCATTAATAGACAACAGCTACTGGATACCCTTTCGCAAACTCACAGTCACTCGTCTTAAACACACACAACAGCTTAAATGAAACGACATGGAAATAAGTCAGGTTCACAACTGGCACTTAAAATAGATTACAAACATGTATGTATGTATGTTCACAATCTGCTCTTAAATAAATGGATCTATTTCCCACAAACTTGGAACACAAACCACTTAAAGTCTCGAAAGTCGTGTTGTGGAATTAAGATCCAACTGCCTATCTTAGGAGTTGGGAGTGGGGGTGAAAACAGATCGTTGCCCATGAAGCGCATATAATCAAACTTGATGCATTCAGTAATTGAGAATAAGAGATCTTAATGACTTGAAGCACACTTTACACATAATTTCCATAATTTAAAACCTTTACAAAACTTCTTGCTTTCCCCCCCACCCCCCGCGCAGTGATGGAAGGAAAAAAGTTTATAGCTTACTACATTTTCTTTGTCGATATAGTAAAACTTGCGCATCAAGTATGAAGTTTTAATTTATTACTTTTTTTACGAATAATTCTATTCGTGACACAATTTTCAGTTCACATATACTACTGAATGTACATGAAAAATTATATCATTGTACAAAATAAAGCATTGAACTGCGTGAAAACGAAACTGCAGGACGAAATTCGCTAGAGATCTAAGTTCAATATGTGTACAATTATGTATACACTATGTTAAATATATGTGCATTTGTATACACGGGCAAAGCCACAGGCAGAAAGCTCCTCATAAATACGGGGATCTCTCCTATGACTAGTCACGTGCGTTTTCTCTGGTGTTTCGGCAGATATTTGCCATTTAGTTTTTGCAGCGTGTAGCTGAAGTTTCGGCAGATATTTGCCATTTAGTTTTTACAGCGTGTAGTTGAAGTTAGCCCAAAGAAATTCTACTCATCAGGTCTCTCGTGCGACGCCCAGCGTCGGTGGAAAACGTCTGTGTGTTTCCCGTCACAAACAAAATTATTTATAAAGTGGAATTTCACGTTACCATTCGATAGAGCGGTTCCATATAACACAGTGCGTTGTTCGTTTCACTGACGTGTATTAACAGGGGCAGTAAAACACGAAGAACAATCAGTGCTGCAGCAGCTACTTAGCAGCGCATCTGCATGGGGTGCATGGCGGTGGTATTCAGCGGGGGTCTGGACGCTGCTGTTACTACTGGAGTACTGGTTATTCTTTGTGTTTTACTGCCCCTGTTAATACACACCAACAACGCGCTAGTCTAATTTGAAAACGCTGTGTCGAATGAACAAGTAAATATCCAGCTTAAAAGCCCGATTGTTTGGAACGGGAAGAAAACCGACGCTTTCCATCGACGCAGGGTGTCACACGAGTAACGTTATGAGCGTATTTGTTAGGGCTGACTCCTGCTAAGCACTGCAAAAAATAAATAGCAAACGTCTGCCGAAATAAGCAGAGAAAATGCACCTGATACCTAGGATAGACACCTTGTGTATTACATACTCTGGAAAGAAAAACTAATGCGTCAAGAACCACCAAAGTGTTATTATGGTGGGGGTGTCGGACAAGGAATGATGGTGGAAGTATTTTTCAAGTTTTTCGAACTGATGTATGTAGGAAGATCGAAGGCAGTGATCTGGCATTGTCTTTTGAAGTAGAGGGTGTTTCACGTAAGGGCGATGTTCTCGAATTCGAAATTCAATTACAGTGCGCTGTTTGCGACTCACCAACATAGTTACGGGTTCAAATGGCTCTGAGCACTATGGGACTTAACTTCAGAGGTCATCAGTCCCCTAGAACTTAGAACTACTTGAACTAACTTAAGGACATCACACACACCCTTGCCCGAGGCAGGATTCGAACCTGCGACCGTAGCGGTCGCGCGGTTCCAGACTGTAGCGCCTAGAACCGCTCGGCCACTCCGGCCGGCAACATAGCTACGGTACCAAGCGTAATGTTACACGCTAGAATTCGGAGCCCACTAACGCCAGTGTGCGGCAAATACGTAAACATGGAGAACAAGGACGTAGAATGTTATCAACTTTTGAATTATTTAAATAATTATTTAAATAATCGGCCACATTACTTTTCAGCACGCCCTTGTATTACCATTTTCTGAAAACTAGAGCAACCTGCACGCTTTTCGAGTCACACGAGATCATTCGCTTCGCTAGCGATTCTCGATATCTTGGTAAATATCATCTAGAGAAACAAATGAATGTAATTCTGTCAGTGCCCAGGTAGCGGCTAGTTTATTTTAAGTGGTCTTGGTATGCTTATCAATACCGGAGGTGCTAATATCTGTCTGTGGGTCAGTACGGGGGCCAGACATTGATGTCATAGTACCCTCTTGCTTGAAATTATTTTTTAACATACAATTTTAAATTCCTACTTAGCGTGCGCTATCTTCAGCATCGACACAGCGTGAATCCACGAGAGACTGAGTGGCAAGACCTGGTACGTTCATCAGCCATTTGACGTCACTGGTGCATAAATTTATTCTTTAGAGATCTTCAAAGATTACAGTCTTCATTTGAACCTATCGCTGCTCCTCATCTACGATTTTGTAATGTAGTCTAGCTACCTCTCCCAGTCCTAGACCATCTCTCCTCTCCAGCAATTCATAAAGAAATTCATTTTCTGTTCACGAATGATTTTTGCATTCAGAATTTAGGTTTACATCCGTAAGTGGAAACTGGTAATATACAGTAACTGTAAAGGTTCAGTTACATACACGTTAATAGCTTCTTTCTGCTAACTGAAGAGCCACAAAAACTGTTACATCTGCCTAATATCATGTAGGGCCCGCGCGAGCATGCAGAAGTGACGCACCACGCCGTGGCATGGGCTTGAATAATGTCTGAAATAGTGTTGGAGGAAACTGACAACATGCGTCCTGCAGGGCTCTCCATAAATGCGTAAGGCTACGACGGGATGGAGATCTGAACATCATGTTACAAGGCATCCCAGATATGCTCAACAATGTTCATCTCTGGGGAGTTTGGTGACCAGTTAAGTGTTTAAACGCAGAAGAGGATTCCTGGAGCCACCCTGTAGCAATTCTGGACGTGTGGTGTGTCGCATTGTCATGCTGCAATTGCCAAAGTCCGTCGAAATGCACAACGGATATGAATGGATGCAGGCGATCAAACAGGGTGCTTACGTACGTCACCAGTCAGAGTCGTATCTGGACGTATCATGGGTCCCATATCACTCCAACTTCGCACGCCGCAGACCATGACACAACCTCTACCAGCTTGAAGGCTGACACGCAGGGTACATGGACTAATGAGGTGATCTCCATACCCGTACACATCCATCCGGTCAGTTCAATTTGAAACGAGGCTAATCCGACCTGGGATCACGTTTCCAATCATCAACAGTCCAGTGTTGATGTTGACGGGCAGAGGCGAGGCGTAAAAGCTTTGTAACGTGCAGTCTACAAGAGTACACGAGTGGACCCTAGGCTCCCAAAGCCCATACGGATGATATTTCGTTTAATTGTTCGCACCTTGACACTTGTGGATGGCCCAGCACTGAAATCTGCTGCAATTTGCGGAAGGGTTGTACTTCTGTCGCGTTGAATGATTGTCTTCAGTCGTTCGATCTTGGTCCCGTTCTTGCAGCATCTATTACCGGCCGCAGCGATGTCGGAGATACATTTTTTCACCGGATTCCTGATATGCACGGTACGTACGGGAAAATCCCCACTTCATCGCTACCTCGGAGATGCTGTGTCCCGTTTCTCGTGCGCCGTCTATAACACCACGTTCAAACTCACTTAAATCCTGATAACCTGCCACTGTAGCAGCAATAACCGATCTAACAACTGCGCCAGACACTGTTTGTATTATGTGGACGTTGCCGATTGCAGCGCCGTATTCTGCCTGTTTACACATCTCTGTATTCGAAGAAGCACGCCTATACCAGTTTTGGCCCTGCAGTGTGTTTAATTCACTAAAATCACCCCAGACCTTATTATTACTTTATTTATTTTGCTGTCCATCCAGTAGTTCGAAATTCCAGATTTAGAAAAACGACGAGGAAGTTCCTTGGTTCTGATCCACATTTACGGTTAATGGAGAAATATTAAAGGATAATAACATTCTTGCTAAAATACCTTCAGTTGGCGTCCATCAAAACAACACCCTGTAAACATATTTACGCGTAGGACTGGTAGAGAGTAATGATAGAAAATTTCCAGGACTATTTCATCCATCACGACTTTCTGGTGTGAAAGTATGTTTGCGATTATAGTAGTAATCAAAAGAAATACTACGAACAGAATGAACTTGGAGCATGCGTTATAACGTACAATGGCGGAACCCCAAGACGAGTATCAAAAAAAGAATAACAGTAACAAGCAAGCTGTACCTAGATGTACCAAAATAAGCTGGTCGTAGGCAGTGTTCCAAAAATGAAGAGCATAGAGACAGAAGTGGTGACACTTCATGCTGGACCTAACCATCATTTTGCAGGACAATGCTCACGCACGTAGGGTGCAAGCTGTTACTGATTTGTTTGACTGATGGGGCTGCTAAGTGCTATACCACCTACTGCACTCCCCTGAATTAAGCCCTCGTCAGTTCAACTCGATTCCTAAAGTGAACGAAACACTTCATGGCATTCGCTTCAGAACTGCTACAAATTCGTCGGGCAATAGACCGCGGCACTCGAACTGTCAATTTAAGTGGCACTGCTAACCGTGTCCTACGACTTCCACATCGAGGGGCAACGGTTTATACACAATGCTAATGACTACTTTGAATGTCCTTAAAACTTTGAAACTCGTATCTATTTTGTACGAGCTGTAAGTAAATAGTTCCCACTGGCGCAGTAGCGAGTATGAACGCAGATCTTTGCTCTGTTTCTCGATGGGCACAGAACCTAGGTCTGAAACTAAACCCCAAGAAATCCCAGGTCACACTTATATCTCATCCAAAGTTAATCAGCCGGTACTTTCGCGAAACGGTCCCTAAAATACTCCTCAATGGTACCCAACTACCATACCAAAAAACAGTAAAAGACCTTGGAATAATCTTGGATGAACACCTAAACTGGGAAGAACAAACAGTCACAGCTTGCCGGAAATCGCTCTCCTCCCTACATGCAATTAAAAAATTTAGAAAAATATTTCCAACCCATGTTAAACAAAAATTAGTCCAAACACTAGTCTTGCCTAATCTTTACTACTGCGATGTAGTTCAACACGGCACAAATAGTGAAAATTCTAGATGCCTCGAGCTAGTGATGAATGCTTGCGTCAGATACGCGTGCAATATTCGGTTGTATGATCATATCAGTCCTTCATACTCCCAGCTAGGTTGGATACGCCCACATAAGGCACGCGATCTCCACACGATGTGCTTACTTCATCGATTTCTTAGCCACTGGTGCCCCCAATACTTATCTTCTCACATTAAACATCTATCATCATTCCACAATCGCAATACCAGATCGGATACGTCTATCATCTTGGCTGTACCTTTACATAACACAAAATCTTTCTCCGTGTCATTCTCCATCTCAGCCATACGACTATGGAACGCACTCCCCTGTGATCTGCGTCTTATCCAGAACTACTCAACATTCAAGAGGGAACTCAAAACTTATATATTAGGGACGGTATAGCCACCATTGTTGTGCCCCTAACATCTCTTTCTTTCTTCTCTACATCACAGCTTCGAATTTTACCATTCTTTTTCTCTTCCTCTAACCTATCTACCTCTTATATATCTCTTTCACCCCATTCTATCGTCTTATGTCTCTGCTCGATGAGAATAACTCACAAGCTGCAAGAATATAACGAGAAAATTCCCAACTAACTGACATTCACAAAAGAAATGTATGTTTACTTTCATATACTTAGTCACTATTATTATTATTATTATTATTATTATTATTACTATTATCATTATTATTATCATTATTATTGCTGATTGTTATAATTATTTTTATTGTTATAACTATCATTGTACTACTGTTATAATCTCAAATTTTTTTCGTTTGACATCAATACTGCATAATACGTTAAATGTTCTTAATGTTATTTAGAAACTGTAACTCGTTCAATCTGAGTATGCCTGGTTAGGTGTAAGAGAGGGCCTGAAGGCCCTAATCTTGCCAGGTAAAATAAATGCATAAATAAATAAATAAATTAAAGCTCCAATCCTCGTATTACATTTTAAGAGACCAGAACGATGAGCAGCTCACACATCGTGGAATCACGCCTAAAAGTGTCATAATATACGAAAGATACACTTGATAATGTGAACTAGCATCAGAAAAGCGTTGTGCAAAGATAAATAAAGGAAGATTGTGTAATATGTTATTAAAAAAACATGGTTTTTAGAAGTTCTAACAACCCTACCACAACAAAGGCAAAAATTCTAATAACGATTGTGGTGTTGCTCACGGTGCTAAATATTGCATTATCGGGCAACAACCGTCATATTATGTGGCGAGTGTCAGTAGAGCACAGTTAATAGTCATTTCATGTAATAATGAAAATACTAGACACTCATCTTTTCCCACGCTGGTGTCGTCGTAAAATCAGGGCTCAGTCGTTGAAAATTTAGGTGGTTATGATTCCAAGCTCGGAGGCAAAGGGGCCTAGGTTTTATTCTGCTGTATTCAAAAGTTTTGTAGATGGGGTTCACAAACCATTCTTGAAGATTACACTTTTGTTGGACAATTGTGATGTAAAAAAAGCAATCAGCACTCCGAATTTAAGTTACTCTTTTTTTTAATTGTAATATCACGTAAACACAAAACATTACTTCACTATGCAAAACATACTTGAAAACATCTTCCCCGCAGTCACTGTTAAAGTTCATATTTTTTTAG
This sequence comes from Schistocerca gregaria, assembly GCF_023897955.1. NCBI lineage: Eukaryota > Metazoa > Arthropoda > Insecta > Orthoptera > Acrididae > Schistocerca > Schistocerca gregaria. The sequence continues at coordinate 495,915,282 of NC_064921.1, read as the reverse complement.
CGGACTACGTTATGCGTCCGACACTTGACTTTCTCAATGTCCGACTCTCTAACAAGTTAACAACTAACTATCGCTTAGGCGCCCAAAAATCAGAGTTACAAGTACGTCAAAGATCATAGTGGCAAAAGAAAGAATGCACATAAGAATAATATCATTGCAATATAAACATATCGATGTATCACAAATGAAATCAAATCTGAATGTTGTCTCAGAAATATGTTAAGTCGTTAACAAAAATACAGTAGAATAATGCTGGTATCGAGAGGTTCAGGTGAGGTCCCGTAATGGTTGCATAATTCAAGCACCATTACAAGGTTCAGGTGGTCATCAGTCATTCCTAATTGATAAAGTGGAAGCTCTGTTTCTTCGTTTAACAAAATCCTTACAAAATACGAGAGCGGTAACTACATAATGTTTACCTTTCGTCACTTTAAAAACAGAAGTCTTAAACTTTTTTCGATTTAATGTCATGAGCTAAACTTGGTGGTGTGTTTTGACTGGTATTTGACCTCGTTCAAAGGTAAAGGGTTGGAACCACTAGTTTACTCGCTGTACCATAGAATCAGACAAATCCTGAAAGTGTCCTAGAGAAGCGGCTCTTAGCGCATATTCTGTACAAGTGCGAAGCGAAAATGTTATCCGAACCGCCACTCCGACCCGATTAGCTGGCGGTCACCTGGTACAGTCGGGTATTTTTCCTTCGTGGGAGAGCTGGAAAGGGGTGCACTCAGCCTCGTGATGTCAGTTGATTGATGAGCTGCTTGTCCGGTTCCAAGGCACGAAAACTGGCTGACCCCATACCATCCACACGGCACCCATTGACCCACTGCCAGAGAATGACACGGCCGTCGGCGGTATCTATGGATCTGCCAATGCCTGTCCAAGGAGTTTACAGAGATAATTCCACTGTTTCCCCTTTCAATAGCCACACGAATAATAACAAGATAAATATTGAAATAACTACAGTATCAACCAAAATCATTCAACACACGAATGATAAGTGCACCTGATGGGGAAAGCGTAAGAATTTGTTATTATTCTAATTGTAGTACACCGTTGGTCTATGGAGGAGCTGAACCGTGGGACTGCTACGATCGCAGGTTCGAATCCTGCCTCGGGCATGGATGTGTGTGATGTCCTTAGGTTAGTTAGGTTTAAGTAGTCCTAAGTTCTAGGGGACTGGTGACCACAGATGTTAAGTCCCATAGTGCTCAGAGCCGTTTGAACCATATGGAGGAGCTGGAGGAGCGGAGTTGTCCCAGTGATTTGAAAAATGAGCAATCAATTTCTGGTTTCAAGAAAAGTCGTCGAACAAACATACACAACTTTAGGCCTACATCGGTGAAGTGAGTGTGTTTTGGCATTTACGACCAAATGCTATACATAAACCGAAAGTCTGCTGTATAGGAATCAACATGGATTCGGTAAACAACGGCCGTGTGAGACCGAGTTCACTCCGGTCACGCAGGATACCCAGGGGATAGCGACGTCCGAATAAATACCAAATTCCTTGATTTCCGTAAGATGCTTGGCACAGTTTTGCACTGTCGTCCAGCGTCGAAAATACCTGCATACGTAGTATCGAGCCAACCTTAAGTTTCGTACGAGGAGTTTCTAGCAAACAGAATGGGTCATTCTTAACCGAGTCAAATCCTTAGAAATACCAGTAACTGTGGTCCTACCCCGAGAAAGAACCCTTTACTGTTGTCGGTAGGTATATAAATAACATAGCAGATAACAGCGGTACTTTCAAGAGGCCTTTCGCGGATGATGATTTTGCGTACAGAAAAGCTGCAACGCTAGAAAATTGTAGCAAAATTCAGGAAGGTGTACAGAGGATCAGTGCTTTGTGCAGGGAGTGGCAGCTGACCCTAAATATAAACAAATGTGACGCAGTTCGAACACGTAGACAGAATAACCTTTCTTGTACAATTGCACGATTTCAGAAGTATCGCGTGAAGCAGTCACGTCCATTAAATATCTGGGAATATGTGTCCGGAGCGAGTTAAAATGGAGGGATCATATACAATTAATAGCTGGAAAGGCAGATGTGAGACTGACATTCACTGAAAGAATGTTGACGAATGTATCCTTCGTCCGAAACATTACTAGAATATTGGTCTCCAGTCTGGGACCTGTACAAGATAAGATCAACAGAAGAACTTAAGAAGATACACATGTTTGTTTAAGAGCGAAAACTTCACGGCGGTCTTTATCCAATTCGAGTGGCACACGCTACAAGAGGGGTGTTGTGATTTATGGTGTGATTCACTATTATAATTTCGAGAGTGTAATGTCAGTAGCAGACTCTGTCTATGTCTGCCTTCCTCTCGGGTTTATCTCGCGAAAAGACCAAGCATCTAAACTTAGGGACATCCGAACTCACACATAGGCTTACCATCATTTGTTCTTTTCGGACACTCTTCACGACTGGAACAGGAAAGGGCGGAAGTAACAGTGATACACAGAGTACCCTTCGTCACACACCACTAGGTGGCTTGCGGAATATATATGTAGATGTGAATGCAGAGAAAGTAAGAAGGGATGGAGAAAATTTTTCAGCCCACCACAGAAACGTCTGTTTCGCTTAAACGCATAAATTGGCACTAAATCCCGGTCTAAAATTGTTTTGTTCCGTCTGGATGTTGTCAACGGAATTATCTGGATAGCGTTTGCAATACACGTACTTTTTTATTTACAAGATTTAAATGAACGAGCTTCTCTTGATAAAGAGCTACCAGAAGGATCTCTAAAAGCTGCTTGGACAGAAGAATTGTCGCACAGTTTCATGTTATATAACCGTTAATTAAATGTGCACGCAATCGCTGACGCAGAATACGTATCTACAGAGAACCTGCGGTATATATTAGTTGGGCAGTTAACTATGCAGGTGCTTTGAAAGAAATAAGTGATGATTAACAAAATTTTATCCTGAAGGGCACTACGACGAGAATTTTCAATCTGAAGCACGCAACCTCTGCTGGCATGCTGAAGAATTGTCCGTTTTCCCAGGAACTGAGGTAAAGTCCGTCGACTCTTTTGCGGAGAGTGCGCTGAGCCGATTACATGTGAGGAGTTGCTGCACCGGATCGGGAGAAGCACAACTCGACAACTCGTCGCTGTATCCGTTGTTCAGCAGACTAAAAAAAAAAAAGAAAAAAGCAACGTACTGCCATCGAAAAGTAAGTATCTGGTTTGACTCTCTGGCCGGCATCCAGTTTTCACTTCCCAAATAAAAGGAAGACCTTATAAACTACAAAACAAATTACTAATCCCACTTCAGTTTCAGACTGAAGCCAAAATCTGAACACACACTTCGACTGTAGTGCTTATGCATGAGCAGTTAACAACTGACAAAATCTCAGATATTTTCAACGACCGATAAGCTAAGTGCATAGCCAGGTATAGAAAGAAGAAACATTATTCCAGTGGAGTAGAGATCTTGTCATATATGGCAGCAAGGTGAAAACTGGGTGATGACCTCGCCGTTTATCGGCGTAAAACGCCAGTCACATCACATCATGCCATGTTGAAAAGTTTAAGGTTTGTCATTGATAGACTGTCTTTCGTTTATCTGTTCGAAACGCACGTCCTTGCAGTTCAGTTCATCTGGGAACTGTGAGTCTATAAAGTTTGTCATGTCCTCACCTGTAAGTGCTATAATAACGTCATACAACAATGTTTTTTCCAGGCTCTGACGTTTTTAGGTGAGGGAGTATTGTAATTCATAGTGTCTCTAATCTGGTATCAGCATTAGCAATGGTTTAGAGGGATGGTCCCCTATTCTTTTCATCTAAACTAATTTTTATGACATTTTTGCATCAATATACGTGATCGTTAGTGGAAAAACGAAAAAGAATTGAATCTCTAACGCAAACAGGCATAAATAATATCTATCGTTTTGGCGGAGCCAAAAGTTTCCTTAAGCGGTAAGTGCTCTATATTAGATACACTAATAGAGTTAACATGTATCTCATCAGACTCCACAAGTCACTGTTCGTAAGAAATAGGAAAGAAATTCGTACACTGGCCTGTCCGTGTCTCTCTCTCCTATTACAGCTGCGGAAGTTGAAAGGAAAGTTAATGCCTTTATGTGTCTGTATACACCCACATCTTTTAGCCCACAAAGTGAAAGAAGTGCCCTATATTCCCCGAGGCATCATTTGTAACAGGAATATTCTCTTTCTTGCACATTCAAAATCCGAAGAGCACTCAAAAAGCAACCTCGTGCAAGATGTCTGTTTTTTCACACATCAATGAAACAATACACTGCATTCAGATTCACCATTTTAATTGTTTCTGTGCAACCTTCAACCATTTTATAACCTTTTTTACACTGTACCCTAGGAAAGAGGTGTATTACAGACACCGTAATACAATTCCTTTGATTATTTTATCACATTTTGCTTATAACACATTTTGCTTAAATTTCTGATCAATACCCAAAGCGGAAAGGTATGAACTACGGTATTTCCATGCCATCTATATTAACTTGGTGACGGTGCTATCCCGTTATACAAACTTCAAGGCAAAATCTGAAAGCGTTTGTCACGCTATCGGAAGTTTGATTTAAGGGAGATAATCAACGTTATACGGGCACCCTTAGTATTTAATAAATGCTTCAAGTTAACGAAAAATCGGTTTCTATCTATTTCATTGCATTTTTCCGAAGTTAGAGGACCTTTTCTCCTCGAATAGACACAATAAGTTTTAGTCTTTTTTTATATGAACATTTTCTAAGTAGGCTGTTTGGTTTTCTTATTGGTAACGCCGCTTAGCGCTCGGTATGAAAAATCACTGGCCTGCTGTGCGCAGTGTGTGTTAAGTTTGCATTGTTGTCTGCCATTGTAGTGTTGAGCAGAGGCAGCTGGATGCTAACAGCGCGTAGCGTTGCGCAGTTGGAGGTGAGCCGCCAGCAGTGGTGGACGTGGGAAGAGAGATGGCGGAGTTTTGAAATTTGTAAGAATTGGTGTCATGAACTGCTATATATATTATGACTAGTGAGGTAAATACATTGTTTGTTCTCTATTAAAATCTTTCATTTGCTAACTATGCCTATCAGTACTTAGTGCCTTCAGTAGTTTGAATCTTTTATTTAGCTGGCAGTAGCGGCGCTCGCTGTATTGCAGTAGTTTGAGTAACGAAGATTTTTGTGAGGTAAGTGATTTGTGAAACGTATAGGTTAATGCTAGTCAGGGCCATTCTTTCATAGGGATTTTTGGAAGTCAGATTGCGTTGCGCTAAAGATATTGTGTGTCATTTTAAGCACAGTCTTGTATAATTTTTCTAAGGGGACGATTCAATTTGTAATAATTTGCTTAAACATTACTTTTATTTTACTTCAAGGGGGAGACGCTCGTAACATAAGAACTTGAAATACTGATGACTATGAGTTGAGAGCTGTGCAAAGGAAACATGTCAGTCAGTTTTTTTTTTCCTTTCACTTCCATCCCCTCTTCCTGTACGAACGTCTGTAAATGTGTGTGTTATTTATAATAAAAATCATTGTCACCAAAGAGACATGCTACCTTCTACTTTTCATTTTTTCTGACACTAATGCCATATATGTATTTTTACACCCAGTCCTTTAGAAATGTCGGTTAGTATTGATTCATAATCAGAATTAGCCTACTTGGACGTGATTTGTATAGCCGCCATTACGACTATCTCATTGAAATAACTACTAATTGTAGTATTTACTCTAAGGTGACAATAGTCATGATATACCTCCTAATACCGTGCCGGATCTCCTTCTTCCCGGCATAAATCACCGGCTCGACGCTCAATAAGTCGTTGGCAGTCCCTGCAGAATGTTGAGCCATACTGCCTTCATAGCAATCCATAATTGCGCAAGTGTTGCCAGTACAGGATTTTGTGAACGAAATGTGTGGAATGGTTTCCGATGTGATTATGGGCGCACGATGAAAATTAACAGACTTCAAACGGGGAATGGAAGTTGCATATATTCGCATTGGACATTCCATTTCGGAGATCGTTAGGGAATTCAATATTCCGAGATGCACAGTGTGCAGAGAATACCAAATTCCAAGTGTTATCTCTCCACCACGTACGACCATAAATGCTCTACAGAATGCAAGGACCGATGGCTTTTGTAGTCTGGTCCCTTCAGCCGCCACAAACCAACCAACCAGAATTCATGCATGGTATCTGGGTGGCCAAAATAATCACTTGAATTTTCCAGAATGTTTTGAAACGAGTCGAGAACAGTTTCGGCATGGTGACATGACATCGCTGTTTGGGAAAGTGAAGTCAATGAAGGGCTGCAGATGGTATCCAAGTAGCCGGACATAACCATTTACAGTTAATGATCGGTTCAGTTGAGCCAGAGGACCCAGACAATTCCATGTAAATGCAGCTCCCACCATTATGGAGCCACCATCAGCTTGCACAGTGCCTCGTTGACAACTTTGGTTCATGACTTCGCTCGGTCGGCGCCACACTCGAATCCTAGCATCAGCTCTCACCAGCTGAAATCGGTCCTCATCTGACGAGGCCACGGTTTTCCAGTTGTCTAGGGTCCAACTGTTATGGTCATGAGTCAGGAGAGGCGCTGCAGGCGATGTCGTACTGTCAGCAAAGGCACTCGCATAGGTCGTCTGCTGCCATAGCCCATTAACCTTAAATTTCGCCGCACTGTCCTAACGGATATCTACGTGTTACGTCCCATATTCATTTCTGCGGTTATTTCACAAAGTTTTGTTTGTCTGTTGGCACTGACAACTCTACGCAAATGCTCTCGGTCGTTATTTGAAGACCGTCGGCCAACGCGCTGTACGTGTTGGAGAGGTAATGCTTGACATTTGGTATTTTCCGCATACTGTGCATCTCGGAATATTGAATTCCCTAACGATCTCCGAAATGGAAACTTCTATGCGTATATCTCCAACTACCATTCTGCGTTCGAAGTCTGTTAATTTACATCGGGCGGCCATAATCACGTTGGAAACATTTCACATGTATCGCCTGGTTGCAAATGACTGCTCCGCCAATACACAGCTCTTTTATAGCTTCTGCACGCGATACCATCGCCATCTGTATATGTATATATCGCTATTTCATGACTTTTGTGACCGTAGTGTATCCTGAGCCTCTTGCTATGTTACGTACCAAGTCCGATTCGTCAATGTGAACAAGATTGGAGTACTGGAGATATTTAATACTCACGGTCGCAGATTAATTAACGAAGCCAGCTTCTTCTAAATCGTAACATTTCGTGTTCCCAGTAGTTGGTTTGAAATCTCAGTGTAGCGCGTATCGCTAAAAAACGCTTTACAATATGTAAACCACGGCACTTGTGATGTAATTTTCTGATCAAGTAATCTAGAATACTAAAGCAGTATTCTGTATATTTGGATGTTAATAAGCGAAATTGATTCGACAACCGATAAGCTTATTGGCCATTAAAACAGATACATTGTTGTGCAGATCTGCAGGTTTTGCTCATCTTTCTCTCTTCTCCTTTCTCCGCTCATTCATCTGTCTTCTGTCTCTTCTCTCTTATAATTGCTGTTTGATATTTGGTCTTAAATGCGAACTGCATATATCACACTCAGAATGGTAAAAATGCTATACTATCAGTATGATCCTCTTTAAAATGGTCACAACGCAGGAAAATTTCGAGATTGCGAGACCATCTCAGTTGGACAGGAGATGTGGCCCGAAAGTCGAATGGTCACCCTTCTAAGACGAAATTTAGTGGTGAACCACACAATGGAACACGAACTATGGATGATAGACGCTTCACTTAAAGTGTGTAATCAGTTTTAGCATGTCATTTCAAGTAGTATAACGTAAAACTTGAACCTAGTGTACAGGGTTATTCTAAATGATGGACTTATTTTCCAAACTTCGTATTTATTCAAGTACAAATCCAAAATCAACAAGCTTTATACCAATGAAAAGATAAAGTTTCAAAGTTTTTGTTCATAATGTTTGATATCAATTTAATAAATTTAATAATTTGTAATTCACTAGTTTTAAATAATTGTTTAAGAATTAGAAGTGTGATAAAGTCATAAATGTTCAGTGTGGCCACCGTTGGCTGCACGGCAAACATCTACGCAGTAGCCAGACTCGTCCCACACACACGAAAGCGTATCTGCTGTTAATGTGTGCACGGAGCAGTGATCCGGTTCCGCAGATCGTTCAGAGGGGTTGGTAGACGCGGCACGTAAACAGCTTCCTTCTTAACCCGAACTGTACCGGCTGCTTCCTAAACCATAACCGCCCGCCCGCCGGCGTCCGCCAAAAACTTTGGAACTTTCTCTTTTCATTGATATAAAACTTGTCCATTTTGTATTTGTACTTGAATACATAAGAATTTTTGAAATGCGTCTATCATTTAGAACAACCCTGTATAATAAATGATCAACTTAAGTGACTTCACATGGTACACAAACATACAATACTGAACAAAAGTGAGTAGCAATACATAACTTGACCCGAACAACCCATCTGCACCCGATAAGGCGAATTCTTCCTCCAGTGTTAAACCTGCCTGCAAGTCTTCTACACAAAAACTGACTTCATTTGATACGATAGATCCAGTGAAAGGAAAAAGACGGTAGTTGCTATGCAACTGTCTGTATGTTCATATTACTTTCCTACCTTTTTTCTTATGGATAATGGAATTTTCACTAGCAATTTTAAATAGATGAACTTCAGTCAAAAGTAATTTCACGTTCTTACGAACGCGTTTAAAATCATTGACCGCAACAGCCAGAAAGTAGTCTGTATTTTTATATCTTGGAATATTCAAATATTTCAAAATGTAGGGCCAAGTCCAAACAACGTCTCTGAAATTTGTGCAATAAGCCATCTTTCTTAATCGTACACACGACCAATAAAAGCCAAGGATCAAAATTTTTACCCTTAAGTTTAAAAAATTTAGACTACATCGATTAAGGTTTTCTTAGAGTGGTAAATATTATTTAGGGAACCTGTTAAATTGTATTCTTAAATATGAATATAAGTTGAATACTTTTGAATATCATTACGGAAAGTGAAAATTTATCGATTTATAGTGCGGTACAATGTTGCTGGCTCTTCTGGAGAAATGTAAAAGAGAGAATACTATTTTGAAGTATGGAATTTGATATGCTGATGAATGAAAGGAAGCTACATAATCATCGATCATTTATGAGTAAGTCTAAAATAATACTCTAAATTAAATAATGAGATAAATTTACATTATAAATTCATTAAAGTTCGTTCATAAATTTATAACAAAAGGAGAAACTTCCATATCTACATATCCTCCAGTATTTATGGGCCATAGTCGCCTAATACAGATAGAAAATTTATTCTTTTCTTCCAAACAAGTTTTTATGGCATCTTCGCATCAATAAGACTGGTCTTTTATAGAATAACAAAGAAGAATGGATCCCATAATACAAACAACGAAAAATAATTTTTACCACTACAGAAGCCGAAGTTTCCTTCACCGGTATATGTTAGACACCAGATAGATTGATAGTAAAAATATGTCTAAATCACTGTGTCTCATCATACTGCGCTAGTGACTGTAGCAAGCAAGTCGGAAGGAATTCCTCACATTGGCCCGTCGGTTGCTCTCTTTCTTCTTGCACCACAAAATGCTGAGAAAAGCTTTAATGCTTTTATGACTCAGTATGCTCCCACATCTTTTTTACACTTCTTTTATGTTCCCAACGTGAAAGAAACGCGTTGGGTTTTCTCACAAACCTTTCACGACTTTAATATCGTCTTTTCCCTCGTATTCACACTAAAGAGCACCCAAGAAGAAATGCCTTGCAAGCAGTCTCTCTTTGTTCAGGCTTCAACCAACGAACCAATATATTGCATTCACGTTCTCATGCACCGATTTTAAATAAATTTGTATGAATTCCCAACTTCTAATCATTTTGTAACATTTTTATCATTGTGTTGCTGTACAGGGGTATATTACAGACGCTATAGTAAAATTCAGTTGATTGTTTTATCCTTTTTGCGTTCATTTACACCTTTTCATTACCTTGCAGCTCACTACACAAAAGTGAAAAGTATTTGTAGCTCCTTCCAGACTTCTTATGCTACTTCAGGACGATTTTACCACATAAGAGCACCATTAGAACATAATCTGAAGGAATTTCTCACACTCTCGGATGTCTCATGCTTCAGGATTACTCCACGTTATGTTGGTGCCCTTGATATTTGGTAAAGGCGTTGATAAAGGCAGAGATAGCGTTGAAACCTTCTTTACATGTCTTTAGAGATTGATTTCTTATGTGTTTCCAGTTACGTGGAACTTTACATACAGTCATAACATAAATGGTCCTCTAATTCTTCCTATAATAGTTTACTCACAAATGTACCCTTAAGTGTCAGTACATGACAACGGCCAATGTTCAAGGAGCTTTAATCACGGCTGCTCCAAGGAACATCTGCACCCTTCTGGTTTTGCACTGTAATCACTAATTGTACGTGGTGCGTAAAATTACTCCAAGCATACTGTACGCTAATGTCCCAAACCATTGTCACCACCTGCTTAACAGCGCGTGAGCCAATAGTTCAAATGGTTCAAATGGCTCTGAGCACTATGGGAGTTAACATCTGAGGTCATCAGTCCCGTACACTTAGAACTACTTAAACCTAACTAACATAAGGACATCACAAACATCCATGCCCGAGGCACAATTCGAACCTGCGACCGCAGCAGCGGCGCGCTTCCGGAATGAAGCGCCTAGAACCACTCGGACACAATGGCCGGCCGTTGGCCAATCTTTGGAACACAATACAGCAATGATTCTACGTGGCATGGATTAGACTAGCACTTGGTAGGTTTCTGGAATTATGTAGAATTATACAGGTTACGGAATTACAAGAAATTAGGGCCGTTGGTTTGTGGATGCGGAGCGTTCCAGGTGAGTTACATCGGGTTGAAATCAAACGAATCTGGTGGCCAAGACACCCTTATGAGTTCATTATTATATTCCAACCACTATAGCACTATTCTGGCCTTGTGAGACGGAGAGTCACCCTGCTAGGAAATATCATCGTCGTCGGGGAAGACAACAAGCTTGAAAGGATGTAAGTGGCTCGCAGTAATATTTATGAAGTCCACTGCTACCATGGTGCCATAGATTACTACCACAGGACCCACGGAAGGGACATAGATTACTACCACAGGACGCATGGAAGCCTGGATGAATGTCCTCCACGGGCCTGCGTCTGTATATGTGTCGAACATCCGTTCGTCTCGATGATGAGGTATAACAAAACATGTGATTCCAATGCAGGTTTAATTGTCTGTATCGCTGGTTCAGCATGGGAGCATGTAGGGTAATCTGCTGTGTGCCCTCTGTTCAAATATATACGCTGAATAATTTGCTCTGAAATACTTGTGCCTGTTCCAACATTCTGCCATGCTGCCGTGAGATCTGTCCTACATGATAAAGAGAGCAAGACTCCGAATTCCACATTCTGCAGTGAACAGTGGACGTCCCACATGCAGTCCCCTACTCATTGTTCCACACTCCTTCGACCATCCATTGATGCTCACGACAGTATTAAGAAAACTAGCTTCGCCATGTCCGAGATACGCGTCGTCACAGTTCAGGCCATAACAATCTCTTCTCTGTAAAAGTCGCTTATCAGTCGATTTCGCCATTTGCGGCCCATATCATCGCTAGAAGGATTCCCCATCTGTCTCTGTTCCGCTTATATCCTTTCAGTTCTATAATTCCAAAGTGTTACCTCTACAAATATGATTGATGCATTAGTAGGTCCATAAAATCATCAAGTTTGCACTGTGATCACCAGTTGACACTAAGAATGCAGTGGCTTAAAAAATGGGAAAGAACGAGTTTTTGTGTGTTGGAATATGTGAGATGCTTACCAGTTAATCTGTTGGAACAGTGCATCACGCATTCAGAAGGAATGGGAAAGAACCGCCGTATGAAAAGAGCTTTGTGCGTTGGTATCACAATTTGGGGACACTGGTTGTCTATATATAGCGTTATGTATCAATAAATCAGATGAAACCGCAGAAAAACCATCGGTTCACGCAAGACACGAACATTTCGAGCTATACCTTCGCAGTTCATGCGACAGTTAAAACAGGAAGATTACATGGCAGTCACCCTCAGTTTTGCATCTCTAAGCAGGAAGCACTAGACGTTGTACATTTCACCTTCAAGCTGATATTCAGCGACGAAGAAACCTTATTTATTTGGAAAGGTCAGACTCTACAACAGAGAATGAACAACCGTATATCCTCATGAAACTGAGGCGCATGAAAGAAATTGGCCAAGGATTTTACTTAACTTTGCAGTATCACAGACGAAGCTGTCACTGTGAGAAGACTGCGACACGTACCTCTTACCTTGATATGCTGCAGTTGTGATTGTTTCTACATCTGACTGCTGAATCCGATAGTATCATCCTTCTCATTGCAGCATCGATGTTCGTCGCTACCTAAACGACGAACTCTCGCGTCAGTGGACTGGGCACAGTGATGAAAATGACGTGGCTCTGTTCGCTCGGTTAACCTAGGTCACCTGACTTAATGTTTTGTGATTTTTTTCTTGTGTTATCGTAGCCACACTACCAAGAAGACTGGAAAGGCTCAGATAATGCATCAGTGCTGCTGTGACGAGCGCTGAAAGGACGTTGCTACATAAGGTTGAGAGGTTCCATGCCCTCTTTTGTCTGTCTCCTCTCATTTTCATCAATTTTATTAATGTTCTATGTCATTGCACGGTAGTAACAGACCGAATAATGTTATTGTAAGGAGAGTATTTGAACTGAGAGCTCAAAAAATACTTTTCATATGATTCCTAAACATGTTGCTGTACTTCCATGGGTGGGCTGTGCGAGGCGAGCATCGGAGGTCGCGGCACACTGCGTTTCCAGTTGGGGGCTGCACTTCCCTGAATTCTGAGGGGTTCGTACAGTAGGTTTAAGCACCTGGCGGAGCGACTGACGTCGGTCGAGTTTCGCCTATTGTATGCAGGGCGAAACGACCTGCGACACGTCGGTGTCGCCGCAGTTTATGTGTTTACCGTTCCAGCGCATCCGGAACGAAGACTGCTGGCACCGACTGACTGCGTTGTCCTCTTGATTTTGAGAATACTTGTGGACTGTGCCCTGCTGGGTGCGTATGACTGGCGCCGGATGGCCGGTGCTCTATCCAGCTTGTTTTCGTAGCCGGTCAAACGGCAAGTTCAGTGCCCTCAGCTGAATAGCAGAGGCCTGATTGGTCAACTTAAACTGGGGCTAGTTGACGTCATAAAGCCCTGCTCTAAATTGTAGGGAACGGTCGCTATTGGCGCGAATGATGTTCCAAGACAGTGTGGGGGAATTTTGGATGCTGATTCTCGGTTTTCGAGGTGAGTGGGGAGTTGAGCAATGCTGGCTTCGACCTTGCATCGCATCACAGGGGTAATTCGGGATCTGATCTTCCTCGGAGTCGGACGGTCTTGGGACTTGCTCGCTCGTTTTCGGAAGAACTTAGAATTCTCGGATAGCCTTCGCGGCAAGGGGTTGATACAGATTTGCTGCACGGCAGAAGTCAGGGCCTACATCATCAGAACGCTGCCTACCGACGACGTGTTGCAGATTTCAGTGCTGGTACAGTATATTGCGGCTCCGGCATTGTAGGACCCTATCAATTTTACACTGAATCCCTCATCAGCATAAATACTGGACAAGATCCTCCAATACGGCAGTCTCAGGTAGCACCTGAGACCCAATTATTCCACATGTCAAGATATTTCTACGTCGTTACACTGTGTTCTCATCATGTCTTTTCTGATACTCTTCAGAAAACACCTGACGAAGACACCGCGGTAAGACGTCGAAACATCCTGTTGGGAAAATGCGGACAACCGCCAGTACATCCCATCCTACGACATAGCAACGAATGGCCAGGAAAGTCTAAGGAATTACAACACAGAAATTGTTTAATTGTTCGTTACAGAAGCTTGAATTATTTACAGCAAAAATACACAATAGCACTTGCTACCGATCTTGTACATTAATTTAGCTTACTAATCTTTTCACGTTTATAGACCGCTTCCGGCATAATAGAAATTCAAATCCGACTGTACATGGACACTACTTTTTCCGTGTATGTTAAGTGTAACGAAGTTCTGTAGTAGGTTCTTGTTTCATCTTCAAAAGATTCCGATAGTATGGCCCTGTGTTGAAAGCTTTCCAAGCTAGTTTCTCGCCCATCATCGCCTCCTTTTGCTTCACTTTCTGAATCACTTAACGACTGCAGTAGCAACACATGCGAGGTCTACATCACCGTGCGACGACATGTTCGCTACTAAGGCAAAGCTATGGCTGACACATCTCGCCCTTTCGCGCAATATATACACCCAATACTATTGTGCAATATTTACTGAGTCTGTGAGGGCTCCTTCACGGTTAGGGAACACAGAACAGACTTATCTCCTATCCCCCCCCCCCCCCCCCCTCCCCCCGGCATAGCCGATGTCGATGAATATCCTGTTGCCAGTAAACTGGGACGACGCTGACATCGGATCAACAGAAATCTGCTTACTGGAAGATCCCGTTAATGACTGTGGCTTACAGCTAAGCCTACGCGATTACTAAAACGGACGTTAACATCGCCACCGGAGCGTCAGCCGCTGTAGGAGCAAAACCGTCAGGTCACTGCAGCTGTGAGCACTATTATCACCCAAAGGCACACCTGTGATGACTACCAATGTTATGAAATTTGCAAAAGACAGAGCAGGTTCTTTCGCCGGGAGGTTTTCTCGCAAATCACGTCCCCTACCACTGCTACATTCTTTCTTTCTTTATTTTCTGAAGGACACGTAAAGTAAACTGACACCTCTCCTGGAACAAGTTGACGGAACTACTACAGTAGGATGTGTAATGGTTAATTGTTGTAAAGTGGGTAACGGTGTAAGAGCTTCAACTGCTCGATAAAAGAAGTAAGTACAAATATTTGAATTAAAAGTGCAGTACTACTCAGGAATGAAGTAAACAGCAAATAGAGGGAAGCCAAGGCGAAATGGTTGTGAGAGAAATGTGAAGGAACCGAGAAAGAAATTGTTACCGGAGGAACTGTTTCAGCATATGAAAAAGTCAAAACAACCTTCGAGATAGTTAAAAGCAAGTGCGTAACATTAAGAGCGCAAAGGGCATTCTGCTGTTAAACGCAGAGGAGACAGTGGATGGACTGAAATGTTACATTTAATGCCTCTACAAGGATGACTTCTCTGATGACGTGATTGAGGAATAAATGGAAGTCGATGTGGAAGACTCGCGGATCTCTTAATGGAGTCAAAATATCATAGTGCTTTGGAAGGTTTGAGGTCAAGTAAGGCAGAAGGAATATATAACATCCCTTCGGAATTTTTGAAGACGTGGGGGAAGTAACAACCAAACGCCTATTCAGCTTAGTGTGTAGAATCTATGAGTCTGGAGACATACCATAATACATTCGGAAAAATACCATTCACACAATCCTGGACATAGCAAGGGCAGATAAGTGCGAGAACTACCGTAGAATCATCTTAATAGCAGACACATCCAAGCTGCTACCAAGAATAATAGCCAGATGAGTCGAAAAGAAGCTGATCCCTTAAACGACGATCAGTTGGGCTTTAGGAAAAGTAACGGCATCAGTAAGAGAGGCAGTTCTAACGTTATGACTGATAATGGAAGCAAGACTGGAGAAAAATCAAGGTATGACATACAGTAGGATCTGTAGAACTGGATAAAGCTTTCGACAGTGTAAAATGGTGCAAGACGCTCGGAATTCTAAGAAAAACAGAATTAGACTATACGAAAAAATGGATAATATGTGGTGTAAACAAGACCGAAGAGGTAATAATGAAAATGGAAAACCAAGAACAGAACTCGGATAAAAAATTGTACCACTGGGATGCAGTCTTTCGCCCCTACTGTTCGATCTGCACACCGAAGGAGAAATGACAAAAACAAAAGAAAGCTTCAAGAGTGAGATTAAAATTCATCGTGAATGGATATCAGTAACAATGTTCGCTGATGATACTGATACTGTTAGTGAAAGTGAAGACATTTTACAGAATGGGTTGAATGGAATGAAGAGACTGAGGAATACAGAATGTTTATTGATGGCAAAACCGAAGAAAGTTGAATGAACTGAGGAGTAGAATAAAGGGTATTAGCGATAAACTTAACATCAAAATTGATGACAACAAAGTACATGAGTTGAAGGATTTCTGCTGCCTTGAAAAACATATAATACATGACGCACCAAGCAAGGAGGAAATAAAAAGCAGACCAGCACACTTAGGCCTTGATCTGAGGAATAATTAAAAAAAAGTGTATTTGGAGGTTAACGTTGTACGGTAATCATAATTGCGGAAACGGCAAAAGAAGGGAGTCGAAGGAGCTGAGATGTTGAAAACTAACGGGACCAATAGGGAATGTAGAATGTAGAGAACCCTCACAGTATCGACGAATAAAGAAACGTATAGAAAAACTGACAAGAAGAACAGACAGGATGATAGGACGTGTATTGAGACATCAGTGAACAACTTCAGAGCCGTACGAACTATCAGGATGGAGGATGTGCGACAACATGGATAAGTGCAGCAGGAAATCTGCTGCTGCAATTTTTGAAGCAAGACGAGGACTTCATCTCCGAAAAAAATTTATTTGTTCTCACATTTTGATCTTGAATGCTTCTGAAGCTCATTTATGTAAGATTAGCTCGTCCGTATGATAGGGGCTTGACTCCCGTGGATTTAAGTTCCTAATATTAATGGCTGCATGTTGAAGTATTTGTAACGATCCTGTGAAATATTTTGTGAAAACTAAGAAACTCCTACATTGCGATGAGAACGAGGTTAGCTGCGCATCTCTACTCCCGGATACACAAATATGAATTTAGTGTCTTGAACACTGCGACAACTCGCTCGGTGTTAGAAAAGCCATTACACATCCTACTGTAGTAGTTCCGTCAACTTGTTCCAGGAGAGGTGTCAGTTTACTTTACGTGTCCTTCAGAAAATAAAGAAAGAAAGAATGTAGCAGTGGTAGGGGACGTGATTTGCGAGAAAACCTCCCGGCGAAAGAACCTGCTCTGTCTTTTGCAAATTTCATAACATTGGTAGTCATCACAGGTGTGCCTTTGGGTGATAATAGTGCTCACAGCTGCAGGGACCTGACGGTTTTGCTCCTACAGCGGCTGACGCTCCGGTGGCGATGTTAACGTCCGTTTTAGTAATCGCGTAGGCTTAGCTGTAAGCCACAGTCATTAACGGGATCTTCTGCTATCTGAAGCAAATAATTAGGAGGAAATTTCGGAAACTGGTAGTCACATATCAGGTGGGACTGACCAATGGAAACGTAGCGTAAAAGCAATCTCAGAATTATCTTTGGAGGGAAGAAATGAACAAAACGTCTGGCCAGGGTTAACGCTGCGGGCACAGGAGCTGACAATTCCTAAAGTTGTAAGTTTGTTCCCAGCGGAAATTCATTAATTCACTTCAGTTCAATTGAATTCAAGTCTGTATTGGGCGGGAAAGAGCCACTTAAAATACTGGTTTTTCTTCAAAATATTCATCCGATTTCACACTATATCTTCTACATGAAAGAAGATGAAAATTTGTAGTGAAATTTAGCTTAACGCTTCGAAACTAGAAGTTTACCTTAGCATCAGTTGTAAGCCAGCAGTACCGGTAGGAGCCTCAACCGTTTCATTACCCACTGTGCGTCGATCTAGGTGGCTATCGGACCACAACAAAAGGTGATTTTGAGTTCTCTGTTTTGGGAGTGCAGTTCAATTAAAGGTGTGTGGAGTGGCTGTGGTCGAGATTACGACACTGTTCGCACGTAGTACTGGCCTCACGGGTCACCCGTCCTCACGGAATGAGTTTTTATGGCAGGTTTGTAAAAGACTGGTGGTGAACAGCAACATCGCATAGCATTAGCAGTGAGCGCAGGATATGTAGGCGTGCTCAGAGAATTTTGGGACGATTTGACTATTGTTTGCCTGTCTGTCGTCCGTTGGAGAGGAGGTGGAACATTTGATGAATGAAAACTTTGATCCTAAACGTAAACGTAAAAAAGTATTCAAAAATTAAACGTATGTGCAAGTAAGAGATATACCCTAGTAAAATGATTTGGCTATTTCAGAAAACTAAAATTTTCTAGTAGTAAGCGTAAGTTAAATTTTATTTCAAGTTACTATCTACGTTCTTTTAGAAGATCTGTTATTGTGGAATGGGATGTATCTTTCGAAACATCCTGTACTTAACAGACTTCGACGCCTCCGTCTTACAAGAAAGAGTCCTTAAAATTCAGTCCCTCCTCCTGTTTGCAATATTCTGTCACTGTCAGACGCGTATTGGGGCTGAAAGTATCACTAAAACAACACCATATCTTGTGTTATAAGGGGATTGTGGGGCAAATTTAACAATTCAAAGTGACAAAGAAGTTGAAAGCTATGGATTTACATCTGCCATTGTGGTGCACTTCCTACCAAGAGGTGTGACAGGGCTTGGAGACTATAATACCTCCATTACGTTGTCGACAGCCACATAACTGCATCAAGATAATTGAAGTTACGCTGTAACGAAAATGAGTTACTGCATTCTGGTTTTCCCCTATGGTGTGTAGTTGCGGGTGAACCCGAAAGCACGTCAATGGGCTCCAAATCTATGCCACATACTCGATACCACTACTCAAACTAATTGCACCTTTGCTTATGAAAGCGTACGTGCGCCTGCACGTGTTCAGTTATGTATGTGAACTTGTTTTTGAAAAGGGTCGACAGCCAAGTACTGTTACGCGTGGCTGATTCTTAAAAAAAAAGGGAAAATCCGAAAAAGACACAACTCTGAAACAAGTAATCATTGCCTTACAAGTTACTAGTAACCACTCTCACTCAAATAGCTGAGCCACCTCAGATAACCTCCAAGGTGCGAATACACAGCGCCAACAATATCCGTTTAATCTGCTACTCGCTCTTTGCAAAGCCCTAAGTGACGTCACCAAGTGAATGAGAAGGTAAAAATTTAATAAGATGCTCGAGCTAAGAGTTTAAGAAATTGGAGTAACACGAAAATCAAATACTTCAGCTTCCACAGAGATGACACATTATCATATTAATCACCACCAAGAAATCTGTGTCCATGAACCGCAACTCCTCCAAGTATTAGGTTCTCGAAAATACTAAGTTACAGTGGAATAATAAGAACAGTTTGAATTAATCCCAGTATACCGAACTTTAAAGGTATGTCGCTATTCCACATTAGGTATGGGGAGAACAAAGTGAAATCATGCTTACTTTGTGCTAAGAAAAAGATGTTATATTGAAACTTAGTTTGATGCCCTGGGCCTTAAACTGTACTGAAGATACGTTACAGCATATATGACATTTTGATTTTAGTCTGAAACCAGAAATTTTTAAGTAAATGTTCCAAAATCCAAGTTTCCATTTTTATGCGCTCCTCAGATGGACAAAAATAAAAGGTAAAGATAAATCTGTTACCAGCACAGAGATTGGTCTGAACACCAGTGTTTTACAAGGCATGGTCCTATTGAAGGTGTTATGACGTCGCCTTCCTCTGACCTTTAATCTCGCACTCAACCGTGCTGTAACTCAGCATTTTTTGCATTAATAAACATTGTGAGAGACGAAAGAAGTGAAAAGCTACACAGAAAAACCCGACTGAACAGCAGATGGGACCGGAGACCTATGGATCTATAGTCTGGCACGAACCACTTCTTTTTATCTAGACGGCTGTAATGAAGACAAGCTGCTTTCCTATGAGGAGGTATTGCTATGCTTATCTTCATTGTCACTATTACGGATTTCTACTTGCTTCTGATACAGCAATTCAGTCTTTTAACTAAGAGAGACGGAGGCGATCTGTGAAGTTAAATGACGAGAAGTGGTTGAAAGACCGTGAGAGATGATTGGGGGAATCGGTCGATTTTATAATGTTTCTAGTGAGTACTTCCAGATTCCTGCCTACTGACATTCAGATCGGCTATCCAGTTATTAAGGAAACAAATAACCACAATGAAATGAAATGTAATGTATTGCGAATACATAGAAAGAAGGATCCTTTATTGTATGATTATATGATAGCGGAACAAACAATGGTAGCAATCACTTCTGTAAAATATCTGGGAGTATGCGTACGGAACGATTTGAAGTGGAATGATCATATAAAATTAATTGTTGATAAGTCGGGTGCCAGGTTGAGAGGTACTTAGAAAATGTAGTCCATCAACAAAGGAGGTGGCTTACAAACCACTCGTTCGGCCTATACTTGAGTATTGCTCAGCAGTGTGGGATACGTACCAGGTCGGGTTGACGGAGGAGATAGAGAAGATCCAAAGAAGAGCGGCGCGTTTCGTCACAGGGTTATTTGGTAAGTGTGATAGCGTTACGGAGATGTTTAGCAAATTCCAGTGGCAGACTCTTCAAGAGAGACGCTCTGCACCGCTGTGTAGCTTCCTGTCCAGGTTTCGAGAGGGTGCGTTTCTGGATGAGGTATCGAATATATTGCTTCCCCCTACTTATACCTCCCGAGGAGATCACGAAAGTAAAATTAGACACATTCGAGGGCGCACGGAGGCTTTCCGGCAGTCGTTCTTCCCGCGAACGATACGCGAGTGGGACAGGAAAGGGAGGTAATGGCAGTGGCACGTAAAGTGCCCTCCGCCACACACCGTTGGGTGGCTTGCGGAGTATAAACGTAGATGTAGATGTTGATTTATATGGATTAACAAAAAATTGCCATTTTCAGTACAACGAAAAGGTGAGGTGTGCAACGCTGTCATTTACACAGCAAACGCTCGACAACGGAAACTCTGGGACGTTACGGAGTGATGTGGCGAGATGCCCTCTGTTTGAAATGGTGAGAAGGTGCAGTATATGCGAATTGTGATGCAGGCGAGAAGCGCTCACGAGGAAGATGCTGCAGCTTTCTGCCAGCTAGCGGGAGACACTTTAAGAGTCTGCAATTGGTGGAACGAGTGGGCACGTAGGGAGACGTCTAACAGGATGACAGCAGATAGCCTGCCTTGCTAAGGCATGTTGTGTTAAAGAGCCCATTCACAGCCTGATCAGTCGGCCGACCTGCCCGCCAGCCATAGCCGCGACCTGTCTGCCTGCTGTGCGGACACTGGGAAGGCGGCGAAAGCTTGGCGAAACTTACCACAGATGTAATAATTCTCCTTCTAAGCTGCCTGCCCTGTGTACGGGGAAACCATTAAAACAAGTCAACTTGCTGCAATGCAAGCCCATCATTTGATCGGGTTTCATAGGCATGGGCTGAAATTCAAGAAGTATGCGAAGGGGAGGCAGCGAAGCTTATAGGTGACGGTGTAGTGGGTGGTGGTGGGGCCACTCATCGAAAAGTTCCTATATAGTTGGTGTTAGATCTGCACCTTTTGTAGATTGAAGTCAGCTTATACGTACACTACTGGCCATTAAAATTGCTACACCACGAAGATGACCTGATACAGACGCGAAATTAAACCGACAGGAATAAGATGCTGTGATATGCAAATGATTAGCTTTTCAGAGCATTCACACAAGGTTGCCGCCGGTGGCGACACCTACAACGTGCTGACATGAGGAAAGTATCCAACCGATTTCTCATACACAAACAGCAGTTGACCGGCGTTGCCTGGAGAAACGTTGTTGTGATGCCCCGTGTAAGGAGGAGAAATGCGTACCACCACGTTTCCGACTTTAATAAAGGTCGGATTGTAGCCTTTATAGGAAGTACCAGAAATTAGTTAAATGTGACTTCAATATTAATTTAGTATATAATTGTGAAAGAAAAAGGATGTTGGTAGATCTCCTAAATCCATATGATCTGATGCGGACTGTGCATTTTCCAGCTAGGGTGCAGCTGAACAGTAACACAGCCCTAGACAATATTTCTATTCATTCTTCATTACTAGATGGACATTCTGTTAGTAAAACGGCGAATGGCGTTTCAGACCATGATGCACAAATTTTAGCAGTAACAGGCTTTAGTACTCAAACAAATGTCACATATAATTACGAACTACGAAGGAAAATTAATTCAGTGACAATGGACAGTTTTTTAAACCTCTTCAAGGAGCAAGAGAGGCAGGATGTTTATAGTGCCGATAACACAGATGACACATATCACGCTTTCCTTACTACATTTCTCATGTTCTTCGACAGCTGCTTTTCATTAGAACGTTCTAAACGGGACACTAGCAGGCAAAAGCAGCCTGGGTGGCAGACTAGTGGGATAAGGATATCATGTACTCGTCTATATATAGCTGATTGAAATTTTTCAGGAAGCATCCGTTGACATGTAAGATTTTGTGCTGAAATTCTGAAATTATCGAAGAGTTTTAGCAGGGAGTAGTTGACGGTTGAACTTGCAAATATTTTGAGAGCCCGAAATTTAGTTTGGATTTGTAACTTTTTAGACAGTCAGTGTCTCAGACTGTAGCTCAAAGAAGTTAAATGTTTGGACTTGCAAATATTTCGATAGCTAGCCTGGTCAACTTTCACTTTTGAGCTGAGGCGCTAGACTTGTAAAATTTTTGACATATATCGTCAAGATCCTTGGCACTGAACGTTAGAATGGAGTACTGCACTTACCACTTTCGTAATTGTGTGGGATCTATCTGTCGTTGTATTGCTTTCACCACATTAAAGGTTTCCTAATGATTTTATTTTTAAATATTTACTAGCTGATGCTTGGAATATTTTTTACTTTTCACACTGGTCGGAAAAAAGGCCTCCAATCAATAATTATTGAGTAGTCAACAGAACTTTCTGTTGGCTTACGTAACAAGGGTGAGAGCACCCCACAGACAGCAACGAAACCAATGAACATTAAATCGGACACGCCCTGGAGCCCATTGACTTGCTAGAATACTTCTAGAGATTAAGGTGAGGCAAGTATGTCTGAACTCCACGAACAAAATTTTGTCCATGATGGCAGCTATTGATTTCCGTAGCCAATGTACAATGAAAGATTCTGAGTGGGGCTGGATCTACCCACAAATACCTTTAAAAATAATTTGTTTCATCATCTTGAAGATATTCCCATTTGGTACAAGCTGTCACCGCCAGTAATATAAAACTCGTTAACAAATGCTGGTGTCTGATAGTACTCTCAATCAGCAAGATTTAAAGGAGTACGACGCAGATCTCTTCCATTAGCTTCTCATTATTTTTTTGGAAGTAACATAGCCAACATTAGGTATGAACAGATATATAAAACTCGTAAAGTGCCCTGAAGAAACATCCTATAAGCGCAGGAAAGAAAAGTACATGCCCACCAATGTTTTCACGAGTAGCCACGAACGTATAGATCATAGCGGTACAGTCTCTCCACTTTCAGCTCATTCGACGTTCTGTGACAAACGTTCATTGAAAGTGACAGCCGGAGATCGTGTTTCCGCTGAGAATTCACGCCTGTCAAATCGGACTGTTTCACATGTGTCATAGCAGCTCATACAAAATTCACCAGGCGACTGCATTGTCGGAAAACGCAGCTGTGTAATCTGATAGTCAGGACCTTAGACCAGCCAATCAGCCAGCAGTTGATTAATCCCTTAAGACTACCCACTGGCACAGTGTTCTGGCACTCGCCCCATTCTTCTGGTCGTTGACAGCACACGGCTATTCACATCTACATCGATACTCCCCAATCCACTTCACGACGCTTGACCTTTGCTGTTCGACTTTCAAATAGAACGAGGGACAAGCAAATGGCTGTATGCCTCCGTATGAGCCCCACTTCATGGCGTCTCATCTTCGTGTTTCTTACGTTGGAAGCAACAGAATCGTTAGCTTCAGACGCCTGTTATCTAAATTTTCTCTATAGTGTTACTCGAAAAGAACGTCGCCTTCCCTCCGGGCAATCCCATTTGAATTCTCGAAGCATCTCCGTAGCACTTGTGTATTGTTCGAACCTACCATTAACAAATCTAACGGCCCACCTTTGAGTTGCTTAGATCTCTTACCTTAATCTGACATGGTACCGATCCAAACACTAGAGCTGTACCCCAGAATAGGTCGCTCCAGCGTCCTATATGTGGTCTCCTTCGGAAATGACCTACACTTTGCTACGATTCTCCGAACAAACCGAAGTCGACCATTCACCTTTCCTATCACTATCCTCGCATGCTCGTTGCATGTCATACTGCTTCGTAACGTTAGGTTCAGATATTTAAATGACGTGACTTTGTCAAGCAGAACACGACTATTACTACACCATTGGCCATTAAAATTGCTACACCAACATGAAATGCAGACGATAAGGGGTATTCATTGGACAAATATATTATATTACAACTGACATGTGATTACATTTTCATGCAATTTGGGTGCATAGATCCTGAAAAATCAGTGCCCAGAACAACCACCTCTGTCCGTAATAACGTCCTTGATACGCCTGGGCATTGAGTCAGATAGAGCTTGGATGGCGTACACAAGTACAGCTGATCATGCAGCTTCAACAGGCCCGTACAGGACCTGCAATATGCAGTAGTGCATTAACCTGCTGAAATGTATGGTTTTGCTGGGAACGAATGATGGGTAGAGCCACGGGTCGTAACATACCTGAAATGTAACGTCCACTGTTCAACGTGCCGTCGATGCGAACAAGAGGTGATCGAGACGTGTAACCAATGGCACTCCATAAGATCACGCCGGCGGATACGCCAGTATGGCTATGACGAATACACGCTTCCAATGAGCGTTCACCGCGATGTCACGAAATACGGATGCGACCATCAAGATGCTGTAAACAGAACCTGGATTTATCCGAAAAAATGACGTTTTGCCATTCGTGCGCCCAGGTTCGTCGTTGAGCACACCATCGCAGGTGCTTCTGTCTGATATGCAGCTTCAAGAGTAACCGCAGCCATGGTCTCCGAGTTGGTAGTCCATGCTGCTGCAAACGTCGTCGAACTGTTCGTGCAGATGCTTGTTGTCTTGCAAACGTCCCCATTTGTTGACTCAGGGATCGAAATGTGGCTGCACGATCTGTTACAGCCATGCGCATAAGATGCCTGCCATATGGACTGCTAGTGATAGGAGGCCGTTGGGATCCAGCACTGCGCTCCGTGTTACCCTCCTAAACCCACCGATTCCATATTATGCTAACAGTCATTAGATCTCCACCAACGAAAGCAGCAATGTCGCAATACGATAAACCACAGTCGCGATAGGCTATAATCCGACCTTTATCAAAGTCGCAAACGCGGTGGCATGTGTCCTCCTTACACAAGGCATGACAACAACGTTTCACCAGGCAACGCCAGTCAACTGCTGTTTGTGTATGAGAAATCGGTTGGAAACGTTCCTCATATCAGCACGTTGTAGGTGTCACCACCGGCGCCAACCTTGTGTCAATGCTCTGAAGAGCTAATCATTTGCATATCACAGCATCTTCTTCCTGTCGGTTAAATTTCGAATCTGTATCACGTCATCTTCGTGTTGTAGGAATTTTAATGGCCAGCAGTGTATATCCGATTATTAAAGGTTTGTTTTTCCTACTCATCAGTATTAACTTACTTTTTTCAACATTTAGAGCTAACTACCATTTATTACACCAACTACAAATTTTGCCTATCTTTTACTCTCCTCCAGTCAGTCAACTTCGACGCCTTACCGTACATCATGCCATCATCAGCAAACAAACGCAAATTGCTGCACACCTCGTCCGCCAAGTCATTTACGTATATAGAGAACAACTGCGGTCCTGTCACACTTCCCTGGGCCATTCCGGACGATACCCTTGTCTCTGATGAACACTTGCCGTCGAGGAAATCATGCTAGGTTCCATAACTTAAGAAGTCTTCGAGCCACTCACATATCTGTGAAACTACTCCCTATGCGCTACCTTCTTTAACAGACTGCAATGGGTCACCGTGTCAAATGCTTTCGGGATATCTATGCTATGACAGCACACGACTGCTTGTAATTGCAGTGGCAGTTGCACTTCACAGCCGGTGGAACAGTGTCATTCCAATTTGAGAATTGTCGAATTTCAGACTTATATTATTACTATTACTAACAAGGCTAATTCGAGGGCTATTCAAAAAGTAAGGAACGATAGGTCGCGAAATGGAAACCACAGTAAAAATGAAAACTACTTTATTTGCAACAGTTAGCTACAACTTCCAGCTACTTATCTCGATAGTCGCCGATCCGACTTAGACATCTGTCGTAGCGTTGCACCAACTTCCGAATACCCTCGTTATAGAAGGCAGCCGCCAGTGCTTTCCTCCAATTCTCTACGCTGTCTGTGCCAAAGTGTTGTCTTTGTAGGCAGCGGTTCATGTGAGCAGAGATGAAACTCAGAGGGAGACAGCTACGGGCTGTATTGTGGGTAATCAAACATTGGCAATTGAAAACGTTGCACGAGCATCTTCATTGCGCCTGCAAAATGCGGCTGAGAATTGTCCTGAAGATGAAAACGCACGACATTTATGTAATGTTCTCTGCCTAGCTTCAGGCCCTCGTAATTGGCAGGAGACACTACTGTTCTAGGTATCTTTATGTGCTCCCTGTGTGCTCAGAACTAAAAAAGAACTACGTAACGCTATCGACAGGCATATTAGAAACACTGCCCAATACATCTGTGCAAACCTTCATCGGATTTTAACTGTGGTTTCCATTTCGCGACCGGTCGTTCCTTATTTTCCGAATAACCCACGTATTTAAGTGTCGCTGTAAAGCACAGTTTGTCTTTCACGTGCAGACGCGTTGACGTTTATAGTCAAAAAGTGTCAGTGGTTCGTCGCAATAGAGACTGATATGGAAATGGCCATACATGCGAGGAGCCAACAGACATCCAGCAGAACAGGACCGCACGCAAAGGGAAAATGCAAATGATCAAAGGAAGGTCTCAGCGGAAACCCCGCAGCACGAGATACAGAGGGCACACACATACACTCACGCAAGGAGACTAACTCCTGTCGTGGCAATAAAGGCAGCTGCGCGACGCGGTGTTGTATCGTGCGGCCTGTGTCATTTGCCACTGCTCTTTCTGCAATCACGCATGTAGATTGTCCAGTGTCTGCCTGTAGTTGTCAGTCGCCTCAAATAATCCAGTCGGTGACAAATTCTGCAGCGTCTCAGGCAAAGCAATGAAGTTGCGGAGCCACTGGTGCTCCTGTCTGTGTGTGCACGGCGTTATCATGCTGTAAATTGGACAGGCCAAGCTCAAACTGCAGATGGTGGAGCTGAAGAGCCTGTTCAACATGCGGTCACGCTGTCTGCCTGCTCGTGAGCAACACAAGAAGAGAGGCATCGGCATCCAGAGCCATGATAATGCGCAATGTTTCCGAAAATCTAATTTCTATCGTTTCTGTTTAATAATATTCTGTTAGGAGTGAAAAATGAGTCAATGGTAAGGACTGTCGAAAAGATGAGCCTTTTCAGGTATAACAGATAACAGGAAGTGATAGTTATCAATACGTTAGTAGAAAACCATATAGCACATGTACAAAAATTTGTGGATCGCAACTCTGGCACACGCAGCAATGTTTCACACCAGATTTAAGCTTGCAGTATGAGTAAACAACGCAGTTTCATCAAAGGTTGGAGGGCCACCTCGTTTTGACACTGTGTAAGATCCGCTGCACCACCCCCCTCTCCGAACTAACCCTTCCTCCTACCCCCCCCCCCCTCCCCCTAGACTCCTACACACTTATGCGAGCTAAAACAATGTATGGAGAGACTATCACAGTTTATGAACTACTAAGGTTCTCTTCAGATAAACTGATACTACACAGTCGGTGTTATCTATCACTGTTAGAACTACTGTGTCGCTACAGCGTGCAATATGGTTGAATGGTTGCGCTGAAGAAAGAGCCACGCATTTTACTTGTAATGAGATACTGTGATGGATGCCATTGGATTATTGTAGCTCTGACGTTACCGTTAAGCCACTCGAGTGCGAATTGTATCTTGTATTGTGGTAATGCTGGACAGCTGTAAAGATATTTGGTTTAAAAGCCAAATTATCTCCTTAAATGACTCCATTTGTGATTCCATGATTTATATTTCAGCCTTTGGCAATTTTCAATTGAAAATATCTCGTACTTTCTTTATGAATGAATAACTTAATTGTTAGTTTCAAGGTTGTATTATCACGAAGTATAAACTAACATCGGCTGAGTGCATTATTTGACTGTCAGCTCTTGCGTGTTTATTAATGCGGTGACTTTGTACACTAAAATAGGGACGATTCATAGTGAGATGTCTATAATGAACTGTTTCACGCTTCACAATTAAGGAATTTGTGCTGTTTCGTGGTGCCTGGGAACTAGAAGCATTCATAAGATGTTCTGAAATTAAAACAAAAGCTCAAAATCTTCCAAGAATCACAGCTACCAAAGGCACTGAATTCATCTTCAAGAGATGAAATACGACTGTCCCGAACTCCGACTACTCTCAGACCTCGTAATTGTTTGTATATGTTTACAACAGCCAACCTAGAACTTTTCCAAAAATTTTCCAATTGATTCCCAATCTGCTATGAACACTTGCTGTCGCAGCTGGCTCGGGATGCAGACTGTAGTCATGACAAGAGACATGTCAGCACGAAGTATTTGTAATATTCATAAGCTTTCAAAGTTGTGATTCATCTGCTTCATTGAAAAATGCTGATATTAGCTAGTCAGTAGTACAATAATGTATATTAAATATCTGTTTTTTTGTTCTTTGCCAAAACTCAATCACCATAGTAACAAAACTAAACTGACGTAGGGAAAACGGAGAGAACTCGTTCAGTCGTAACACTCAGTGGATGAACTGAGCTGCCAGTCATTACGAGTAGCTTTCAGGTGAGGTTCCAGCTGCAGTATGGGTTTCTACTTGTAAGCATTCATTCAGATTGTTATGTATCGTGTAACACGGATTCGTAATTCGGGAGAACATAGAGACTGTAATGTCGTATTTATCTACCAACACCGGGCAAGCTACTTGCAATTAAAATACCTCGCCTGTACGGGAATGTACAAATGGATGTACGAGTACAGGCTGCATACACGCGTTTGACGACGTGTGGAAGTTTGAGTCTGGCCGTGAGCCGAGCTCGTATGGTACAACGGTAGGCCGACTGCTGGCGACAAGCGGGAAGTCCAGGTTTGAGTCCGGATCCAATACAAATGTTCATTATCATCATTCCATTCGCAATTGCGAATACATTTAATGTATTTCAAAGTGGCTGTAATCGCGCAGTGCCTGTTCCTTTGGACATGCGTAAATGACCAAAATAACACAGAATCGTAATTCGAAATAACACAGCTACTGTGCTATCTTATCATATTTTATTTGATCAACCAGTTACTGCTATTCGTGTTTTGACTTACACCGCCTAATGTTCTGGCTCTATCCGTCCTTGTCATATTCTCCTTCCTTTAAGTCCTTACTCGAGTTGAAATTTTTAGGTATTGCTTGTCTTCCACGATTCTCATGCTACTCATCAGTACGTAGCTCACTAAATTTCTAAAGGAACTGGTGTTACTGGTCCTCGATATCCTGGATAGTGGAACTGGAACGGAGTCGATATCCGAGCTCGTCCCATACATTTAGTATCGGGAACATTGTCCTGTTGAAAATAGCACCACGATACTACAGCACGGGGGTGTCCATGACTAACGGTTGTGCCGTCCAAGTTCCATAAACCACCACGACCCGTAATCTGAAGTAATACACCGTGATTCCACACACTACGACGCCTCTGTGCCTCTCCAGCCCACTGACCGCCGCCTGGTTGCTGCCATACTCGCCAACGATGGCCATTCGGGGTAGTGCAGAACTGCAGTTAATCTCCGAACACAATGCGACGAGAATCATCAGCATTCCATGCTTTCCTCCCATGGCACCACTCCAGACGCAACCGTTTGTGGTGTCGTGTTAAACGCAGCCTGAAAATGAGACAGTAGTGCATTAGGCCGACTGCTGTAACTCTCCAATTAATGGTGCCATTGTGAGGGATGAGACAATGCTCGAGGAAGTCCATTATTATATTCTATACTCATGCACTCAATGCCTACAAATTATTTCCGAAGATATGTAATGTGAAGAACAAAGTTGCTTAGGGAAGGCACGAGCCTAATTGATAATTAGAATTACATTAATACAGTCAGTTATTCATGGGCGTTGATATATTTCAATGGGGAGAGGTGAAAATGTGTGCCCCGACCGGGACTCGAATCCAGATTCTCCTGCTCAGATGGCAGACGCTCTATCCATCTGAGCCACCGAGGACACAGAGGATAGTGTGACTGCACATTCTCACCTTGTATGTCCACACACTACATTCGTAGTGTCCCACCCCAACACACTCATTACTCGTGGAAGACATGCTTACCAAGTCCCGTAAGAGTTCGGGGAATATGTGTGCATCCGCACAGAAGAAGTAGGTCATGGCCGGTACTGCCAGAACTATACGCTGATATGGATAAGGTGTCTGTTCTTTCGGACGTGTCCATTTTCCCATTAAGTTACATAAGATTTATTTTTACAGTTATTTGCTTGTTGTTTACACACTTCTTGATTTTATTGCACTAAGCAAAGCCTCCATTATTTTCCTTTTTATCGCAGAAAACCACATATTTATTCAGTTTATTGAAAAGTACGCATAAAACAACTGTTGGAGAACTGAATATTATATCGTGAAAAATTATGGTATCTCTGTTGCAAGTAAATATGGACCTAAAACTAAATTCCAGGATTTAAACTAGCACATACAGGTCGCCATCGATAGGTACAAACACCATGTCTGCAAATTTACTTTCAGTCCTAACACTTTAGGTATTTTATTGGAGGTACAGAACTGCCACCATCACAATATCCTTGAAGTTCTCTCTTTGAATGATCTAATGCTAACAGAACTGTGATCACTGGATATTGCAAAATAGTCCCTTTTATTTGTCTAATTCTTGATATACACTCAGGACCCAAGGAAAGAGGTAAAGTCATGCGTATGTAAATACAAAGATATGTAAACAGACAGAATACGACGGCCGGGAACGCCTATATAAGATAACAAAGGTCTGACGCAGTTATTAGATCGGTTACTGCTGCTACAATGGCAGGTTGTCAAGATCTAAGTGAGTTAGTTTGAACGTGTTGTTATAATCGGCGCACAAGAGATGGGATTCAGCATCTCTAACGTAGCGATGAATTGGAGATTTTCCCGTACGACCATTTCACGACTTTACCGTTAACATCAAGAATCCGGTAAAAGATCAAATCTCCGACACCGCTGCGGCCGGAAAAGGATTCTGCAAGAACGGGACCAATGACAACTCAAGAAAATCGTTCAACGTGAGAGAAGTGCAACCCTTCCGCACATTGCCGCGGATTTCAATGCTGGGCCATCAACAAGTGTGAGCGTACGAATCATTCAACAAAACATCATCGATATGGGCTGTCGGAGGTGAAGGCCCACTCGTTTACACTTGATGACTGCACGACACTAAGCTTTACGCTTCGCCTGGGTCCGGCAACACCGTCATTTGACTGATGATGACTGGAAACATGTTGTCTGGTCGGTCGAGCCTCGTTTCAAATTGTTTCGAGTTGATGGACGTGTACGCGTATGGATACAACCTCATGAATCCATGGGGCCTGCATGTCAGTAGGGGACTGTTCAAGCTGCTGGAGGCTCTGAAATTGTGTGGAGTGTGTGAAGCTAGAGTGATATGGGACCCCTGATAAGTCTAGCTACGACTCTGACCAGTGACACATACGTTAGCAATTCTGCCTGGTCACCTGCATCCATTGATGTCCATTGTGCATTTCGACGGACTTCAGCAGGAAAATGCGACACTCCGCACGTGCAGAATTGGTACACAGTGGCTCCAGGAACACTTTTCTGAGTTTAAACACTACCGCCGGCCACCAAACTCCCCAGACATGAACATTATTGAGCATATGGTTCAAATGGTTCTGAGCACTATGGGAGTTAACTTCTAAGGTCATCAGTTTCCTAGAACTTAGAACTACTTAAATCTGACTATCCTAAGAACATGACACACATCCATGTCCGAGGCAGGATTCGAACCTGCGACCGTAGTGGTCGTGCGGTTCCCGACTGTAGCGCCTACAACCGCTCGGCCACCCTGGCCGGCTATTGAGCATATCTGGGATGCCTTCCAACGTGCTGTTCAAACGAGATCTAGACCACCTTGAAGGCTTACAAATTAAGGACAACCCTGCAGGATCGGTGGACTCAGTTCCCTCCAACACTGCTTCAGGCGTTAGTCGAGTGCATGCCACGTCGTTTTACGGCACTTTGCGTGCTCACGGTAGCCCTGCGCGATATTAGGCAAGTGTACGAGTTTCTTTGGCTCTTCAATGTACCGTGTGATCAAAAAGTCAGCATTAATTTGAAAACTGAATAACTCACGGAATAATGTAGATAGAGAGGTACAAATTGACACACATGCTTAGAATGACATGGGGTTTTATTAGAACCAAAAAAATACAAAAGTTCACAAAATGTTCGACAGATGGCGCTTCATCTGATCAGAATAGCAATAATTAGCATAACAAAGTAAGACAAAGCAAAGATGATGTTCTTTACAGGAAATGCTCAACATGTCCACCATAATTCCTCAAAAATACCTGTAGTCGAGGAATAATGTTGTGAACAGCACTGTAAAGAATGTCCGGAGTAATGGTGAGGCATTGGCGTCGGATGTTTTCTTCCAGCATACCTAGAGATGTCGGTCGATCACGATACACTTACGACTTCGGGTAACCCCTAAACCAATAATCGCACGGACTGAGGTCTGGGGACCTGGGAGGCCAAGCATGACGAAAGTGGAGGCTTAGCACACGATGATCACCAAACGATGCGCATCTGTCGGACATTTTGTGAACTTTTTTTTTCCTTGCTCTAATAAAACCCCATGTCATTCCAAGCATGTGTGTCAATTTTTACCTCTCCATCTACATTATTCTGTTGTTTATTAAGTTTTAAAATTTATACTGACTTTTTGATCACCAGGTATATCACTGACATCTTCCATCCTCCGACTACGGACATATTTCATTCTGAATGAAGAAAGCAGGTACGTAGATCATGAACTGTCATCTAGGAGTTCCAAACTGCTCTCAGTAATATGTTCCAACAAGTTGGTAAAGTAAAAGGTAGCGAAGCGTTGTAGGGTGGGTGATTTAGGCAGGTATTGGGAGTATTGTAGCATTCCGCCAGAAATGACC
This sequence comes from Schistocerca gregaria, assembly GCF_023897955.1. Lineage (NCBI taxonomy): Eukaryota > Metazoa > Arthropoda > Insecta > Orthoptera > Acrididae > Schistocerca > Schistocerca gregaria. Next base: position 495,882,077 of record NC_064921.1, on the reverse strand, counting down.
TCGGAAATAGAGATCGAAAATTTTCGCTTCGTCTGAGGGTTACACCTCGAAAGTTAAAGGTTAATGACCTGCGGTGTACATATTTAAAAATTGGTGGACAATAGTGGAGGCGTATGTGTAACGCCTTGTGCCACCTCCGCCTGCATAGCGTCACCCTACTTTGGAATAAAAGTTAGGTCTGGCGCAGCATGTGTTTGTGTTCGTCCGGAGCGTCTGCAGCGCGGACGGCCGCCCCTCCCCGGCCCTGGGACGCTTGCCCTCGGTGTCGTCCACCCGATGTCGGCCCTCGGGCCCTCGCAGCGCCGGCCGCGATCGATGCCCGTGATGGCCGTCCGCAGGCAGCGCCGCGCTAATCGCCGCCTCAAGTCTGACGGCCCCATCAGCAGCCGTCCGTCCTGGCGCCTGCCGCCTCTTTAGCCGCGCTGCTCAGCGTCGCCAGGCGACCGAGCGACATCGTCCCACACATCCGTTAGCCGTCGGGCAGCCGTCGTTCACGTCTGTAGCTGCGTAACACCACCAGCATCCGACGACAAATATTGTCGATTCACTGACGAGCCTATAAAGTTGTCTTTAAACGTCATTTTCGAGGAGAACGAAGAGGACAGTAACCTTTCAAATGTACTTTAGCGGTTACTACAACCCTTGCTGTAACAACTGTCATGATATGACAAGCAGATGTTGCGTTATATCGTGTTTCTCGAATGTTTGAAATGATCTTTGGATATTTCCAGAATGAGATTTTCCCTCTGTGGCGGAGTGTGCGTTGATATGAAACTTCCTGGCAGATTAAAACTGTGTGCCGGACCGAGAGTCGAACTTGGGACCTTAGCCTTTCGCAGACAAGAGCTCTACCATCTCAGCTACCTAAGCTGGCGGCAGTAAAGCTGAAAGGACGGGGAGTGAGTCGTGCTTGGGTAGCTCAGACAGTAGACCACTTGCCCGCTAAAGGCAAAGGTCCCGAGTTCGAGTCGAGTGGGATATATTTGATGGAGAAAAGGCCATGTAAGGATTATTGTGACTGCCGAAAAGGTAATGAAAGTGTTGTGACTGGTAAATACACTGAAGAGCCAAAGAAACTGGCACACCTGCCTAGTATGGAGCAGGGGCCTCGCGAGCACGATGAGCCGGCCGCGGTGGCCGAGCGGTTCCAGGCGCTACAGTTTGGAACCGCGCGTCCGCTACGGTCGCAGGTTCGATTCCTGCCTCGGGAATGAATGTGTGTGATCTCCTTAGGTTAGCTAGATTTAAGTAGTTTCAAGTCCTAGGGGACTGATGACCTCAGTAATTACGTCCTATAGTGCTCAGAGCCATTTGAACAATTTTTGAGTACGATGAAGTGCGGCAACACGACGTGGCATGGACTCGACTAGTGTCTGAAGTAGTGCTGGAGGGAAATGGCACCACGAATTCTGCAGAACTGTCCATGATTCCGTAAGAATAAGAGTGGGCGTGGAACTCTTCTGAATAGTACGTTGCAAGGCATCCCAGATGTGCTCAATAATGTTCATGTCAAGGGAGTTTGGTGGGCTGCGGAAGTGTTCAAACTCAGAAGAGTGTTTTGGAGCCACTCTGTAGTAATTCTGGACGTGTGCGGTGTCTCACTGTCCTGTTGTAATTGTCAAAGTCTGTTGGAATGCACAATCGAAATGAATGGATTCAGGTGATGAGACAGGATACTGACATACGTGTCACCTGTCAGAGTCGTATCTAGACTATCAGGGGTCCCATATCACTCCAATTGCGCATGCTTCACACCATTACAGAGCCTCCACCAGCTTAAACAATCCCTTTCTGACGTTGTCTCCATACCTGTACACGCTCATCCGCTCGATGCAGTTTGAAACGAGACTCGTCCGACCAGGCAACATGTGTCCATTCATCAACAGTCCAATGTCGTTGTTGACGGGCCCAGGTTAGGCATAAAGCTTTGTGTCGTGTAATCATCAAGGGTACACGAATGGGCCTTCGGCTCTGAAAGCCCATATCGATGACGGTTTGTTGAATGGTCCGTACGCTGACACTTGTTGATGGGCCAGCATTGAAATCTGCGGCAATGTGCGGAATGGTTACACTTCTGTCACATAGAACGATTGATTCTCTTCAGTCGCCGTTGGTCCCGTTTTTGCAGGATCTGTTTCCGGCCACAGCGACGTCGGAGATTTGATATTTTACCGGATTGCTGATATTCACGGTGCACTAATGAAATGGTCGTACGGGAAAATTCCATCTTTATCGCTACCTCGGAGATATTTTACCCAATTGCTCGTGCACCTACTATAACACCGTATTCAAACTCATTTAAATCTTGATAAACTGCCATTGCAACAGCAGTAAACGATCTAACAATTGCGGTAGACACCTGTTGTCTTAAATAGGCTTCGCCGACCGCAGGCGCCGTATTCTGCCTGTACACTTATCTCTGTATTTGAATACGCATTCGTATATCAGTTTCTTTGGTGCTTCAGTTACCAGTTAATCTTACAGTTACCGCACAGTGCTGTTCATATCGATCACAAAATTTTAGTTCCAGAAAATGGAGATGTAGTTACTTCGAAATCAATAACAAATAACGGTGCTAAGTGGAGAGTAAGTATTATGAGATTACTCTTTATTCTCCATTATAAACAAAAACTAAACTTCGTCTGAACAGGTCTCGCCAGGCTTAATGTTATCGACTGACGGTGGCGTCATTGTCAGCCGATAGGTAGCACAAAATAAGGATGTGGTGGGGCATGTGGTCAGCACACCACTGTCCCGGCCGTTGTTTTCGTGACTGGATCCGCTACTTCTCAGTCAAGTACCTCCTCAGTTGGCCGGAGAAGGGCTGAGTGCACCTCACATGCCAACAGCGCTCAGCATACCAGGACGGTCATCAAATACGTGTAGCCAGGGGTGACAACGTTAACTACAGTGATCTGACAGAAACTAGTGTTACTACTGTGGTAAGGTTGTTGGCTTATTCTACATCAAAAGTACTATCGTATTCAGGGGAACTACACTCCTGGAAATGGAAAAAAGAACACATTGACACCGGTGTGTCAGACCCACCATACTTGCTCCGGACACTGCGAGAGGGCTGTACAAGCAATGATCACACGCACAGCACAGCGGACACACCAGGAACCGCGGTGTTGGGCGTCGAATGGCGCTAGCTGTGCAGCATTTGTGCACCGCCGCCGTCAGTGTCAGCCAGTTTACCGTGGCATACGGAGCTCCATCGCAGTCTTTAACACTGGTAGCATGCCGCGACAGCGTGGACGTGAAACGTATGTGCAGTTGACGGACTTTGAGCGATGGCGTATAGTGGGCATGCGGGAGGCCGGGTGGACGTACCGCCGAATTGCTCAACACGTGGGGTGTGAGGTCTCCACAGTACATCGATGTTGTCGCCAGTGGTCGGCGGAAGGTGCACGTGCCCGTCGGCCTGGGACCGGACCGCAGCGACGCACGGATGCACGCCAAGACCGTAGGATCCTACGCGATGCCGTAGGGGACCGCACCGCCACTTCCCAGCAAATTATGGACACTGTTGCTCCTGGGGTATCGGCGAGGATCATTCGCAACCGTCTCCATGAAGCTGGGCTACGGTCCCGCACACCATTAGGCTGTCTTCACGCCCCACCACCGTGCAGCCCGCCTCCAGTGGTGTCGCAACAGGTGTGAATGGAGGGACGAATGGAGACGTGTCGTCTTCAGCGATGAGAGTCGCTTCTGCCTTGGTGCCAAAGATGGTCGTATGCGTGTTTGGCGCCGTGCAGGTGAGCGCCACAATCAGGACTGCATACGACTGAGGCACACAGGGCCAACACCCTGCATCATGGTGTGGGGAGCGATCTCCTACACTGGCCGTACAGCTCTGGTGGTCGTCGAGGGGACACTGAATAGTGCACGGTAGATCCAAACCGTCATCGAACCCATCGTTCTACCATTCCTATACCGGCAAGGGAACTTGCTGTTCCAACAGGACAATGCACGTCCGCATGTATCCCGTGCCACCCAACGTGCTCTAGAATATGTAAGTCAACTACCCTGGCCAGCAAGATCTCCGGATCTGTCCCCCATTGAGCATGTTTGGGACTGGATGAAGCGTCGTCTCACGCGGTCTGCACATCCAGCACGAACGCTGGTCCAAGTGAGGCGCCAGGTGGAAATGCCATGGCAAGCCGTTCCACAGGACTACATCCAGCATCTCTAAGATCGTCTCCAAGGGAGAATAGCAGCCTGCATTGCTGCGAAAGGTGGATATACACTGTACTAGTGCTGACATTGTGCATGCTCTGTTGCCTGTGCCTATGTGCCTGTGGTTCCGTCAGTGTGATCATGTGATGTATCTGACCCCAGGAATGTGTCAATAAAGTTTCCCCTTCCTGGGACAATGAATTCACGGTGTTCTTATTTCAATTTCCAGGAGTGTATAAAGGAGAGCCTCTACAACTTCAGAGGAAAAGTTTTTCAAGAACGTACGATATCCGCCACACGAAAACAGAGGAGGGGAATGGTAAGTAAATGACACAATGTTCACCAAGGATCATGGATACAAGCAGCTGATGGGAATCTTTGCGGTCGAAAGCAAAACGTGGCGAAAACAAACGGAAGAAGAGCAAAATGAGCGGGCAAGAGGTAAAGTAGGAATGACGGTACTAATAGTACAGCTTCCGCATTAAAACCCTTGACGGAAGTCAAACATTTGCTCTCCAGATATGGAATTCGCGAGGCAGTAACGTGCCCGCTTCCGATGGCTTGCTCGCTAACACACGTCTGTGTGATGGCGCTCGATTCGGAGACACATCGATTCGAACTCCAGAGATGAAAAATTTTAAGTGTAAGTATTTGGCCGGCAGGAGTGGCCGAGCGGTTCTAGGCTCTACAGTCCGGAACCGCGCGACCGCTATGATAGCATGAATGTGTGTGATGTCCTTAGGTTAGTTAGGTTTAAGTAGTTCTACGTTCTAGGGGACCGATGACCTCAGCAGTTAAGTCCCATAGTGCTCAGAGCCATTTTTTTTTTTTTTTTTTTTTTTTTGTAAGTACTTGGCTTTTAAGAGGAGCAAAACTGGTGACGTCAATTCTCGTATCAGCTCCTATGTCCTGGATTAAATAGGAAACTTCTTCACCTTGAACTGAGGGCACGTGGTACACGATGAAGGTGATTCTTCCGTCGGATGGGGACGTTGAACTCGGCGCCCCTCATCGCGCTATTCGTGAGGTGTATGCTATTCACTGGCACTACGCAGCACAAGCACTCGACACAGTTGTTCACACGACACAGGAACACGCTTAGCCTTCATTTGTTCCCTTATGCACATTACCTATGGGGCTACCTTGCCTTGATATGAGGCTGTTATATGCGATTTTTTCTACAGCAGGCTTCTGAGCCAGAAGACCTCAAATCAACAGTACTTTACGAATAACGTTAAACGAACTGAGCTTTGAAAACTCAACCTGTCCTCTGGTGAGCACATAGCCTACATCTACATCAATACTCCGTAAGCCACGTGACGGGCGTAGCGGAGTGTACGTCTGAAACCACTAAATGATCCCCTCTTTCCCGTTACACTAGCGAATGGCGCGTGAAAAAATTTATTTTCGGTAAGCCTCTGCAGTAGCTCTACTTTTTTCAAATTTTCTCAGCTAGGCCATTTTGCGAGATGTATGTGGGCGGTAATAATACGTTGACCTACTCTTCCCGCAAAGTACTCGCTCGAAATTTCAATGACAAACCTCTCCGTGATGCACCAAGTCCCTCTTGTAATGTCTAACACTGGCGTTTTAGAGCATCTCTGTAACGGTCTCGCGCTGACTAACAATCCCATGACGAAACACGCCGCTCTTCGTTGGATCTTCGCCGGCCGGAGTGGCCGGGCGGTTCTAGGCGCTACAGTGTGGAACCGAGTGACCGCTACGGTCGCAGGTTCGAATCCTGCGTCGGGCATGGATGTGTGTGATGTCCTTAGGTTAGTTAGGTTTAATTAGTCCTAAGTTCTAGGCAACTGATGACCTCAGAACTTAAGTCGCATAGTGCTCAGAGCCATTTGAACCATTTGATCTTCTCTATCTCTTCTATCACTTCTACCTTGCAAGAATCCTAGACTGATGAACAGTACTCAGAAATCGGTTGAACTAGCTGCTTGTAAGCCACTTCGTTCATGGATGAGTTACGTTTCCTATAGATTCTTTCAGTTTGGCATGTGCCTTTCCTACTATTTGTTTCATGTGATCATTTCACTTACGGTCGTTTTGGATAAATACTCTTGATATTTCACGGTAGGTACTCTTTCCAGGAATTTGTCATCTACAGTGTAGTCGTACTGTCACAGCTTCCACCATTCATCAATATTCTGTAGGTGATTTTACAAATCGATACTGTCTTGTGACTTTGGTACTTCCTCAGAGACTATCGCACCATCTGTGAACAGTGTTAAAGAGCTTCCGACTCTTTCTGGTTGTTCATTTATATACAGTGTACATAGTAGTGGTCCTATTACACTTACTTGGGGTACCAAAAAATTACCTTTACATCTGTCAATTTTGTTCAGTTAAATCCAACGTGTTGATTTCTCTCTAGGAGGAAATCTTGAATCCAGTCGTAAATCTGTCCAGATAAACGGTAAGCTATTTTTTTCTGTAAAAGGCAAAACGGGACCGTGTCAAATGCCTTCCTGAAGTCAACGTACGCGGTATCAAGCTGAGCGTCGTTGTCTGCAGCTCTACGGACCTCATGGAGGAACATATCCAGTAAATTAGACAGAGTCACAAGTTCTTTAACTATTTTCTACATCTACATCTACATCTACATCCATACTCCGCAAGCCACCTGACGGTGTGTGGCGGAGGGTACCTTGACTTCCTCTATCGTTTCTCCCTTCTATTCCAGTGTCGTATTGTTTGTGGAAAGAAATATTGCCGATATGCCTCTGTGTGGGCTCTAATCGCTCTGATTTTATCCTCATAGTCTCTTCGTGAGATATACGTAAGAGGGAGCAATATAATGCTTGACTCCTCGGTGAAGGTATGTTCTCGAAACTTCAACAAAGCCCGTACCGAGCTACTGAGCGTCTCTCCTGCAGAGTCTTCCACTGGATTTTATCTATCATCTCCATAACGCTTTCGCGATTACTAAATGATCCTGTATAGAAGCGCGCTGCTCCCCGTTGGATCTTCTCTATCTCTTCTATCAACCCTATCTGGTACGGATCCCACACTGCTGAGCAGTATTCAAGCAGTGGGCGAACTGTAACCTACTTCCTTTCTTTTCGGATTGCATTTCCCTAGGATTCTTCCAATGAATCTCAGTTTGGCATCTGCTTTACCGACGATCAACTTTATATGATCATTCCATTTTAAATCACTCCTAATGCGTACTCCCAGATAAATTATGGAATTAACTGTTTCCAGTTGCTGACCTGCTATATTGTAGCTAAATGACAGGGGATCTTTCTTTGTATGTATTCGCATCACATTACACTTGTCTACATTGAGATTCAATTGCCATTCCGTGCACCACGCGTCAATTCGCTGCAAATCCTTCTGCATTTCAGTACAATTTTCTATTGTTACAACCTCTCGATATAGCTCAGCGTCATCCGCAAAAAGCCTCAGTGAACTTGCGATGTCATCTACAAGGTCATTTATGTATATTGTGAATAGCAACGGTCCTACGACACTCCCCTGCGGCACACCTGAAATCACTCTTACTTCGGAAGACTTCTCTCCATTGAGAATGGCATGCTGCGTTCTGTTATCTGTTTTATCAGAGGATTTACCCCCTACGAGAACTAGTAAGCTGAATCCTACCTATCTAATAAAAAATGACTTATCATCACTGCTTAGTGAGCAACACCAATGAAGATAGATTGGCGACTTTCTTTGAAAGGATATTCAGAATGGTGAATAAAGTGCGTTCAGATGGTACTATGGTTAACCTACTTACTGTAGATAAGGCACAATCTCAGCTAAGGCACAATCTCAGCAAACAGTAGAAGTAGTAAACCATGCCACCATCTAGAAAGCAGATCATCTGCAGCAGTGAAGTCGTCCCCCGACTCTCACATTTATGCAACTGCGCTACGCTACTGACTGCTTTCCAATTCGCTACTCGAAACAGGATTTTCGACGTTGGGCCATATAAAAGAATTACCACGTCCTATAATGTATTTCGATGGAATCTGGCCGAGCGTCAATAGCTACATTGAAGGCGCGCGATGTACACCTATGGTCTCGCACAACCGAAAGAAGGGGCAATTATACGCCACGCCTGGAGGTAAATACATTACCATACTAAACACGGACTATAATTGTTTTACGAAGAAAAAATTAATTTTCGAATGTAATTTCGAAGTTAATCTAATATAATCCATTGAGCTGACGGTTGAGGTAATTGAGATATTGACTTAGTCGCTCAAAAAAGGGCGTGCCTGCTGCTACAACGGCTAACGCCACTTTGTGAGCATTGTGGCGTTGCTCACACAATAACCGCAATATTTTCAAGTTTAAGACATACACGACACCATTTTAAAACTGTTAATTGCATAAAAGGGAGGAAGATGAGGTCTTTACGTTCCATCCACGCCAAGTTCATCAGAAAAGAAGGGGGAAAGAAATCGAGCGTGCTTTTTCATAGAAATCATGCCAGCATTCACATTCAACGCTGTAATGAAACCTCGGGAAACCTAGAGAGTGAAATGATGCATGTTTACCATACTGGGGTCTCGTTCGGGAGGACGACATTTCAGTTTCACATCCATCCAGATTTAGGTTTCCCGTGATTTCCCTAAATCGCTGCAAGCAAGTTCCGGGACGATTTCTTTGAAAGGGCACTGCCGCTTAAGTTCGTCATACTTAAAACAGTTCCTGTTTGTGCTCCGTCTCTAATGACCTCGATGTCGATAGAACGTTAAGCCGTAATCTATCTTCTTTTCGGGAAACGTAAATATGAACGGTTCGACTTCGTTTTAAACCGGCGTCCTCCATAATGCGTCTCCATTGTCTTACTGTTGTGTTATCTCGTTCGCTCTGTTAATCGCACAGAATCGTTCGAAACGAATTCCTGTGAGAAAATACAAATCTAAAAGCACCATATTTACACTTTCTTGAATCTACTAACGTTTCACTCGTTAAGTGCTTAAAGACGGGAGAAGTATTTTGAGCTATCCGATTCACTGCCTACCTCTATCTCAACGCGCTGTTCTAGGATCCTCTAGACTCTTTAAGACCAAGGAGATGATACTAGAATCATTTCTTCAACAAAATCCTAAATGAATTTGCGTGCCATCCTCGTCGACACAGATATTTCAGTTTACTTGTAACATCTTTGTTTCGAGGTTCAAAAAATGGTTCAAATGCCTCTAAGCACTATGAGACTTAACATCTGAGGGCATCAGTCCCCTAGACTTAGAACTAATTAAACGTAACTAATCTAAGCAGATTACACCCATCCGTGCCCGAGGCAGGATTCGAACCTGCGACCGTAGCAGCAGCGCGGTTCCGGATTGAAGCGCCTAGAACCGCTAGGCCACAGCGGCCGGCCCTGTTTACAGGTGTTAACACAATACAACACGACAAGTATAAATACTTTTTCCACATTTGGTGTATTCTCACACCAAAGCAAAACACAAGAATCCAAAATCAATCTGTGTAGTAATATTTTTTTTCCTTAAATCTTATAGTCGTGACGACATTGTGAGACGTTTCATGAAAGAAATAATGAGTTTGGTAATATGTATTAGGACGTGACCGCCTTCTATTTTTGTAGTAAAGATGTTCCTTATGCACAACGTCTTTCTCGAAACATTTCCCATTGGTGTTTCTTGGGCATTTCAATGATTCTCTTAGGATGACTACACAGGTCTGTTACGAATCATGCAGTATTTGACTGCCTTTCCTCTATTGCTTCTTCTGTCAATACTACTTAGTAAGGTTTCACGACTAAACTTTCCAAGCAACATATAAAAATTAATTTTCTTAGTATCACTGTTTTTACGGGTTGCCGCAGAGACATGCTTAGATTTGACATTTGTGGAATTTGAAGCTGTGTGTAGCGGAAGTTTTAGGTGCCTACTTTTGTTGAGGTATCTGCTTAGTGCCAAGTAGGATCATGGTAGATTACTTAATTCTTAACAGTCGAATATGAGTCTTGTGTACGGTTTCACGAACGCTAGTGGACACGATGCAAGACAGTTATATCAAAATGTGATCTCAGAACACAGTCGAATCATTCAAACTTTACTGCTGTTAATTTATCACCTTTCATCAGTAGTCTATGGACACTCATACGCCGAACCAGCGATGTTTAAAATATATTGTGTGCCCGTGTATATTCGTACAGTGTCGTCAACGGCTAACTGAATACGTACATTAGTGCAGTGTGCCCAGTAACGCTAATAGGATTAGCTGTATGGACATAGCATGGACACGTGGTCTTAGTTTGCTCTAGAACTCGTAGAAGCAAACCGACAGAAAACGTCCACAGAGTAAAAGGCCGGTTGAGAAACGCAGGACACAGTGTTCTGCCACAGTCTATCAAACGACAGCAAACAATGAGTATTAGTCGAGTACAGTATTAATGCATCTGTCAGTGAGGGTACTTCGGTCGGTTATCTTGAATCAGCGCGTATCGTGGTTGTGAGGAGAAGGAAAGATGGTACACTACAGTTATGCAATGAAAATGGCTCTAACCTTCGAATTAGAGTTATGAAGTGGATGGTCTAGCACACAAGGGGTAGCAGCCACGTTCTTAGTCCCCTGTACATGTTTGTCTAGAGCCCGTTCCAATTTCATCCGTCATATCTCTCTTCGTATCACTGTCGTAGTCATAAGCTACACATTCGTCTCCATTCTCCAGACCAACACTGATTACTACACTCTCTTTTGCATCTTCCATTAACCCATTTGCGCACAAATATTCATTTTCAATACCTTTTACTTTTTGCAAGCCTTTAACCAATCTTGGTGGATAACATTACCTAAAGACTCTTTGGCTATATGTTTTAGGGTAGTTAAATTAATGGAAGAAAGTTGTTTTTCAGATTAGCTCTATAGTATTCAAATCGAAGTGGTGTAATGGTAGCCTCAGAAGATTATATTCATTATGTTTTAAAACTACATGTGCTTCAAAGGACAGGGTTAGGTTATTATAATGCACGATTTGTATTAGCTCGTTTGTTGTTAAGCTCAATTCAAAACTGAATTTGTTGTGAATGAGCCACTAAATAACGTACTTTTTGCAATTTATGGTAGTCGGCGCTTTATTTGTCTGAACATTTATAATGTGGTGCATTATCAACAACAATACTACCAAATGAGACATTGGCAATAATTTCATATTCTAGCCATTTGTGGTAATTATTCCCACTCATAACATCGCGACAATCTTCGGATTCAGATTTCGAATTATAAATTAATTCTGCGTGCTCTATGAAACCCATTGCTCCTCCAGCGTGGACAACAATAGCTCTTTGCTGTGCTGTGCTACGAGTCATTACACCTGGAACTTCTTCATGCTGGCAGCATTCTTTAATTATATATACATGATATATACAGTCAGCGTTTATCCGTGTATACCACTGGTTATTTGTCCCCTTTTCATTGTTTCTGGTTGCACGCTTTGCAACAATGTCGGAACTTTCTACTACAATGGCTCTCTCATTTTAAATTTTTTTTAAACGAAATCCTATATCTTTAAAAAAAAATTCCGAGGTGTTTTCCTTCTCCATTGAAAATTTATCTCAATTTCGGAAATTACATACGGCTTTCTCGATACTGGGATTTCGTTCTTCCTCTCATAATGCTCCAAAAACCTTCTTCTAATAAGAGCTTTAAAAAAAGTCATCTAAGACGCCTTTGTGTTCTAGATGTTTTTATATTTTCCTCGGAATTTTCTGTTTTCTTAAAGATTTCAAAATAAATTTTAGTGTACTTCTAAGCCCCCTACCATTTTTGCTCCTGGCAAGATTTCATACTGTAGAAGTGTCATTAACTGGTAAAATTTTACAGCTTTCAGTACAAACTGTTTCTTACGTGAATGTGTCCACTTCCACGATATCTTCCTCGTTTAGAATTCTCAGGTTTTTTTTTTTATGGCTATGGATAACATCGCACTGCATTACTGTCGATATTTCAAGTGGACACCCTGAACCACTTGATAGCTTATCAACAACTGAACTGAATTAATTGACAGTACGATGCCTTTTCCTCAGACAACAACGTATTTGTTTACTGTAACGTCACCAAGTGTTTCCGATAACGGCCACGTGAGACCGATAGTCCGATCCACGAACGATGGCGGTTTGGGCATGTCGAGGCAGGGACGAGGATTGCAGTTTTGACGATTCCAAGTGACAGTTGCGGTACGCACGTGCGCTTGCTATCCGCTTGAAGAATGCGTGTGTCCTGAAAATTATGTTTCTCATTTGCTTATGTATAATTTATCATTTAGCGCCACGATGAGAGATGAAATTCGCAACAAATGGGATCGAAATTGACTGAACAACTCGCTAAGACGGCGTTTAATGCTCGCATTAGCTACGAGATTCACAGCAGAGCGCTCAAAACACTACTAAGCGCTCATTGGTTGTTGGAGAATGCGTTGACGTAGGTGCACAGAACGAGTCTAAAGTCGACCTCCATCGTTCGTGACTCCAACTATAGTGCAATAATATCGTGAGTAGGTAGCAGCTACAACATATTTTGTTCTCCCTAGGTTCCTTTTTATTCCATTCCTTTTCGCCACTTGTATACAATAATTTGTTTATGATTTGTATTTATATCGAGACAGTTGTTTGCATATACGTGAGAAACTTAAGATGCTGATGCTGAGTAAGAGTTCAAGGAAGAAAACAACGAAGTGTTGCGGAGATGTCGGGATGGTCGAACCCGGGAGTCCAGATGGCCGAGCTGAAGCCAGGACTCACCGCCGTCTTTCGTCAGGGGGCCGAGCAAGTTCAATAACAGCAGGGGCAGTGCAGAATGATACAGCGGTATTAGGAAGCATTTCTTTATTCATGTAGTTTACAGTGCTTCGCTGGGTGCAGCGGGGCGAGTCTAGCCGGCTCAGCAGCCCCTGGAATACCGCCACCGCTGCAGCCGTCTGCAAGGCCGCTCAGCTGGAACTCAGCCGCGCTCGCCCCGTCGCCCTCGCCGCTGCCCGCTATTTCCTAGACTGCTACAGTCCCCGGTCCTCGCCGACCTCCGCCCCATTTGACCTGCTATGTCCGACCATGTGACTAAGGTGGTTGTACTGGTCACCTGAGGCCCTCAGCCGCTGCTGCTCCCAGGTCTGCTGGACTCGAACCCGCGCCCTAATGGATGCTGTACCGCAATTTGCCGCTGGTGGTGCTTGCAGGCTGGCAACATCCGTCGCCGACTCTGGCGCTGCCGCAGCGCTGTCACGCCTCCTGCAGCGCACGTCTCGGCCGGACCCCGGTACGCCAGGTGGGAAGCGAAGGTGGCCCGTCCTGGGCCAACACCGACTCAAAGGAAGGCCTCGCCGCTTGTTAGTGACGTCACGTCAGCTAGGCACGACGAACGCCAACTATATTTACTTGATCCGTTTTGTTATCGAAACTTACCCCAACAACCTTACAATTAACTCGTTTATTTTATTTACTTATTTATTTTCGTTTGACATCGTCACTGGAAATGGGAACTAATTTACGTGTGTAAATGTCCAACTGTTGCCAGTCATTAGATTACAGTCGTTTTCAACGAAAGGAGTTCTAAACAGGAAACAAAATAGCTTCATACATCGAAAATACTGCTGAGCTTAAACTTCTTTAAACATGCACATTAAATAAGATAAATATTCCCCTCTTGAAACTGAAAGGAGAAACTTTATAAGATAAAAAATGTTATTTGATAAATCAAGTATCTCTCTTTTGCCTCTTCTTCTGTCCCCCACCCCCTCTTTCAACGTGTACAATCGCAAGTTATTTCATTAACATTCAGTGCTCCTCACCCCATAGTCAACCAAGGTACCTACAGAAGAGCACCAGTGTGTTCACAGTCTCTTGTAAAAGCAACCCGGTACAAACGTATTTCCTCAGATTTACAAATAAGGTAAAGAAGCACGAATTTTGTCGCTGCTGGACCATGAAGTTGTTTTTGTATGTCAATCCTTAAAACAGGTGGAAATTTAAGTTCAGGAGTACACTATTTGTTAAGAAGTGTAATGAATTGCACAATTAATTGATCGCAAAAATCTCTCAGAACAATGTGTGTTTGTCTACTACCGCCAATAGTTTCACAATGTCCTGTGTCAGAGAGGGAGACACCACCGTTATGAGTAAACCTGTAAAAGACCTGGCGTTCGCAGTGCCTAGCTGGCGTGACGTCACCAACAAGCGGCGAGGCCTTCCTTTGAGTCGGTGTTGCCTGGGCCCACTGCAGACCGCTGTCACTGCCCTCCTTCAGGCTAAGTACCCCGCTGCCGTTCCGTCACTCCCTCGTGTTGCGTCCACGTAGGCGGAATCCAACCCGAACAAGTACACAGAAATAAAGTAAGATATACATGGAATATTTACAACATTGCTGCCAGACTGGCCCCTATCAGCGTAGACCAGCACAGGTCCGACGTGCCTCTCGTCTGACCTGGCACACACTCTCTTCCGAGGTAAAAGTACCTCACTATTTAAACTGTTTTTCCCCTCGCCTCTGACGTAGTGTCAGAGAGAGACAGAAACTATGGCAGAGATAATTTCCCAAACGTCAGCCATCTACAAGTCTCGCCTCATATCCCAATAACTTCAAGAACGCTGCGGTTTGCTGCCTCGTTGTTGCTTCACACAAAGCAATCCGTACGCGCAATAGCGCCGTCGCAGCATCGCGCTCGTGAGTGCCATGTTTGCATTTCCGGGCCTACTAACTGTCGACTGTTTCAACACACTGCCTGTGGTCCCACATTCCATCGTCCGAACGCGGGTTCATTGACTTTGAATAAAATATCCTCTTTCCTACGACATAGACTAATACTAGCGCAGCAGAAAGTCATCAGCCTCCTTTCACCCTCCAGGATACAATCAACGCACCCAGTCTGTCTGCGTATAGAACAAATTCTTTGTGCAAGTGTGAGACAGTATTCTAAATGTTGCGTAGCATTTACCTGATGTGGAACAAGGGAACCAGCCCGATATTGACCTAGTGGAATGTAGGGAAACGCCTAAAAACCACATCCAGCCTGGCCGGGACACCGATCTCTCCTTGCTATCCAACTGGCATTCCACCTCGACCTAGAAACGGTCACGTTGGCTACCCTGGCGAGCCACAGAAATTTGTCTTAATTGTACGAGTGTAAGACGCAGATCTTAGTGCAGAACTTGAATCCTACAGAATGATCATCTAAATACATACTGTAACACAAAAGTATGTCGAAATGGCTCAAACAGCCAGAACGTCCAATGTCTTGTAATTCAATAATTAATCATTTTAGGCGTAATTTCTCTTGGCACAACAAAACTTCACTTAATAAAACTGCACATCAGAACGAAATAACGCAAACATTAGTTTTATGCACCGTACATCCCAAAAACAGTAACAGTTTAGTGTATATAAAATCGCTCTTAAAGTAATGGGCAACAGATCTGTAGCTACCAATATACAGACATTGGGACACTTCGATGGTAAAAACCCATACATTTGTTGCATTATCAGCCGATTGATACAGTACTGATGTGCCAAGGAAACACTGTTACCTTCTCTCTCTCTCTCTCTCTTTCTCTCTCTCTCTCTCTTCGTTTCAGAGTAGCACTTGCATCCTACGTCCCCAGTTATCTTCCTTCCACTACAGTTACTACTCTCCACAGTTCCCTCTGGTAACATTGGAAGTTATTCTTTGAGGCCTTAAGAAACGTCCAGTCTTCCGGTCCCTTCTCCTTGCCAATGTTTTCCAAATTTTCTTTTGTTCGTTGATTCTGTGGAGAATCTCTTCATTCCTTATCGTATCAGTCCACCTGATTTTCAGTTTTCTCATGTAGTACCACATCTCAAACACTTCGATTCTCATCCGTTCCGCTTTCTCAGTCTCCGTCATTCGCTACCATGCAATGCTGTGCTCCAAATGTGCTCTCCCGGAAATATCTTCATCAAATTGCCTATTTTCGATGCCACGTGACTCCTCTTGCCCAAGAATGCCCTCTTTTTCTCCGCTTGTCTCCTTCTTATGTCTCTTATGTCGCTCTTGCTTCGTCCGTAATGGATTATTTTCCTCCCTTACATTCATCTACTTCGTGCCCAACAATTTTGATATTAAGTTTCGCACTGTTCTTATTTATGATACTTCTCATTACTTTCGTCTTTCTTCGATTTGCTCTCACTCCATATTCTATATTCATTAGATCGTTCATTCCATTTAGCAGATCTTTTAACTCTTCTTTACTTCCATTCAAGACAGTTATGGCATCGGCGAATTTTATCATCGATATCCTTGCAGCTTAATTTGATTCACACTCTTGGACCTTTCTTTTACTCTCGCCATTGCTTCTTCCATGTACTCGTATAGACTGAACAATAGGTATGAAGGACTACATCCATGTCTTACATACTTTTTACTCCGAGTACTTCCTCCTTGATCTTCCACTGTTATTGTTCCATTTACGTTCTCATTCATATTGTATATTACCCGTGTTTGCCTGTATTCTCTCAGAATTTCGAATATCTTGCACCATTTCACACTGTTGTATTCTTTCTCCATGTCGTAAAATCCTATAAACGTGTCTTGAATTTTCTTCGGTCTTGCTTCCACTATCAAACACAAAGTCAGAACTGCCTCTCTGGTGCCTTTACGATTCCTTAAACCAAACTGATCGTTGTCTACCAGATCCTCAACTTTCTTTTCCATTCTTCTGCGTATTAATCTTCTCATCACGTTGGCTGCATCAGCTGTTCAGTTGATTGTGCTATAGTTTTCGTACCTATCTCCCCTTCCCGTCTGTTTAATGGGGTGGATGATATTTTTCGAGCTGGCCACGGTGGCCGAGCGGTTCTAGGCGCTCAGTCCGGAACCGCCCGACTGCTACGGTCGCAGGTTCGAATGCTGCCTCGGGCATGGATGTGTGTGATGACCTTAGGTTAGTTAGGTTTAACTAGTTTTAAGTTCTAGGGGACTGATGACCACAGCTGTTAAGCTGGCTCAGAGCCATTTGAACCATTTTTTTTATTTTTTCGAATGTCTTATGGCATGCCACTGGTCTCATTGATTCTACACGCCAACTTGCTTACAGTACGAGATTTAATCGATAGTGAAAGACAATGTCTACGTTCTCCTACAGCGCACACTAACAGGAAAATTTTACGCTACTGCAAAATGCTACTTAAACAACGAATCGCAGCAACGGAAATTCGCAGCAGAATTACCTCGCAACGACTTCGGAATAAGGAGGCAGTGTCTCAGTCTCCCACACTACGGAATCCTATCAGCAGATGAGATGTCTAGACGATGCTGTTACTCCGCTGGTAACCCGAGACGACTTTATCAGAATTTCACCGAGAAAGACTGAGTGCTAATGTGGGGTGTAGCTCCATTACTGGCATGGAGTTGCTACATGATGCTGATTATCTGGTTGAACCGTTAAATTAGATATCTTAATAATGTGCTCCTGGGTGTTCTACGGAGTTTAGACTTCAATAATGGCGCCCCAATTACTTGCTGCGTTAGTGGGACACAGCGGAACTGTGTAATGGCACCTAAGAGCTTCATAATACGTACAACGATGGCACAATTTGTATTACATTGGAAAATGCTAAGACTGTACACTAGATATTCAGCGCAAGACATTATTCTCTGGAAATAGGTGAATACCAGCAGCAGGCGGCCCATGGAGTCATTGTGAAATTTCCTTTATTGTCTTATTTTCGGTCAACATTTTTACAATTGTAATTGTACGTTCTTGTGCAGCGTTTCTTTGTAGGTGAAAACAAATGAAAGGAATTAATATTTCGCCGCCCGGTTTGGACGAGTGGCTCTAGGCGCTTCAGTCTGGAACCGCGCAACCGGTACGGTCGCAGGTTAGAATCTTACCTCGGGCATGGATATGTGTGGTGTCCTTAGGTTAGATAGGTTTAAGTGTTTCTGAGTTCTAGGGGACTGATGACCTTAGATGTTAAGTCCGATAGTGCTCAGAGCCATTTGAACCATTTGAATTAATATTTCGTTCCACAGGTAAAAACAAAATTACCGTAACACATTTTTGAAGACGAAGTGGCTGAATTATACAATAAAGCACAAGAGCGATGTCGATACTGGGCATGTGCTAATGCTCGACTGTTTAAAGAGATTTAATAAGTTTCATAGAAATACGTGCAAAAGATACGATACGAGGGCGTGATGAAAAGTGTTGCCTCCGAATTTCTTACGTGAAAACTCTTGATAGGTTTTTAAATAAAACAAACTGTATTAATATTCTACATATTTATTCTGAAAGTCTACATATTTATTCTGGCAAGCAACACATTTTTCCTAACGAGAGAACATTTTGTTGATGTCTCTGTTTGCTGACACAGCCCCAATCTCACCCTTGCTCTTGGAAATGTATGACAATTGGATGGAGGCTAGTCAGGAGCGTGTGAAGGGTGATCGACGAATCGACGACAATACACCCAGCGCTCGTGCGTGTTCTGGCATTATCATGCTTAAGGAGAGGGTGCTCCACAAGTGGAGTAACTGTTCGTGCTTTCGGTTTTCTTAGGGTCTCGCAGTACCTTGTACAATTTATGGTGCGCCTTTAGTCATGAATTCCAAATGCACCATACCTTGAACACCCCAGAACATTGTGAGCCTGACATTGCGTATTGATGGCATTGTCTTGATTCTAAAGATATAGATCTTCGTTTCTTCTGCGAGCTGAGCGAGATTGGAATAATAGAGTATTATTGTGAAGGTATACTTGTATGGATATGGTGTCTGTTCTTTCGGACATGTCCGAAAGAAGAGACACCATTGATGACCTGCAGCCGTCTTAGAACGAAATTAGAATTATATTAATATCTTCAGCTGCTAGTGGGCGTTGATATGTATCAACGGGGACAGGTGAAAATTTGTGCCTCGACCGGGACTCAAACCCGGGATCTCCTGCTTACATCGCAGACGCTCTATCCATCTGAGCTACCGAAGGCACAGAGGATAACGTGCCTGGAGGGAGTATCTCGCGCACTCCTCCCGCGAGACCCACGTTTTCACCTCGGTGGCTCAGATGGATAGAGCGTCTGGCATGTAAGCAGGAGATCCCGGGATCGAGTCCCGGTGGGAGCACACATTTTCGCCTGGCACCGTTGATATATATTAACGCCCTTAGCAGCTGAAGGTATTAATATAATTGTAATTTCGTTCTAAATATTGTGAAGGTGGTTCGACGGACACTCTGCCAGCCACTTAAATGTGATTTGCAGAGTACCCATGTCGATGTAGATGTAGGTTTGGAGTCGATGAACCTTTGTGGCGGAACTCCATAGCTACTCACTTGTTTTCCTGGGCAAAATGGTGAACTCAGCGTTCGTCAAATGTCCTTTCCCTCTCGAAGGAAATTGTTGATAGATGTCGAATCTCCTCTGTTTCACGACAGGAATGAGCAGACGAGGCACCCGCCGTGCACACAGTTGTTTGTACCGCATTTTAGCAGTGATGGCCCGTATACCCTCTCGTAATATGCCACACTTGCCTGAGAGCTGTGTCTGTGTTATCCAATGATTTTCTCTGATGATTTCATCAATCCAATTCCAATGAGTCTCGTCGGATGCCGTACTCTGTCGTCCACTCCGAGCTCTGTGACATACGTTGAGGTTACCATCAGCGTCTCCTTCATTCCAAGCACGAACAATCGAACGGATGCCGATAAAATCGTCCTCTTTGGATTTCAATAGGAGGTACGTTTTCTGCGGTTAGAAACTCGATTACAGCCCGCTGTTTCTCACGCACTGACATTGTTAGGTTACACACCGACATGTTGCCCGCTACAATTAGGAGCCTTCTCGGGGCTGACGGTTGGAACTTGCACCAGCGAAGAAAGAAAGTCGACTGAGTAATATGCATGACATGTAATGCCTCAACTGATGTTGAGAACAGAATAAAACCATTCAAAGTCATTACTCTTCAGCCTCGTAACCTGATAGATTTTCCTTTTTTTCTGTATATAATACAATATCTTACAATGCTGATGAATTTTTTCATTTATCGTAATTTTGGATTCGCCCTCTTCCGGGATTCGGAAAGTCGAGTCTGCCACAGAACGAATGTTACAGAAACTGAGCATCGTTTTTAATGCTGAAGTTAATATCAACGCCAGATATCATGGCTCTAGAAAACCCAACTCGTGCTTTTATCACATAACGCCCTGAAAACCCTGATAAAAAAATCAGAATAGAGGTGTTTGACTCGGTATCGAACCAATCTTACAGTGTTACGCTACTGGACTTTACATTGCTACACCACGAAGATGACGTGCTACAGATGCGAAATTTAACCGACAGGAAGAAAATGCTACGATATCCAAATGATTAGCTTTTGAGGGCATTCACACAAGGCTGGCAGCAATGGCGGCACCGACAATATGCTCACATGAGGAAAATTTCCAACCAATTTCTCATACACAAACAGCACTTGACCGGCGTTGCCTAGTGAAATGTTGTTGTGATGTTTCTTGTAAGGAGGAGAAATGCGTAACATCACGTTTCTGACTTTGGTAAAGGTCGGATTGTAGCCTATCGCGATTGCGGTTTATCTTTGCTGCTCGCCTTGCTCGAGATCTAATCTCTGTTAGGAGAATATGGAATCGGTGGGTTCAGGCGAGGAATACGAAACGCCGTGAGGGATCCCAACGGCCTCTTATCACTAGCAGTCGAGATGACAGGCATCTTAGCCGCATGGCTGTAACGGATCGTGCAGCCACGTCTCGGTCCCTGAGTCAGCAGATGGGGATGTATGCAAAACAACAACCATCTGCACGAACACTTCGACGACGTTTGCTGCAGCATGGACTATCAGCTCGAGGACCATGGCTGCGGATACCTTTGACGCTGCATCACAGACAGGAGCGCCTGCGATGGTGTACTCAACGATGAACCTGGGTGCACGAATGGCAAAACGTAATTTTTTCGGATGAATCCAGGTTCTGTTTACAGCATCATGATTGTCGCATCCGTGTTTGGCGTCATGGCATTGAACGCACATTGGAAGCGTGTATTCGTCATCACAATACTGGTATATAACCCGGCGTGATGGTATGGGGTGCCATTGGTTACACGTCTCGGTCACCTCTTGTTCGCATTGACGGCACTTTGAACAGTGGACGTTACATTTCAGATGTGTTACGACCCGTGGCTCTACCCTTCATTCGATCCCTACGAAAACCCTTCATTTCAACAGGATAATGCTGACCGCATGTTGCAGGTCCTGTACGGGCCTTTCTGGATACAGAAAATGTTCGACTGCTGCCCTGGCCAGCTTATTGTCCAGATTTCTCAACAACTGAAAAGGTCTGGTCAATGGTGGTCGAGCAAATGGCTCGTCACAATACGCCAGTCACTACTCTTGATGAACTGTGGTATCGTGTTGAGGCTGCATTGGCAGCTGCACCTGTACACGCCATCCAAGCTCTGTATGACTCAATGCCCAGGCGTATCAAAGCTGTTATTACGGCCAGAGGTGGTTGTTCTGGGTATTGATTTCTCAGGATCTATGCACCCAAACTGCGTAAAAATGTAATCACATGTCAGTTCTAGTATAATATATTTGTCCAATGAATACCCGTTTATCATCTGCAATTCTTTTTGATGTAGCAATTTTAATGACCAGTGGTGTAATTAAACAATGCGAGTATGTCGGGTATCAATTAAAACTTGCGACTCAACTGTGGATTTCTTGGTAGGCTAGATGCACAACCTTCATTGATGGACGATAGTTACTAGAAGCAGATGTAACCCCAGGCGTATTCCAGGGAAAATCGTTGATAGCCTTGTTCTTCATGGTGTATATTTATAGCATGGCGGTTAAAATTAGTAGCATCAGACTTTTAGGAGATGATGCAGTTATCTGTAATGGGGTCCATTCTGCAAAAATTCGCAGCAAGATTGTATCCAATCTTGATATGACTTCAGAGAAATATAAAAGTCGACGACTTGTATTGAATGTTCACAATATAAAATTGTGCAGTTCGTTAAACGAAAAAAAAAAACGTTCTTTCTTATGGATAAATGTCAACTATTCACAGTTACAATCAATAACTGTTTCAGATACCTGGATGTAACAGTCTATGGGAATATATAGTCAAATTATTATATAGGCTCAGACATAGTAAAAGAGGGGAGAACTTCTGTTCTTTGGAAAGAATACTGGAAAATACAGTCACTTTACAAAGGAGACCGCTTACAAATCACTTGTGCATCCCATGTTCGAATATTACTCAGGTGTGTGGGACCCATACGAAAAAGGTCTAACTACGAATATTTAATGTGTTCAGAAAAGAGCCTCACAAGCTTTCATAGGTTTGTTTCACCCATAGAAGAGCATCTCAGACATGTTGAAAATCCTGTATTGGCAGACTCTTGAAGACAGATGTAAATTGTCCTTCGAAAGCTTTGAACCAGTTTAGTAACTTCCGCTCCAATTATTATGTTCACGAGATACTAACTTGCTACCACTGGACGTTACACAAATAACCATTTACTCCTTTATATTGACGTACAACGGCCTTTGTGTTCAAGAAATGATCCATTTGTGTTTATTTTATACGTCACACTCCTCTTCCTTCGTTCCATTTCCATTTCTGCAAAGAAGATGTGGAATAGGAAAGTTTAGGGCTAACCACGGACAATGGGAGAAGAATAAAGTTTGTACAAACTTCACCTACGCCAACAGCCTTGCAGTAGTGGTACCACCGGTTCCCGTCAGGTCACCGAAGTTAAGTGCTTTGAGCTGGGCTAGCACTTGGATGGGTGATCATCCGGTCTGCTGAGCGCTGTTGGCAAGGGGGTGCAATCAGCCCCTGTGAGAAAAGCTGAGGAGTTACTTGACTGAGAAGTAGATGCTCCTGTCTCGTAAACCGACATATGGCCAGGAGAACAGTGAGCTGACCACGTGCCCCTCCATATTCGCATCCAACAGTGCCTGTGGGCTGAGGATGACACGACGGCCGGTCGGTACCATTCGGGCCTTCATGGCCTGTTCGGGAGGACTTTTAAACTTCACTTTTACGGGAAAATTCAGCAAAGGGAAGATACGAGGGCTACTAGAAAAATAAGGTCCGTTAGGGCCCGAAATGAAAACCGTACTGAATATCCGATGAATTTTTGCACAGATGTGTTGGATAGTGTCCCTACTATGACCCTCGATGGCGTCACGTCGAAATTTTCAGTTCTGGGCGTACATTGAGCACGTAAAGACGTCTAGAACAGCAGAGACTCCCGCCAAGTACGAGGGCCTCTGAGAGATTTCATGCAGTCCACATAACGTAACTGTAATGAGTTTACTTCTTCATGACAATTCACAGTCGCACTCTACAGGGGCCATTGATCCTGTAGCATTTTCGTCGGCAAGTGTTTTATCACCTAAAATACAGCCCGTAATTGGCTCCCCCCGAGTTTCATCTCTGCTCACATGAGCCGCTAGCTATGAAGAAACATTTTGGCACAGACAATGAGCTGTAGACCATCAAAGACGAGGGTATTGGAGAGTTGGTATAACGCTACGACATATGTCTAAGTTGGAGTTGCAGCTATGGAAAGAAGTAGCTGGAAGGCACAGCTAATTGGTGCAAATAAAACATTTTTGATTTTCACAATTATTTCCATTTCACGACCGATCGGACCCTACTTTCTGAATAGCTCTCGTAATACCAAAGATAAACAGAATTTAAGTTAGAAGATGTCAGGCTGGTCATGGACAATGTGAAACCCACCCGGTTCACTGACAAGGGGAGGCAACGACGTTTGGAACGCAGATTTACTGCAGACTTCGTATACTCGTAGTACTCCATGAGGACAACAAAATGTGTAAGCAGTGGCGCGTACTTCTCAAGCGCTATTGAGAAAATCGCAAGATAATTTCGGTCGTCAAATATGTACCTGAGCGTGGCCATTATTATCACAAAGCGGGGGCCATTACTAACACGAAGCGGCGGCGGCTGAGCAGTCAGTACGGTAGCTCAGCGTGTTTGGCCAGAGAGCCGGTTGATCACTGTAGTAAAAAAACTGAGTGGAACGATCAACCACCGAACTTGAACAGTATGTCTTGAGACTTCCGCAACGACCGAACACAGCGATAAAAGCAATAAAAAAAAAGCAACAAAATGTTGGTTAGCGTCCAAGTCCAGTAATCGTAGATCGTCGGTCGCTAGATCGAGCCCTGTTCGTCACTTTCTTTTTTCAACACAGTCCTATTCTTTACTATTTATATTACAGTTGATATAACGGGAGAAATACGTGTAATCAGATGAACTTTTTATTAAATTTACAATGTTATTTGGCAGTCTACGATGTTTTATTATCACAAATAATATAACAATCATAACTACCGACTAGTAAACGACCAACGAGGGGAGAGCCAGACTCGAACCGGGTAGAATGGGGATCATTCGACGGGGATTATGTAACAGGAAAAAAATAACGTACGTGCGAATTGTTTCTGAAGTATAAAACCTTATTATGAGCAAGCAGAAAAGGCGTAAAAAGGCGGTTATGTTCCGTTGGCGGCCAAAATAAAAGATGTTAAACTGGCGAAAGAACACCCAAAATTGAGTCTTCGCACTCTGCAGATAAAAGGGTCTAGAAGTTTGAGAAGAAAAGACGAATTAAAGAGATGGGAAGAAATCATAAAATCTGGAGGATCAACGATTGATAAATATTGGGTAATTGATTCGTGGACCTATGACCGTTTCGTGGAGTCTCGCTAAAATTATCAGCAACTAAGCGTTAATTTTTATCACTCTACATCTAATATTCTATATCTTCAACCACCTCAATCGAAGAAATAATTACACTCCAGGAAATGGAAAAAAGAACACATTGACACCGGTGTGTCAGACCCACCATACTTGCTCCGGACAGTGCGAGAGGGCTGTAAAAGCAATGATCACACGCACGGCACAGCGGACACACCAGGAACCGCGGTGTTGGCCGTCGAATGGCGCTAGCTGCGCAGCATTTGTGCACCGCCGCCGTCAGTGTCAGCCAGTTTGCCGTGGCATACGGAGCTCCATCGCAGACTTCAACACTGGTAGCATGCCGCGACAGCGTGGACGTGAACTGTATGTGCAGTTGACGGACTTTGAGCGAGGGCGTATAGTGGGCATGCGGGAGGCCGGGTGGACGTACCGCCGAATTGCTCAACACGTGGGGCGTGAGGTCTCCACAGTACATCAATGTTGTCGCCAGTGGTCGGCGGAAGGTGCACGTGTCCGTCGACCTGGGACCGGACTGCAGCGACGCACGGATGCACGCCAAGACTGTAGGATCCTACACAGTGCCGTAGGGGACCGCACCGCCACTTCCCAGCAAATTAGGGACACTGTTGCTCCTGGGGTATCGGCGAGGACCATTCGCAACCGTCTCCATGAAGCTGGGCTACGGTCCCGCACACCGTTAGGCCGTCTTTCGCTCACGCCCCAACATCGTGCAGCCCGCCTCCAGTGGTGTCGCGACAGGCGTGAATGGAAGGACGAATGGAGACGTGTCGTCTTCAGCGATGAGAGTCGCTTCTGGCTTGGTGCCAATGATGGTCGTATGCGTGTTTGGCGCCGTGCAGGTGAGCGCCACAATCAGGACTGCATACAGCCGAGGCTCACAGGGCCAACACCCGGCATCATGGTGTGGGGAGCGATCTCCTACACTGGCCGTACACCTCTGGTGATCGTCGAGGGGACACTGAATAGTGCACGGTACATCCAAACCGTCATCGAACCCATCGTTCTACCATTCCTAGACCGGCAAGGGAACTTGCTGTTCCAACAGGACAATGCACGTCCGCATGTATCCTGTGCCACCCAACGTGCTCTAGAAGGTGTAAGTCAACTACGCTGGCCAGCAAGATCTCCGGATCTGTCACCCATTGAGCATGTTTGGGACTGGATGAAGCGTCGTCTCACGCGGTCTGCACGTCCAGCACGAATGCTGGTCCAACTGAGGCGCCAGGTGGAAATGGCATGGCAAGCTGTTCCACAGGACTACATCCAGCATCTCTACGATCGTCTCCATGGGAGAAAAGCAGCCTGCATTGCTGCGAAAGGTGGATATACACTGTACTAGTGCCGACATTGTGCATGCTCTGTTGCCTGTGTCTATGTGCCTGTGGTTCTGTCAGTGTGATCATGTGATGTATCTGACCCCAGGAATGTGTCAATAAAGTTTCCCCTTCCTGGGACAATGAATTCACGGTGTTCTTATTTCAATTTCCAGGAGTGTATATTAATAAAATGAAATTTTGATTTTACTTTTCAGGTAAGAACCACTAACCTACAGCAGTGGGCTCTGGCTGCTGCAGGCCAAATCCAATCGGAGAACTCCATCTTCAATGCATCGCTTTTATGGATAAAAAAATTCAAACAATGGCACAGAACAACGCAGAGGAAGATCACGCAGTATGTGAGTTTGAGGGAATGTGTGTCTGCGGAAGAAACGCTGGAAGCCGCGAGGAAGTTTCAATTGCAGACGAGGGTAGTCATCCGGAATTTAAAAAAAAAAAATGTTATCAATACAGACCAGACAGGTTGCCAGTACCAGTCCACATACAACAGAGCTCTCGCTGAAAGAAATTCGAAGCCGTGTTTGTCAGATGGCACGACATGAATAAGGTGACGCACTCGTACACGGCAAATATGCGATAACATTGTGTGGTGAATTATTGCCACACGTGTTTCTTTGTTTGCGAGAAGCCACTGGGAACTTTGGACCGAAGGTTCAGAACACTGTTGACAAAATAATGAAAGATTTTCTGAATGTCGTCGTAACGAGTTCGAAATCCGGGACACTTACCACGCAATTGTATTGTTCATTTTTGTCTAGCGTCATGCCTCCCTACGTGAAGAAAGAAAAATTCTTATTAATAATAGATTCTTGGGGGGGGGGGGGGGGGGCAGACGAATCCTGGTTTGTACGACTAAATTTTCACCGATGGCGAAGGACTTAAAAAATGTACGGTTAAAGTCGTACCTCCAAAGTGCACGCCAATTTGCCAACCGTGCGATGTTTATTTCTACAGGCAAGTTAACTATTTTACTAAGCGTCTTCAAAACTGTTCTTATTTAATCGAAAGAAAGCGAGAAATTTCTTCTCGTGAAGACGCTATTAAAATACACTCGATACTACATGACCGCGCCGATATCTAAGGCAAGGCTGTCTTATACAAGGTTTGCTTCCAAATTATCGGATGAAAGAGAGGTTTTTAAAAATGTTTGTGAGCTTTGCTTTTCCATGGAAAACCTCAAAATACCTTGCGTATGTGGAAACATAGCATTTATTCAGTACAGCTGTTGGCGTTTAACTCCATGTTCCCGGGTTCAATTTCCGGCGGGGTCAGGGATTTTCTCTGCCTCGTGATAGCTGGGTGTTGTGTGATGTCTTCCGGTTAGTTAGGTTTAAGTCGTTCTAGGGGACTGATGACCATAGATGTTAAGTCCCATAGTGCTCACAGCCACCCTTAACTTTATGTTTTCCATGTTCTTACGCAAAATGCCATACTGCAGCTTGTAGTCGTAATGTTGAAATTGACGATTAGTTGTTCATCTATCGAAAGCTGTCGGTGGCAATCAAAACTTGCAGGTAACAAATAGTTTCGGGCTCCTAGCAGGTATAAGCGATTTCTAAAATCACGGACAAGCAAACATTTTCAGTATCACTTCATGCGTTTATATGGTTTATATGCTGCGGAGACCTGCTCATTGAGGAAGGAAGATGAAAGAAGTTTGGAGGCACTAGAGATGTGGATATAGAGAAGACTGAAAAAAGTGAAATGGGAAGACCAAGTAAGGAATGAAGAAGTATTAGGACGGGTTGGAGAAGATAGAAACATACTGAAAGTTATCAGAAAGATAAAACAGAAATGGATTGGACATTGTTTGAGGAGGGAATGTTTATTGAAGGAAGAAATAGAAGGAATGGTGGAGGGAGAAAGGGGAAGAGAAAGAAGAAGGTATCAAATGCTGGACAATATCAAAAGAGACAAATATTCAGACATGAAAAGACTGGCTATAGACGGACAAAAGTGGAAGAGGCTTAACCCATGACAAGACCTACCGTAACGCACAATACCATACTACTACTGCTTACGCGTTTGGCCGTTTACTAGTCGCTAGTTATGAATATTATAGTATTTGTGATAATAAAAATTTGTAGACTGCCAAATACCATTGTAAATTTAATAAAAGTTCATCTGGTTATATGTAATTTTCCCGTTATATCAACTGTAATATAAATAGTACAGAATATTACTGTGCTGTAAAAAGAAAGGTAACGAACGGGACTCGATCCAGCGACCAACTACCGACGATTACGGATCTTAGACGCTAACCACTGTTTTAAAAAAATCTCATTTTGTTCTGTATTGTTCGTTGCGATGACAATCGTTCAGGTTGTTCGTCGATCCGTTTACTCAGTATATTTTATTTCAAAGGGTAGCTAAATTCTCTGACCGAACACGCTGAGCTACCGGGCCGGCAGCACTCACCTGCCGCCCCTTTGTATCAGTAACGGCCGCCGCTTTGTGATAATAATGGCCACGCTCAGGTATATATTTGACGACCGAAATTATCTTACGATTTTCTCAATAACGCATGCAAAGTACGCGCTACTGCTTACACATTTTGTTTTCCTAATGGAGTACTACGAGTGTACGAAGTTTGCAGCAAATCCGTATTCCAGACGTCGTGGCCTCCCATTGTGAATCTGAATGAAGAGCCGTTGTCCCTCTGGATACACTATATTGCAAGAGTTGTTCGGATAGCTGTACAGAATATGATCGTTCCGTCAGGGTTCCTCACGTAAAAAGGGAAGGTACTGGAATGTGCTGGTTATTCATAGAAAAAGACAATAGTTCACCTTCAGCAGCGCTGTAGTCAGACAAACCTTGGGAGACGTATTAATTATATTTATTTTGATGGTTTTGAAAGTAAAAAGGGATCTTAATCGCGGCCATTCAGGTCGAGCGTGAACCATCAGTTTTACGCTGTAATCAGATTTGCATTACCATTACAAAGTATTGTACCAGGTGTAAAATCTCATGATGTTGTTCAGATAGTATCACTTTGATTGTTTAGCGTAAAAATCAGTCGACCTTTAGCCTAGTTATGTCCAGATCATATTTTCTGGCGGTTTTTCTTACATTGCAAGGTTAATTAAGTGAATATGAGTAGATCTACACCAATTTTGTTGGGGAATGTTATTGATACTGTAGTGTCTTTTTTTTTCAAGTAGTGTACAACAACATGCTATCCAAATCACATTTTTGTGCGATCTTATTTACTCTGCAAATTTGCTTAATGGAATACGAGTGAGGCTATAACATTTTAGTGTGGGAATTTTATTGATTTCTCTGTTATTTCTTCGTAGGTAGTGTTCCCCCACATGTACCCGCAATTTTCCCTATGGCACGTTTACGTAGTACAAATTAATTATTTGAATGAGTTTGTAGCACTACAACTGAGTGTGTCACGTATTTTTCGGCTACTTCACTTCTCGAGCTTATAACAATTTTTTGTAGATAGATGTATTAATGATGAATTTTGTCAGTAATTAGTGCTTGTGAAAGTTAATATATGTTAATAGGATAAGTAAGATTTATTTACGTGTACGTCTCGTTTGTTTTATTCTCCCCCTTGTGGCATTGGTTTGTTCAGAACAAAGGACCGATGACCGAGCAGTTTGCTCCCTTCCCTCCCCTCCCTCCCCCCCTATTTTAAGCCTACCAACCAATTATTTCCTCAAATCATTGTAGTAATCATTGTAGTAAATACACTGGCCATGTCGGGGAAATTTTTACTGTATGAAGCACAGAGAATTTATTTTGTATAAAATAGCATAGTAGGTGCGAGGGTGCGCAGTCGTAGAGGTGAAGACAGAGAAGTGATTACGAAGCAGCTGTGTATGGAAACGACGTTTGTGTTGGTGCGCAAATGCCACACTGTTTTGGGTCAAAAATGTTGTGATATATGGCCAAGCAAATTATAAGCGGACGACCAAGTATATGGGCAAAGCATATGATCGCAAGAAGGTTTTGGAAGTAATGATGAACATTGTATGGCCTAAATTTATCCCTGCTACTCTAGAATCAAGAAGAATCTTTTACCAGTAATGAATCTCATAATAAGCACTACTTCACACAATAAGCAACGCATCGCAATGCAGTATCCAACCAATATTTTGTAGCTGTGTAATATACCTACCAGTGTCATAACACCTATCTGGAACGTTATTTGTGTTCAGACGAAAAACAATGCTATCGAGAGTAACTTCATTGACGCGAGCCGTTAGCCATCAATTGGGCTGCGTACAAACCCTGTATCACGCAGGTGGCCGCAGAATTTCATAACTGCGAGACCTGGTTCACTTGGTGTTCCTTGCTGGAGTGTCAACAACCTCGAAACGAAACGGCAGCGTTTCATCAAGCTAGTAGGTTAGGCGGAAAGCAGGACATCAGCTCTTTGCATGGACTAGTGTTAGCAAGTGCTTAATAAAGCTATGCCACTGAGAAGTATCACGTCACTTTCTTACGTGAAGTAAGCGGCCGCGTCGCTGACTCAAGAAGGCACACTGAATATTATTACGGACCAGTCTGTTGGTATGACAAATGTGTTGAGCACATAGTGCGCGATATGAATTGCTGATACATTCGTACTAGGAAAGCCTATGCGGCCATCACAAGTGACGTTGGGTCGACACCAGACGATATTTCACACTATAAATAGTTCAGCATTTGAGGTCAGAAGGAGTTGGTCAGAAGGATGATGGCGCAAAGGCCCCGCGTATTCGCTTCGCTGACGCGGTATTAACGCTGGATATAAGTCTGTTGCAGATTCTCTGCTCGTACTCAACACCACCAACAGCCGCCGGAGAGATGTCGTTCTCTCCGTAAGCCCCAGTGAGGAGTTCGGCGTTGCTGACAGCTTCCATCGCAGGTGGGAAGGCCTAGGTGGTCACCCGTGTCCTCTTGGGCCAGGGTACCAGCGTTCCTGACACATCAGCGGAGCCACGAGGCCTACCTTCACGGCAGGCTAGGGTTGGAGCACTTCTCGACCACACGACAACCGGCATCGCAGTTCAGAGAGCAGAGATGAGCCGCAGCTGCGGGAGGGGATCGATGACCTCCTAGGTCGGCGTATGTAAGCCACGTACGCACGCGCCACCTTCTTCGAGTGCGGAGTCTGGAGACGCAGCATCTACTTCCTGAGTAGCTGCCGGGGGATCGCGGCACACCCGGCAGAGCACTGTCGTAGCTTTGATAAAGCGGAGATGTATTGGCGGAAATAAAGAGTTAAAAGTCACTCTTCTTTTAGTGCGCCCACCGGCGTACACAGCTCACCACCACCTCCTCTTCCCTGAGGAACCGGCAAGTGGCGGCCTGCTGACACTTCATCCATCTGCCACGCCTCCCAATAGTCGCCACCTGCAGTAGGGTCCAATCGTTTCACCATAAATTCCGAGAAAGTCGCAAGTGAAGAAATAATCAAAGGAATCAAATCTAGTTAAACTTGCAGTAGATTTTCAGTCAAGTACTTACTGCAAAAATTGTATTAACTATAGTGTTTCAGAGAGTATTTCACTACAACTGCACACAATCAGCTTAAATTAAAAGTGATTAAATTGAAATTTATTTCCATGACGAAAGTATACTGGTTTTCATGGCGACAAAGTATTTTCAGAATTTTGTGTTGTATTTTGTAAATCATATTATGTGTGTACATCTACGTAACAGAATGAGATTTTCACTCTGAAGCTGAGTGTGCGCTGATATGAAACTTCCTGGCACATTAAAACTGTGTGCCGCACCGAGACTCGAACTCGGTACCTTTGCCTTTCGCGAGCAAGTGCTCTACCACCTGAGATACGCAAACACGACTCACGCCCCGACACCACAGTTTCAATTATGTCAGTACCTCGTCTCCAACCTTCCAAACTTCACAGTAGCTCTTCGCAGAAGTGCTCTACCAACTGAGATCCGCAAACACGACTCACGCCCCGTCCTCACAGTTTCAATTCTGTCAGTATCTCGTCCCCTACCTTCCAAACTTCAAAGAAGAACTTCTGCGAAGAGCTTCTGTGAAGTTTGGAAGGTAGGGGACGAGATACTGACTGATTTGAAACTGTGAGGACGGGGCGTGAGTCGTGTTTGCGTATCTCAGTTGGTAGAGCACTTGCTCGCGAAAGGCAAAGGTACCGAGTTCGAGTCTCGGTCCGGCAAACAGTTTTAATCTGCCAGGAAGTTTCATCTACTTAACAGCCGGCCGCTGTGACCGACCAGTTCTAGGCTCTTCAGTCCGGAACCGCGATGCTGCTGCGGCTGCAGGTTCGAATGCTCCTAGGGCATGGGTGTGTGTGATGTCCTTAGGTTAGTTAGGTTTAAGTAGTTTCAAGTCTAGGGGAATGATGACCTCAGATGTTAAGTCAGATAGTATTTACAGCCATGCCAACCATTTTAAATCTACGTACATTAGTACCGAAAAATAGTTGTTGCCACGAATGAAAGTTATTACGTCATTAATCTGAACCCCAATAACTTGCAAAGATAAAATTAAAGAATGATAATCTATATTTCTCACGTTCATGCCAGTTTTTAAAATAGATAGCATTATCGCAATTTATGTAACACAGTACAATTTCCATAAAGTGTTGCTAGTCATAACTTATTATTGGCGCTCATTAAGGTAAATAACATCAGTTGCAAAACTGGAGATGAAATGGAGATGAAATGGAGGGAAACGGAGGGAACTATTAATGTCATCTACATCGGGACTTTATGGAGAAGCAGCGGCACTGAGCCAAAACACGTACCTGATCGAGATTGGACCCAGGATCTCCTGTTTACTTCGCAGTTGCGTTACCGACATTGTGAGGACTATGTCGCCACGCCCCTCGGACGGCCCTTATTCCCACAGAGCCCCCCCTTACCCCCCCCCCCCCCCCCCCCCGTTCTCGTCTGCGTCCTCCATGCTCCCAACTTTGTGGTTGTCATAGGAGGTCGAATGTACTTGTGCATACGCACTGAAGGTGATAGATTCAATGCCCATTGAGGTGAATTCATTATATGAAGGCGTAAGACACAACCGTTGATATGCCACCACTGCATTCCAAATCCACGTCTCGTGTGTGCATCTCACACGTGTCTTTCACGTGTCAGTTAGAGGGTGTGAGTTTCGACGAGTTTCTGGTTTATGTTCCTCACACGATATTTACATGATTTGTAAAGTCATTACACTAATTTACGAAAGGTTAACTTTTGCTCCATTTTGGAGCTGGCAACTGTTTTACTCCGTAATCTAATTTCATCCAAAAGGTATTTTGACATTCAAAATTACGGCATTAACAAACACCAGTGCGACAGCGATCAGAGTGCAGCTATCTACATTCTATCGGTAAGCACTGATCTTCGGATTCGATGCCTTGTTTCCACCAAAAGAGTAACATCAGGTACACGTGTCACTATAAAACCTTACATACACTGTAGATTAGGTACATTATAAGTTTTCTTGTGTTGAGAGTTCGATTCAATGACTATTAGTCAAGCTGCCCCTGTTTCACGTAAGATTTTTTATCAGCTTATGGTGGTTTCTTAATAACTGATCTACTATCTGATACTACGACCATTTGTGTTCAATTATCTGCTCGGCAATAATCATGCGATTACTGTGAAACCTCTTGCACAAAGTCTCTGTTTATAAATATGTGAAGCTTAATTAATACCACCACACACGATAATTTTATTTAGTTTGCCACTGCTCAGTCAACCCAACCTGGTACAGTAGTATCATTCATGCGCCCGATACGCCAAGAATTAGCTTTGTAACTTCATATTGTGTATGGCTACTTAACTGGAAGAACCGAGCTGGGTGGTGTAATGGCTAGCACACTGGGCTCGCATTCGGGAGGACGACACTTGATAAATGCGTTATGCCATCCTGATTTTTGTTTTCCGTAATTTCCCTACATCGCTTGAGGCAAATGCCGGATTAATTCCTTCGAAAAGGCACGGCAGCTTTCCTTCTCTAGTCCAAGCTCGTGCTCCGTCTCTAATAACCTCGTCGTCGACGGGACGTTAAACACTAATCTCCTCCTCCTTTAAGTGGGAGAATATTCTGTATGATTTAACGTCAGTTCATGGACTAAATGGATTTATTTTCTTGTTGCCCCTTTGTATGTAAGTCGTCGGAGTCTGTGGCCAGTGAAAGCAGTTAATAGAAGTTTACTTTGTCGATCTTCTACCGTTGCTTACAGGTCACAACTTTGAGTAACTTTCTCATGCCATTATCTAGTTCTGGGTGTCCCCTCAGTGTCACATAAATCGCATGCGAATGGTTGCGAAATGGCATGTTTGCTGTGTTGACGAATGTAATAACCAGATCCCGTTGCTGAATCTCGCGTGACAGCATCGATAGGAGGCCCAAGTTAATTTCACCCAATTCACATCCACTGATGCTGTGGAACGGAAAATCCAATCTAATTGTCAGTTAAATTTTAATATTTTCTGCTTGTTTATGTCAAAATAAACATCAATTTTATAAAGGACTTCCTCTTTCACTGCCATTGCCCAATTAAATACTAATCCAGAGAGAATAATTGCCGTCCCTAGTAACTGCTGTGTTTACAAGCATATCAAAGAGCGTAGGAAACAAGAAGACTTAATTCGTCATTATAAAACAAGAAGGGTCGTGCTCCATGGTGTTCCATGGTTACCTGTCATTCATTTGTTATCTATTGCGTTCCTAAGTAACTGCAACATCAGTTTGTATTAGGATCACATACATCCGTGTACTAGACAGGTTTTTTTTCCTTGCCTTGAAAGTAATTCAGATTTGTGCTATTGACGATGGAACATAACATGCAGTAGGACAGGAGCACATCTGTCTTTGAATAATGGCCGAACTGTAAGCATATAACAATAGAGGCGGTACCCCTTGATCCTACTTACAAAATTTCAGGAACCACAATTAAGAATGTAAAGACATTTTTCAGCCTGCTACGTATGTTTTCCAAGAGGCCAGTGAAGACCACACGTACAAAGACGCTCCACACGCAAATGGAAATGAAAGAATAACATATTGTTCAACGCTAAAGTATCTTCTATCAGGCGATAAACAATGCGTTGCACCGTATGTATGTAGATGTAGTCGTTACATAGAAAAGTTTTGAAAACTGAGGTAGATATTGGATTCATAAGCGAAATTCCTCAAACAGTACAGTAAAATAGTGAAGTTAGTTAAATTTGCAGAATATGGATTGGTTGTAGATGCAGATGTTATATAGCACAGTTTGAAAATTTAGTTAGGTCTGTGAACTTCCTCATATAGTACACAAAAGTGGTGATATTAATTGACTCAGGTTGGACAGCAAATTCTGATTTTCCCTCGCCAAATGCATTAAGTGTATCCGCTAAGGAACAGTTTCTTTTAAGAACACACTTTAGCCCACATCAACTGTAACGCCGATTTATACAACGGAAAGATTCACTGATGATTTCAAACGTTGCGATCAATGTCCATCGTGAGACTGAATGCCACCTAGTGGCATTATAGGCGCGAGTTGCGGTAAAGGAAGTTCGCAAAGGGACCAAAGAGGAATGAGGAAACGCTCTAGCGACCATATGCGCTACAAACGGTGAAAAAATGACATAAGCTACTGTGGCAAAGAACGGACTGTTACGATCCGGTGCCTGGGAATTAACATCTCACAAACGGCGAAGCTGCTTAACTGGCCGTGATACCCCCGTGAGCCATCTACGGAATGTGCTTGAAGGACAAATCACGAGTAGAAGGCAAATCCAAGTGAAATTATATGGTTCCAGACACCTTTTCAAAGTCTATGATGAGAGTTTTCTGGACCATATTATTTCATTTAATTCCAGCATCTATACCTGAGTTTCTGACAGGCTAAAAAAAATTCAAATATGTGTGAAATCTTATGGGACTTAACTGTTAAGTCATCAGTCTCTAAGCTTACACACTACTTAAACTAAATTATCCTAAGGACAAAAACACACACCAATGCCCGAGGGAGGATTCGAACCTCCGCCAGGACCAGCTGCACAGCCCATCTGACAGGATCACTCGTTTCTTTCGATGCTGAGGCGCTATTCAAATAGTGTCCGAAAGCCTTTGCAATGCTATTCCAATTTAGGGTCTGAGGCGTGGATGGGAATTTGTATTGAGCAGGGAGGAGTGCTACAGAAGTCAGTGCTATTGTGCAAACCCATTGTGACAGGTTGTCGCAGTGCTTAGGACATCTGAATACTGAGCAAAAGTCCAGAGTTCAAATCCTGGCCTTCGTACAAATTTTCATTGATCGCTTTATTTTAATATATGTGTACATCATAGACATTTGTGACCTGAAATGGTCTCTGTAATGTCATTTGATTTGGGATTCAGGCAGGGTCCTCCGTTTCGTTCGATATCCAGGTGCCATTCCAATACACTTGGTTGGAGGGCCTCTACGATGCTGCACAAGTTTACGGGGAAATGCCAAGTGGGCTGAGACGTGAATGGAAATTAGTACCGAGGAGGGAGACGTGTCAGTTTACTCAGACAGTTCTTGAAAGCCACTGTAGCAGGGTAGCATAGTGGTTAGAGCATACACCTAATTATAGCAGGAGACCTGGGTTCGAATCTCAGCCTTGGTAAAAATAATCATTCGTCGCATCAGCCTACATACAAACATCAAAAACAGTTTTGCTTCACCCTGGTTCCCAGAACTCCTGAAGATAGACGTTGACTGTGGATATTGTATCACAGACACAGTCCCTTTGTCTGTTCAGAGACGTCACTAAATATGGCCAAAGATGTAAACAACTACGCATGAGCAGCGCGTATTAGACGGAGGGGGTCCGACAGCCGAAAAATTCCAATCATTCCACCAGGAAGGAGGTACACGTGTTGTGTTGTCTGTAGTTCCAACATAGACAGTTAATACGGCGCTTCGATCGTGTCCGCATTGTTACTTTCGGCCAGGAAAGGCTCTCAACAAGAGAAAGGTCCAGGCGTCTCGGAGTGAACGAATGCGATGTAGTTTGGACTTGGAGGAGATACAGAGAGACAGGAATTCTCGATGACATGCCTCGTTCATGTCGCCCAAGGACAGTGGATAACAGAGGATAACGGCTACCTACGGATTATGGCTCGGGGAAAGCCTGACAGCAACGCCACTATATTGAATAATGCCTTACGTGCAGCCACAGGACGTCGTGTTACGACTCAAACTGTTCGCGATAGTCTGCTTGATGTACAACTTCACTCCCGACGACCATGGCGAGGTCCATCTTTGCAACGACGACACCACGCAGCACGGTACATATGGGCCCAACAACTTGCCGAATGGACCGCTCAGGATTGGCATCACGTTCTCTTCACCGATGAGTGTCGCATATGCCTTCAAACAGACAATCGTCGGAGACGTGTTTGGAGGCAACCCGGTCAGGCTGAACGCCTTAGACATACTATCCAGCGAGTATAGCAAGGTGGACGTTCTCTGCAGTTTTGGGGTGGCATTATGTGAGGCCGACGTACGCCGCTGGTCGTCATGGAAAGCCCGCAACGGCTGTAAGATACGTGAATGTCACCCTCCGGACGATAGTGCAACTATATGGACAGCATATTGGCGAGGCATTCGTCTTCATGGACGACAATTCGCGCCCCCATCGTGCACATCTTGTGAATGACTTCCTTCAGGGTAACGACATCGCTCGACTAGAGTGGCCAGCGTGTTCTCCAGACATGAACCCTATCGAACAAGCCTGGGATGGATTTAAAAGGGCGATGAGACCCACCAACCACTCTAAGGGATCTACGCCGAATCGCCGTTGAGGAGTGGGACAATCTGGAGCAACGATGCCCTGTTGATAGTATTCCACGTCAAATACAGACATGCATCAATGCAAGAGGATGTGCTACTGAGTATCAGAGTTACCGGTGTGTACAGCAATCTGGACCACCACCTCTGAAGGTCTCGCTGTATGGTGGTACAACATGCAATGTGTGATTTTCATGAGCAATTAAAGGGGCGAAAATGATGTTGATCTCTGTTCCAATTTTCTGTACAGCTTCCGGAACTGTTGGAACCGAGGTGATGCAAAACTTTTTTTTTATGTGTGTATTTAGATCATAGAAGTCAAAGTATTGGATGTCTACGGTTGATCATATAAGGTGGAGGTCGCAGGCTCACCCCCTTTTTAAAACAGCATATGTTGAGATCTGTCGTAGATCTGACGACAGAATACAATACAGACGCGGGAAAATGTGTTTCGGAGCGTACCGTTCAGCAGACATTGTTCGACATGGGGTTCCGCTGCAGAGGACCCCTACATATTTCTACGCTATAGTCAGTAACGACTGCAGTGGGCACGGGATCATCGAGACTGGATAAATGGCCGTGCCAAGAGCCCAGAAGCGTGATACAGTGGTTTTAGGTTCCTGATAGTAATCTTACTTTGATGTCTTGGCCACTAAACTTGCGTGACCTGTTCGAAGACATCTGGCGCCACGTTCTTTCTAAAACCTAACAAGGACTTGTTTAATCCATGCTGCGCACAATCCCTGCTGTACTAATACTGTACTAATCAGGCGGTGATAACGTTTTCGTTTGTCAGCGTAGTGTGGCGAATCAGTGGTTAAGAAGATGAAGGAAAGGGGTCCAAACTGCCATCCAGTCACCCTTTCCATTTATTAACGTACCTGATTATACGCAGAATGGTGTACACTCAGGGCGTGATACCGCGCGTCCGCTGCTACCCATACCGTCAACGTTGCGTTGCTCTCGCATGAGTCAGCTGTGCGAACAGCGTGTTCATACACACGACAGCTCACTGTTTGGCACATTATTTACAAATGGGCTGTGTAACTATGTTCATTATTGTCTGTCGCATTCCACTGCAAATAAAACGTGTCTGTTTGTATTTGGCTCCCGACGGCAATCAATACTACCTCTCTAAATTTTAGATTCTGCCAGCAGTCTCGTACTATATGTAATCTGAAGAAAGTACGACTGCTGTAGGTTCCACAAATGGAAGAGGAAATTTTAGAATTTAATAAGAGGTCAGCGCCGTGTTCATTACCTACGGAACACAGGGTCTGATTGGAAATGGCTGAGGACGGATAATATCTTATATGTTGTTGCATTCTTTTTTGTAAGATGTAAAACTTGTATACTATGGCCACATCACGAATACTACAATCGTCCGCATATGTAACTTTGA
The DNA here is from genome assembly GCF_023897955.1 of Schistocerca gregaria. Lineage (NCBI taxonomy): Eukaryota > Metazoa > Arthropoda > Insecta > Orthoptera > Acrididae > Schistocerca > Schistocerca gregaria. The sequence goes on along the minus strand of NC_064921.1, from coordinate 495,842,716 downwards.
GAATATTGTGCTCCTGATTGCAAAATTGAACTGACCTTCGTTAATTTTTTATCATGCGGCAACAATATGTTAATTTAATAGTCACTCCACTGAAGAAATAGATGTAAATTAACTGGGACTTAAGCTATGAGGGAATAATATCGTACCTCAAATTCCATTTCACCCATTTCTGCTACAAACATGTTCATCCCAAAATACAAAAAAAAAATTGTTCAAATGGCTCTGAGCAGTACGGAACTTAACTTCTGAGGTCATCAGTCCCCTAGAACTTAGCACTGCTTAAACATAACTAACCTAAGGACATCATGCACATCCATGCCCGAGGCAGGATTCGAACCTGCGACCGCAGCAGTCGTGCGGTTCCGGACTGTAGCGCCTAAAACGGCTCGGCCACTTTGGCCGGCACTCAATTACAATTACAGTTAGTTTCTTCAAGCAGAATCTGATGATGACTACTGGTCAACTTTAATATTCAGTTTAACTTGCATGCTTTGTGTATTCAGTATGACTTTTCAACGTTATAAAAGTACTAGTGAAACTTTTCAACTGCGCAGACTTTTGAAACGACAGTTTTTACTTTTGCATCTCTGTTAAACACCTAGACCTTAACATGATTGTACATGATCCAACTTTATGCTGAATAATGGCTATATGCAACTATTACTTCTACTGTATATGAAGTTTATGTGTTTAAAGTAACTACATGCATTGTTATGTGCATTACATTCGGTACTTATGAACAATATGCATCTGACTTATATGATAACTATAATCATTGCTCAGTACATCTTGTATGTAATCGCCATAACTGGTTCTCTAATGCAAACATTCACACACCCACTGAACTGAATCATATCAGAATATATGTCGAACCAGTTATGGGTTCTCTGAGTGTAATCGGAACTAACAATCAATGTTACCTAAGTGATCGAGACAATGTTTACTTCTGGCCCTAATAATCATTTGGCTTACCAGTGTGTCAGCGGATAACGGGTGATTGTAATGCAGCTGCTGAAAGAAATCACTCTGCTTTTGCCATTGCCAAAAATTTAACTTGTAGAGTGCAGTGCAAGTGTACCAAGCTCCAATAGATTACAAATTAATAATTAGGTCTCCCAAACTACAATGCAAGACTGCATTACTTTTCTTTTAAGAACCTTTGTATAGCAAGTGGGATGTGGCGCTCTATATCGAATAATTACAAGTCTTTGAAATACCTTTGTGTATTCTTGAACCAGATTACAAAATGTGAACATCTATTCATTGCTCACATAACTTTCGTTATCTAATGGTTTGAAACAGAGACTGTTTTACAGTGATAACTTTACAGGATAAGGGCTTGGGGATGATTTACAAAACCAAAAATAAAAAATGTTCCATGAACATGACAGCTAGCACCCAAATACCTGGTCCGGTAGTTCTTTATTTATCAGATTCCCACTATTGCAAAAGCATTTCGAAATTCGGCCTCCACACCAACGCACATCTGTATCCAGTCACGTTCGACACCGAAAGCGAAATGTGTTCCCAAACGGAGTGACTATTTAACAAATAAAGATTTCTGGAAACCAAAGAAACTCCTGCGTACAAGAACTCAGGAAAAGTGTTATTTGTGGACAGTTTCACATACAAAACTGCCACTTCTTGTACCGTAACAACTTTTCAATTTGTCTGTGATGTTGTTGTGGTCTTCAGTCCTGAGAATGGTTTGATGCAGCTCTCCATGATACTCTATCCTGTGAAATCTCCTTCATCTCCCAGTACCTACTGCAACCTACATCCTTCTGAATCTGCTTAGTGTATTCATCTCTTGGTCTCCCTCTACGATCTTTACCCTCCACGCTGACCTCCAATGCTAAATTTGTGATCCCTTGATGCCGCAGAACATGTACTACCAACCGATCCCTTCTTCTAGTCACGTTGTGCCGCAAAATTCTCTTCTCTCCAATCCTATTCAATACCTCCTCATTAGTTACGTGATCTACCCATCTAATATCCAGCATTCTTCTGTAGCACCACATTTCGAAAGCTTCTATTCTCTTCTTGTCAAAACTATTTATCGTCCTTGTTTCACTTCCATACATGGCTACACTCCATACAAATACTTTCAGAAATGACTTCCTGACACATAAACCTATACTCGATGTTAACAAATTTCTCTTCTTCAGAAATGCTTTCCTTTGCCATTGACAGTCTGCATTTTATATCCTCTCTACTTCGACCATCAGTTATTTTGCTCTCCAAATAGCAAAACTCCTTTACTACTTTAAGTGTCTCATTTCCTAAATTAATTCCTTCAGCATCACCCGACTTAATTCGATTACATTCCATTATCCTTGTTTTGCTTTTGTTGATCTTCATCTTATACCCTCCTTTCAAGACACTGTCCATTCCGTTCAACTGCTCTTCCAAGTCCTTTGCTGTCTCTGACAGAATTACAATGTCATCGGCGAACCTCAAAGTTTTTATTTCTTCTCCATGGATTTTAGTATCTACTCCAAATTTTTCTTTTGTTTCCTTTACTGTTTGTTCAATATACAGATTGAATAACATCGTAGAGAGTCTACAACCCTGTCTCACTCCCTTCCCAACATTTCCTCCCTTTCATGCCCCCCGATTCTTATAACTGTCATCTGGTTTCTGCACAAATTGTAAATAGCCTTTCGCTCCCTGTATTTTACCCCCGCCAACTTTAGAATTTGAAGGAGAGTTTTCCACTCAACATTGTCAAAAGCTTTCTCTATGTCTACAAATGCTAGAAACGTGGGTTTGCCTTTCCTTAATCTTACTTCTAATATAAGTCGTAAGGTCAGTATTGCCTCACGTGTTCCAACATTTCTGCGGAATCCAAACTGATCTTCCTCGAGGTCGGCTTCTACCAGATTTTCCATTCTTCTGTAAAGAATTCGCGTTATTATTTTGCAGCTGTGACTTATTAAACTGATAGTTCGATAATTTTCACATCTGTCAACACCTGCTTTCTTTGATAATGGAATTATCATATTCTTCTTGAAGTCTGAGGGTATTTCGCCTGTCTCGTACATCTGTCTCACCAGATGGTGGAATTTTGTCAGGACTGGCTCTCCCAAGGCCGTTAGTAGTTCTAATGGAATGTTGTCTACTCCCAGGGTCTTGTTTCGACTCAGGTCTTTCAGTGCTCTGTCAAAGTCTTCACGCAGTATCGTATCTCCCATTTTATCTTCATCTACATCCTATTCCATTTTCATAATATTGTCTTCAAGTACATCAAACTTGTATAGACCCTCTATATACTCCTTCCACCTTTCTACTTTCCCTTCTTTGCTTAGAACTGGGTTTCCATCTGAGCTCTTGATATTCACACAAGTGGCTCTCTTTTCTCCAAAGGTCTCTTTAATTTTCCTGTAGGCAGTAACTATCTTGCCCCTCGTGAGATAAGCCTCTACATTCTTACATTTGTCCTGTAGCCATGCCTGCTTAGCCCTTTTGCACTTCCTGTCGACCTCATTTTTGAGACGTTTGTATTCCTTTTTGCCTGCTTCATTTACTGCATTTTTATATTTTCTCCTTTCATCAATTAAATTCAATATTTCTTCTTTTACCCAAGGATTTCTACTAGCCCTCGTCTTTTTACCTACTTGATCCTCTGCTGCCTTCACTAATTCATCCCTCAGAGCTACCTATTCTTCTTCTACTGTATTTCGTTCCTCCATTCCTGTCAATTGTTCCCTTATGCTCTCCCTGAAACTGTGTACAACCTCTAGTTAATCCACTGTATCCAGGTCCCATCTCCTTAAATTCCCACCTTTTTGCAATTTCTTCAGTTTTAATCTACTTTTGTCTGTACATAACAATAAAGTGTTATTAACAAATGATAACACCTGGTGTTTACTGCTGATAAAAAATTAAAATATTCGCGTTCAATGTATAGCAGAATCTCTCACATAACATCTGAGAAAGAATTTAGGTAGCAGATGTCACACAATACACAATCTCAAATCACGTACCCCGTTTGCCACATCATGTTGGCGAACGTCGTAGTTTGAGGTCAAATATAAATCTGTTATAATGACTGAGTGGAACACAACGTGGATGTTGATCATCTGCTGGTTTACTCATGTTTTAATTTTGAACGCGCTTCCTTTCTGTTATGTTAATAATTAGTTAGTTATTTGTGCTGCAATGAGCTGCTTGTTTATGATTTCTATATGTTTTCTCACAGATCGCAAAATGTTCATTGCTGGAGGAACTTAATTGTCTGGACGTTAGAAGAATTTTTATTGTGAATAAAATGGTCTGAAAGTACACACACTAGTGGCCATTAAAATTGCTACACCAAGAAGAAATGGAGATGATAAATGGGTATTCGTTGGTCAAATATATTATACTAGAACTGACTTGTGATTACATTCCCACGCAATTTGGGTACATAGATCCTGAGAATTCAGTACCCAGAAGAACCACCTCTGGCCGTAATAACGGCCTTGATACGCCTGGGCATTGAGTCAAACAGAGCTTGGATGACGTGTACAGGTACAGCCGCTCATGCAGCTTCAACACAATACCACAGTTCATCCAGAGTAGTGACTAGCGTATTGTGACGAGCCAATTGCTCGGCCACCATTGATGAGAGATCTGGAGAATGTATGGCGATGACGGATACACGCTTCCAATGTGCGTTCACCGCCATGTCGCCAAACACGGGGGCGACCATCTTGATGCTGTAAACAGAACCTGGATTCATCCGAAAAAATAACGAGGTTTTGCCATGCGCAGGCGCTCCTGTCTGTGAAGCAGCGTCAAAGGTAACCGCAGCCATGGTCTACGAGCTTATAGTCCATGCAGCTGCAAACGTAGTCGAACTGTTAGTGCATATGGTTGTTATCTGGCAAACGTCTCCATCTGTTGACTCAGGGATCGAGACGTGGCTGCACGATCCGTTACAGCCATGCGGATAAGATGCCTGTCATCTCGACTGCTAGTGATACGAGGCCATTGGGATCCGTCACGGCATACTGTATTACCCTCCTGAACCCACCAATTCTCTATTCTGCTAACAGTCATTGGATCTCGACCAACGCGAGCAGCAATGTCGCGATAAGATAAACCTCAGTCGCAATAGGCTACAATCCGACCTTTATGAAAGTCGGAAATGTGATGGTACGCATTTCTCCTCCTTACACGAGGCATCACAACAACGTTTCATCAGGCGACGCCGGTCAGCTGCTGTTTGTGTATGAGAAATCGGTTGGAAACTTTCCTCATGTCAGCACGTTGTAAGTGTCGCCATCGGCGCCAACCTTGTATGAATGCTCTGAAAAGCTAATCATTTGCATATCACAGCATTTTCTTCCTGTCGGTTAAATTTCGCGTCTGTAGCACGTCATCTTCGTGGTGTAGCAATTTTAATGGCCAGTAGTGTAAAACATTTTGGCAATATGCTTCTACATGCATGTAACTTTAGACACTCGCTATTTTTTTAATCATATACAGCTCCGTTGTACATCATTAATGATCAACTTAAGGCAAATACTGGGATGGCTCCATTCAATCTGACACAGTCGTTTTCCCTACTTATTCATCCTCAGGCAGATGGTGTGCTTCGTTTCTGGAGACCTCGTCGCCGACGATACGTTATAAACTAATTGCTTTCATCTCCTTTCCAATGAAACACGTGAATCTATCATACATTCTCGACAAGATACCTTATGTATTTGGTGGAGGGTAATTCGGGTGATACCTTCTTCCTTTTCTCGATCCATTCACGAATGGTGCGAGAAGAAGAAAAAGCAATTGCTAGTTACCTTTAGTATCAAGTAGTTCTACCGTCATGAGATACCTTTTTGAAGTGGTCGCTTTATGCAAAACCTTTACGCATCACCCAACTCATCTCTTATAATGTCTGCCATCAGAATTAAATGAACAATTCTGTCTCGTTCTAGCTACATGAACTCGTGATAAAACTCAGTGCTTTAATTCTGAGCCGTATCTCATCTACTAATGTGCCTGTCTGTGGAGGTTCCCAGGTTAACGATCAATGTTCAAGAATCATTCGAACGGGGATTTATATAATTTCGTCAAACTTTATTAGGCACGTCATGGAACCTATATATGACACCGATTGGTTACAATTAAAGTGCAGTTGCCCACAGAAATTCAGTGTGGGTTGTAATTATTGATAGTGAAAATCGGGACATCTGCTAAAGGGGAACCGATTTAAGTCACAAAAATTTAGTTCCAATTACGGCCACCAGGTGCAAATCTGACACTGTATAGTATCTTGTCGACATCTCTGGTGCTTATATTGAACCGTGTAAGCCGCTGTTAATAATGTTATCAGCATTATGCCCTTCTCAATTGTTTGACTTTTTCTGTTCACACCCAGTTCCTATCTTTCCGGTATCCTCGATTAAGTTTAAAACCTCTTCGCAGCGCCTCATTGAGAGGGAGGGTTTGTGGCACCGTCGATGGCCATCTGTTAGTCGAATGAGGACCTAAAGCTGCGCTGACCGTTTTGGTAATACTTGAGAGTAGCAAACACAGTCGTTCACCTTCTCTCTCTCTCTCGTGATACTTTCATAATATACACCACATCATGGACATATCCATTAAACATATCTCCATTCAAAACATACACAAGAAACCTTGAAAGAAAAATGAAGCATAGCATTTCTTCACAGAATTTGAGGGGAAAAGCTATCTGTGGGAAACACCGATTAGAAAAATGGATAGGATGATAGAGCATATAAAAAAACATCACGTAGTAACTTATTCTTCCTCTTCCTTTTCCTGGACATTATCTCTTATCTTTTGGGGTTCGGCATGTTAATTATTGGATTTGGCAGTGTTAGTAATAGAGGATGGTCCAATGCTCTTCTGCTGCTATTTCTACCCGTCGGTACGGAATTGTTTTCGTAATCCCGATTTGAACTGAGAAGAGCTGATGGTTGGATTCGAGGCACAGACCACACGAAACCATGGGCCAAAATTGTCAACAAAGCACTCCGCAAGTTGGTGGTACGTCCGTAATTATGTAGGCTGTATATACATGGGTTGGACTGGGCCCCTGTGAAAGTGTGGGAACTTCTAAGTGTCTGCGAATCATGTAACTGAGGCACGACGAAGGCAGCAGCTCTGTATTCAACTAATCGGACGTGGGAAACCGTCCAAGAAACACATGCAGGCTACCGGCACACCAAACTACGTCATTATTCCACGAGGCGGATTCAATCCAGGGCAGACTTGTCTCCCCGAATCCCGGAAGTGATGCGTTAACGAATTGGAATACCCAAGCTTGTCTTCTTGTGGCGACTCTGTACAGCCCTAAAATTGCCCCCAGTAGCGATGAAGGGCGTCCGATGTCTGTCCTTGATAGCGACCCTAAAGTTGACTGACTCATCTCACTGATCAACATGTCAGTCTGCATACACAATATTGTTCGCAATATACACCTGGAAACGAAACTGATGGAGTGGAGACGGTTGCCTGCTGTTGGCTCTGTCCGAATCCCGGAAGCGGCGTGGCAAAGAGCGGATATCCGGGCCGGTCATCAGTAACGATCACGATTGGCACCAACCATACATTAGACAGTGGAAACTATAGCGGGATATGCAGCTTGACATGTACCAAACGAATAATTAAGAACGCCGGGTGTAAGTGAAGTGAAGAGTGGGGTATAGGATAGAAGTCGAGCCAGCGGAAGACCGAAAAACACACGTTTTGTTTACTAAAGTGTTAATCGTAGCTTCCGTTCAGCAGCTGACTGTATGCAATGAAGTAACAGAGGTCATGGGATACCTCTTTATATACACTCCTGGAAATGGAAAAAAAACACATTGACACCGGTGTGTCATACCCACCATACTTGCTCCGGACACTGCGAGAGGGCTGTACAAGCAATGATCACACGCACGGCACAGCGGACACACCAGAAACCGCGGTGTTGGCCGTCGAATGGCGCTAGCTGCGCAGCATTTGTGCACCGCCGCCGTCAGTGTCAGCCAGTTTGCCGTGGCATACGGAGCTCCATCGCAGTCTTTACACTGGTAGCATACCGCGACAGCGTGGACGTGAACCATATGTGCAGCTGACGCACTTTGAGCGAGGGCGTATAGTGGGCATGCGGGAGGCCGGGTGGATGTACCGCCGAATTGCTCAACACGTGGGGCGTGAGGTCTCCACAGTACATCGATGTTGTCGCCAGTGGTCGGCGGAAGGTGCACGTGCCCGTCGACCTGGGACCGGACCGCAGCGACGCACGGATGCACGCCAAGACCGTAGGATCCTACACAGTGCCGTAGGGGACCGCACCGCCACTTCCCAGCAAATTAGGGACACTGTTGCTCCTGGGGTATCGGCGAGGACCATTCGCAACCGTCTCCATGAAGCTGGGCTACGGTCCCGCACACCGTTAGGCCGTCTTCCGCTCACGCCCCAACATCATGCAGCCCGCCTCCAGTGGTATCGCGACAGGCGTGAATGGAGGGACGAATGGAGACGTGTCGTCTTCAGCGATGAGAGTCGCTTCTGCCTTGGTGCCAATGATGGTCGTATGCGTGTTTGGCGCCGTGCAGATGAGCGCCACAATCAGGACTGCATATGACCGAGGCACACAGGGCCAACACCCGGCATCATGGTGTGGGGAGCGATCTATTACACTGGCCGTACACCTCTGGTGATCGTCGAGGGGACACTGAATAGTGCACGGTACATCCAAACCGTCATCGAACCCATCGTTCTACCATTCCTAGACTGGCAAGGGAACTTGCTGTTCCAACAGGACAATGCACGTCCGCATGTATCCCGTGCCACCCAACGTGCTCTAGAAGGTGTAAGTCAACTACCCTGGCCAGCAAGATCTCCGGATCTGTCCCCCATTGAGCATGTTTGGGACTGGATGAAGCGTCCTCTCATGCGGTCTGCACGTCCAGCACGAACACTGGTCCAACTGAGGCGCCAGGTGGAAATGGCATGGCAAGCCGTTCCACACGACTACATCCAGCATCTCTACGATCGTCTCCATGGGAGAATAGCAGCCTGCATTGCTGCGAAAGGTGGATATACACTGTAGTAGTGCCGACATTGTGCATGCTCTGTTGCCTGTGTCTATGTGCCTGTGGTTCTATCAGTGTGATCATGTGATGTATCTGACCCCAGGAATGTGTCAATAAAGTTTCCCCTTCCTGGGACAATGCATTCACGGTGTTCTTATTTCAATTTCCAGGAGTGTAGTTCAAAATGGTTCAAAGGGCTCTGAGCGCTATGGGACCTAACTTCTGAGGTCATCAGTTCCCTAGAACTTAGAACTACTTAAACCTAACTAACCTAAGGACATCACACACATCCAGGCCCGAGGCAGGATTCGAACCTGCGAACGTGGCGGTCGCACGGTTCCAGACTGTAGCGCCTAGAACCGCTCGGCCACCCCGGCTCTTAATATAGTGTCGGACCTCTTTTTGACCGGCGTAGTACAACAATTTCGACGTGGCATGCGATCAACAAGTCGTTGGAAGTCCACTGCAGAACTATTGAACCGTGTTAATTCTATAGCCATCCGTAATTACGAAAGTGTTGCCGATGCAGAATTTGTATCACGAACTGACCTCTCGATTGTGCCCAATAAATGTTCGATGGGACTTATGTCGGGTGCTTTGGGTGGCTAAATCATGCGCCAGAATTGTCCGGAAGGTTTCTTCAAACCAGTCGCGATCAATTGTGGCTCGATTACATGCCGCATTATCACGCACTAAAATTCCATCGTCGTTCGAGAACATGAACGCCATGAAAGGCTGAAAATGGTCTCCAAGTAATAGAAAATAGTGATTTCCTGTCAATTATCGGCTCAATTGGACCAGAGGGCACAATCCATCCCATGTATAAACACAGCCCACTCAATTACGGACGTAGCACCAGCTTGCGCAGTGTCTTGTTGATAACATGGGTCCATGGTGTCGTGGGGTCTGCGCCACATTCGAATTCTACCATTAGCGATGGTCAAGAGACCAGGAGAGGCACTGCAGGCGATGTCGTGCTGCTAGCAAAGGCACTACATCTACATCTACATGACTACTCTGCAATTCACATTTAACTGCTTGGCAGAGGGTTCATCGAACCACAATCATACTATCTCTCTACTATTCCACTCCCGAACAGCGAGCGGGAAAAACGAACACCTAAACCTTTCTGTTCGAGCTCTGATTTCTCTTATTTTGTTTTGATGATCATTCCTACCTATGTAGGTTGGGCTCAACAAAATATTTTCGCATTCGGAAGAGAAAGTTGGTGACTGAAATTTCGTAAAAAGGTCTCGCCGCGACGAAAAACGTCTACGCTGTAATGACTTCCATCCCAACTCGTGTATCATATCTGCCACACTCTCTCCCCTATAACGTGATAATACAAAACGAGCTGCCCTTTTTTGCACCATTTCGATGTCCTCCGTCAATCCCACCTGGTAAGGATCGCACACCGCGCAGCAATATTCTAACAGAGGACGAACGAGTGTAGTGTAAGCTGTCTCTTTACTGGACTTGTTGCATCTTCTAAGTGTCCTGCCAATGAAACGCAACCTTTGGCTCGCCTTCCCGACAATATTATCTATGTGGTCCTTCCAACTGAAGTTGTTCGTAATTTTAACACCCAGGTACTTAGTTGAATTGACAGCCTTGAGAATTGTACTATTTATCGAGTAATCGAATTCCAACGGATTTCTTTTGGAACTCATGTGGATCATCTCACACTTTTCGTTATTTAGCCTCAACTGCCACCTGACACACCATACAGAAATCTTTTCTAAATCGCTTTGCAACTGATACTGGTCTTCGGATGACCTTACTAGACGGTAAATTACAGCATCATCTGCGAACAGTCTAAGAGAACTGCTCAGATTGTCACCCAGGTCATTTATATAGATCAGGAACAGTAGAGGTCCCAGGACGCTTCCCTGGGGAACACCTGATATCACTTCAGTTTTACTCGATGAGTTGTCGCTTATGAGGAACGGTGTCAAAAGCTTTCCGGAAATCTAGAAATACGGAATCAACTTGAGATCCCCTGTCGATAGCGGCCGTTACTTCGTGCGAATAAAGAGCTAGCTGCGTTGCACAAGAGCGATGTTTTCTGAAGCCATGCTGATTACGTGTCAATAGATCGTTCCCTTCGAGGTGATTCATAATATTTGAATACAGTATATGCTCCAAAAACCCTACTGCAAACCGACGTCAATGATATAGGTCTGTAGTTAAATGGATTACTCCTACTACCCTTCTTGAACACTGGTGCGACCTGCGCAATTTTCCAATCTGTAGGTACAGATCTATTGGTGAGCGAGCGGTTGTATATGAGTGCTAAGTAGGGAGCTATAGTATCAGCGTAATCTGAAAGGAACCTGATCGGTATACAATCTGGACCTGAAGACTTGCCCGTATCAAGCGATTTGAGTTGCTTCGCAACCCCTAAGGTTGAGTTCTAAGAAACTCATGCTAGCAGATGTTCGTGTTTCAAATTCTGGAATATTCCATTCGTCTTCCCTGGTGAAGGAATTTCAGAAAACTGCGTTCAATAACTCCGCTTTAGCGGCACAGTCGTCGATAACAGTACCATCGGCACTGCGCAGCGAAGGTATTGACTGCGTCTTGCCGCTTGTGTACTTTACATACGACCAGAATTTCTTCGGATTTTCTACCAAATTTCGAGACAATGTTTCGTTGTGGAACCTATTAAAAGCATCTCGCATCGAAGAACGTGCCAAATTTCGCGCGTCTGTAAATTTTAGCCCATCTTCGGGATTTCGCGTTCTTCTGAACTTCGCATGCTTTTTCCGTTGCCTCTGCAACAGCGTTCGGACTAGGTCAGTCAGTCGTATGTTACCATAGTCACTTAACGCGAAATTTCGCAGCACTGTCCAAACGGATACATTCGTCGTACGTTCCACCTTGATTTCTGAGGTTACTTGACGCAATATTGCTGGTATGCTAGCACTGACAACTTTAGACAAATGCCGCTACTCTCTAGCGCTAAGTCAAGGCCATCGTCTATGGCGTTGTCCGTGGTGAGAGGCAATGCCTGAAATGTAGTACTGTATTCTCTGCACACTCGTGAAACCGTGGTACTCGGAATATTGAATTCCCTAATGATTTTCGAAATGGAATGTCCCATGAATCTAGCTCTAACGACCATTATGCATTCATTTTCTGTTAATTCTCATTCTGCGGCCACCATCATTTTGGTAATCTTTCCACATGGATCACCTGAGCAGAAATGACATTTCTGCCAATTCACTGCTCATTAATATCTTGTGTATGCGATTCTATTGCCTTTTGCATATGTGCATATCGCTATTGCATGACTTTTCTTACCTCATTGTATATACATGTATAACATACGGTACTAAAATTCGTAATTTGACTCATATCCCGTTAAGCAAAACGGACGCCTTTCTCGGTTTCCGTTGTAAACAACCGAGACGAAACACAAACGTGGAACAATTTATATGGATAAAGTGAGTATCGAATGTAATACTGGATAGGAAGGATTATGCGAAGCATTAAGCTATTGAAAGAGTGCCCTTGGGCGAGACTCCTTCGTCGCAATGGCCGGCATCGAATTTAGTAATTTGCAGCGCCCGAGACCCACTACAGGGGATGAAATTATACAGAAAAACGCTTATCGCTTTGTAGCATTAGCCGGGCGCGCGCGCGGGGCTGGGATAATTAAAGCACATTTAATTCGTGCGCGGGGCGCCCGCAGCGACCGCATTATTAGCGGGTCCGCCCTCTGACGTCGCCTATCGGTTAATCAGGCCTGCATTATTCATCCCACACAGGCTGATACGGCCGGCCAGCCGCCGGATCGCAATTTGCTACGGCCCGCCGTATTGCCGAGCCGCGGGCGCAAATAAACTCATTTGCGAATTCTGGCTGCAGCTTAAATGTGGCGGCACTTCCATCCCGAGCTAGGCGACTCTCTGCAGTCGCCGGTCTGCGTGCGTCCCGATTTGCGATATGAGCACCAAGCGAATCGTCCCTTTCGCTGGAGGTAGGAAGATTCTGATGAATTCTTCCTGGCCACAGCAGTGTAGCTAAAACCAGAAGCATGCCGAACTTAGTGGATGTGGTGCAATGTGATCATAGAATTAAGAGACAGTACTTATGTAGTTTCACTCGGCAAATTGGAGTGGAGAAAAAGCTAATCAGTAATGACATGAGACACAAAAGCAGAAAAATAAAAAAGGAACAAGTGCGAGTAGGACGCGCCCACTGAGGGTTCCAAAAAAAATGTTCAAATGTATGTAAATTCCTACGGGACCAATGAGGGTTCCATACAAACTTAATTATTCATCCAGTGGATTAAAAATCTCAACAATTTTTGCCTATTATCTACATCGAAACCAGCAACAAACTGGTCCCAGGAATTCCAAAAGCTTAATAAAATCTCTACAGTGATTCCTCATACTAGCCCAGACATATAAAAAGAAGCGAGCAGGCGACTTTAGTTGCGACAGATGGCGGCGACATCTTCGGGTTAAGGAAGCTCCTTTCGCTGCGGCGGTCCACAAGTGGCCAACTTGCTTGGTTGTCCGGCTTTCACCGATGACGGCTGCCCTGGCGAAAAGGCACAACCAGAGAGACGACGACGACGGCGCTGCAAGCGCCGCCGAACGAAGACGGAGCCGGAAGGTGAGAAGACCGCTCCCACTGTCAAGAGGCGGCAGGAATACCGCACCAGTGAGAATGGGACGGGGGCCGGCCGCTGACGGCGGCAATGCAGGCGCAGCAAGTACAGGACATTCGCGCCATGCTGGCGGCAACGGCAGAGGAGGCGATTGCAGCCTTCAAAGCCGCCATGGAAGAGGACAGGGCGGCCTTCAAGGCCACCCTGACCCCAGAGACGGCGGAGGCATGCAACCTGCTGCGGCAGCTGTGCTCCCAGATGGCCCAAGACATCCGGGCAGACGCAGCAGGCGGAGAAGAGACGTCAGCCGCCGCTCCCCTAACGGAGCAGCTGGCGGCAGGACACACAGCGGCAGACACACCGAGGAAGAAGAAGACGAAACGCGTCGCTCCGACACCGAAGCCCATGGGCTCCGAGCAGCTCTGTTTCAACTAGTGGACAAACAGGGCGATAAGGACGCTCAAGGACTAGGGCTACGTCATCCACAACACGGGGAAGACGCAGCCACGGCCCTCATAGAGTCTGTCTGCACAGCCAACAAGTGAGGAGTGGTGCCGCTACGCGGTCACACATCTCCGAGCGTTTGGCTTCGACGAACGCCCACCAGACGTCGACGGACGACCTGGGCCCTAGCCCGCGCGATGTCATCACTGACAGCGCGGTAGGGGCTCTCACAACTCAAATTGCTGCACTCCGTGCTGCAGCACCGTCTAGGATTGATCTCTTATGACGAAACTTGGCATGACACGGTATCCGATTGCATGATACCCCCTTCTAACATAACCTACCCTTGTGTGACCTATTGCAGTCAGCAAGACATCCGCTACTGCACTTACTACCCGACATAACTATCTCAGAGGTTTTTTTTTCCCTTGGAGCTTGCCTTAGCACTTTTTTCCCCCTTTGCCCTTAAAATCGCTACCCTTCGTTCGATTTTCGACCCAATCTATCTCCAGATGAACGCATATAAATGGCTAACCTTAGCCAGACGTACGCAAACATCGCAATACCCACATCCTGCGGCATCTCACTTTAGTGAACTCTAACCCTTTCTGCAAAGATGGCAGTAGACCTTTTGAGTTGGCCATCATGTCGGTGTGGGCGTGGAGGGGTTCCACCTCTTTTTGAAAAACACTTTGGTTGATGTATGTAGAGAGACAACATTTAATGAATTTTTTTTTAGTTGTGAAACATGGCTACAACTTACATTTTATGATTGCCTGCGATAATATTCACTGAAACGTGCTGCAGCTCGCGTTGGTGCTGTTTGTAGGTTTCCGCCCTCTGTTGCAGGCCACACAGATCGTTTAGTTGGCATGGTTGTGGTTGTTTGTCTTCTTCTCCTGCTGACTGGCGCCACTCGGTTTCTCAAGCTTTGCCCGTCCGCTAGTGGCAGCAGCGTCGGTTATCGACATGTAGTAACTGTTGCTCTGTCTTTGAGGCGACGTGGTTGTTTTTCTGTCGTGTGAGTGTGGCAGTTGGTTGGGGACTCAGGAAGAGTCAGGTCCGCGCAGTGCGTGAACACGCCGGGACTGCCAGACGGAAGGGCTGTGGTCACGAGGGTGCACGACCTCGTCGTAAACCACACCCTGCAGGCTTTAAGGTGAGTGCATTTCAATGCAAGTAGAGAAATCTCCACCATTGTGAAATCTCGCGATCTACTCCGATGGTAGTGATTCCTTTCTCGTTCCGGGCGCTCTAAGCACAGTATTATGGGGGTGTAGCGCAGTCCGACGGTTTCGGCTTTAGCGTGTTGTTGCATTTGTGCATTTGGTTTATTGGACTTCAGGTAGCTTCAGCAAGATTATCATTAGTCATTCGTCAGACAGACACTAGTTTGAGTTACCATCTTCTGAAGTGAATGCAATTCTTCGCTGCCTATCTCATCGCTCGCAAAAGTGTCTGTTGCCGGATGTCGATTCCTTGAGCACTGTCTGTGACTTGTGTTTTATTAATGTATTATTTACTACCATACCTTGTAATGCCTACATTAAAGGTTATGTTTGTGTAGTTAATAGTTTCGATCGCCTTCTGGAATAAATCTAGCAGTGTAATGGTTGTGTTACAAGGTTACCATCATCATATTCCACCTGTTTGGTGGTCAGTTGCTTGTTTCTTTTAATTAACCTTTGCTTGTATTTGCTGTTTTACAGGAGGTTTCTAAATTTTTTATATAATTGCCGTTCCTGGCGCGTAAGGCCTTCAGCCGTGATTGTGGTCATTTGCTTAAAAAATAATTTGATATACGTAGTTTAGCAGTAAGCGTTAAAACCTTATTTACTGCCATTCCTGACGTATGATACCTTCTGCTATGTTTGTGGCCACTTACTTTTCAGTAATTCAATACCTGTAAGTTTAGCGAGTTCTTAAACATTCTTAATTTATTGCCATTCTTGGAGTGTAAGACCTTTAGCCGTGATCACAGCGGCTTGTTTTTTTAAACATTAACTGTATCTGTATCTTATGGTGATTTGCTAAATTGTATCGCACTAAAAACACTATTATTTACACATCTCTTTATTCCTTCATTAATAACGTGTAGTACTTTTTATTTATTGTTGAGTCTGCAATTACTGTTTTAAAAATAAATGTGTGTAACTGTAAAAGGCAACCAATAGTAACTGATCACGGCCCTGTCCACAAACATAACTGAATCGTACCTTCCCTTGACAACTAGGTTTAATTCATGTATTATGTTCTTGGGGGATGATGAATGCAATGTACACTGAAGAGCCAAAGAACCTACCTAATATCGTGTAGGGCCCCCGCGAGCACGTAGGTGTGCCGCAATACAACGTAGCATGGACTCTATTAATGTCTGAAGTAGTGCTGGAGGGGAATGACTCCAACAATCCTACAGGCAAACCATAAATCC
Organism: Schistocerca gregaria; assembly: GCF_023897955.1. Classification (NCBI taxonomy): domain Eukaryota; kingdom Metazoa; phylum Arthropoda; class Insecta; order Orthoptera; family Acrididae; genus Schistocerca; species Schistocerca gregaria. Next base: position 495,826,191 of record NC_064921.1, on the reverse strand, counting down.
GTAAGAGTACGAGGAGATGCATATCTCTTCTGAAGAGCACGTTGCAAGGCATCCCAGATATGCTCAATCTTGTTCACGTCTGGAGAGTTTTGTGGCCAGTGGAAGCGTTTAAAGTCAGAAGAGCGTTCCTGGAGCCACTCAGTCGCATTGTCCTGCTGAAATTGCCCAAGTCCGTCGGAATGCAAAATGGACATGAATGTATGCAGGTGAAGGGACAGGGTGCTTACGTACGTGTGACCTGTCAGAGTCGTATCTAGACTTATCAGGGGTCCCATACCAGTCCAACTGTATACGCTGCACACCATAGCAGAGTACTCTGCTGACATGTAGTGTCCATGGATTCATGAGGTTGTCTCCATACCCGTCCACGTCCACGTCCATCCGCTCGTTACAATTTGAAACAAGACTCGTCCGATGTCGGTGTTGACGGGCGCAGGTGAGGCGCAAGGCTTTGTGTTGTGCAGTCGTCAAGGGTACATGAGTGGGTCTTCGACCCCGAAGGCCCATATCGATGGTTTCGTTGAATGGTTCGCAGACTGACGCTTGTTGACGTCCCAGCAGGCAGGCAGGGATTTTTGAAAGTTCTGTCGAAGTACACTACAAGACTATTGTCCTCAGCACGCAATTAGTGTACAGGTCACAAAAACGTCTCTGCATTCTATTATCTATACTATTATATAAAGGCAAGTTCATGTTTAATGTTGTTACCAAAAATCTCGAAAATTTATTGACAGATTTACTTGAAATTGTTACACAATTGTCTAATAAACGATCGGACCGCCAAGAACTACACATATTTAATATATTATTTATAAATACATATCCATAGTAATATTTAAACACAAGTCGTCACTTGCCGTTATTACTAAATGTCTGGCAGTGCACTTCACCGATTTACTTCATATTTTCTTCACGATTCTTTAATGAATATTCGAATGGACGTAAGCTGTGTATTTTCAATATACATGATTCCATGAGCATATTTGTAATACATAAAGTGAAAACGTTTTTAACAAAAATCTCTGAATTTCTCCCCTACTTCACTTCAGATTTTTACACGATACTCTAATGAAGATTAAGATAGACATGGACTATGAATTTGTCTAATACGTATATTACATAAACATATATTCAATATATATACACAATATCTTGATACCACCAAAACTACAGTTACAATTTCTGGACCGAAAACCGAGTGTTAAAGTCTATTTATTCATGACGAACCAGTTTAGATAAAACGATCTTCTGAATGTCACGGATGAAGACGACATCACGTTAAAAGAAATTCCACGGCCGGAAAATGCCTATTCTTAGTTGCAGAATCTGTCACATCTTGTGCATCTGTTACGTGTAGTGTATAAGACTAGCGATCCAGGCAATGCTTCGCAAATGCTAAACATTTATGGGAACCGGATGTACATCCTATTCTCCTTCCCCCCCCTCTTCGTCCATTTAATCCTCCTCCTTCCTTCCCCTCCTTTCTCTGTCTACCAGCACCTCCCCCCTTTCTCCACTTCCTCCTTCCTCGCTTTCACTGTCACTCTTCTCCTTCCTCTCCCAATGTCCTCTTCCGTACCTTTTCTATCCATTTCCTCTTTCCCCCTCTTTATGGCCTTGGGACTTGTTTACCGTTGTTGAAAATTCAGATTCCGCGGTAGTATTCTGATAGTATCCTAATGAACTATGGATACAATTTTCTTGTTTTCTCTGAAAGCCGGCTACGAAGATGAAAACCAAACAGCACACAATTGCATGTACAATATTTGTTTTAAAAAATGTATAATGAGAAGGAATATACATGGACAAACAATTTGCCTAATGGTTTAAATGCCCTGCTAATGTGGTTAAAGGTGACTGCGAAAAAGAAAATAGAACCATACATTTTCACAACAGAGCCCAGCACAGCATTTTCTTTCTCGCAGTCGGTTACAACAGCAATCCTGTTAACTTTTGCTAAAAACGTTAATTTTTGGGTACAGTTCTCTAGATTTCTGGCTTCAAAATTCTTGCTTTCTTTATATCTGGACGTAGGCTGTATGTTTTTAATATATACGTAGTCCAGAAGGAGGTGACTTGAATCGTTTTGTTTCGCGAAGAAAACAGGAAGATTAGGGTTTAACGTCCTGTCGACGACAAGTTCCTCAGTGATGCAGCACAAGTTCGGTTTTGGGGAATGAAGGCGAATGAAATCGGCGGTGTCAGTTACGTTGGAAATCATTCCTCCAATAGCCTCAAGCTGTTTAGGGAGACCACTGGATTATCTAAAACAGGATGGAGGGATGTAAATGTTTAAGCACCGGCCTCTCAGATGTGATTTTAGTCTCTTAAACAATGTTACACCTCTTTCCGTCACACATTTGTGGTTTTATCGAGACTTTTGGATATAAAACGAAGTATGTGTCGGTGATGTCTCTCTTCTTTATTAGTGTATTTTGCTCTAAGGCTGTATAAATATATTTATTCTTAGCACGATTCGAGTCCTGTTTTTGCCCATGTTCTCTTACTCTGACAATCACGATGCCGAGTGGAAACTACACCCGAATCTTCATTTCTTTCCCACAGTGATTTAAATCGTTGTCCCCGCAAATTTCTGATAGTTTTTCAACAAGTAACATCAACAAACCTAGGTAGAGTAACAGGCACATACGAGTGATGTTAAAATAATCACGACAAAATTCGCACAATCTGTACATGGTGTTATGTGTACTGGTACACGACACTGTACATATTTGGTCAGCCGGCCGTGGTGCCCGAGTGGTCCTAGGTGCTAGAGTCTGGAACCTCGCAACCGCTACGGTCGCAGGTTCGAATCCTGCCTCGGACTTGGATGTGTATGATGTCCTTAGGTTAGGTAGGTTTGAGTAGTTCTAAGTTCTAGGGGACTGATGACCTCAGATGTTAAGTCCCATAGTGCTCTGAGCCATTTGAACCATATCGGGTAAAACAAGTAGGTGCCCTGTTTAACTACCATGGCAACAAACAGGAGCAGAGTGTCGCAGAAATATTCAACAAACCATAGTGGGTGACCCTGTGATGGAGGAACTGCCCATCAAAATCCCAACTTCAGCGCAACACAAGAATATATTAGTTCAGCCAATACACATCGCAACGGATGACCACGACGGTGATTCTAGAGAAATTTGGGATCGTATAGAGGTACCGGTAATCGCTCTTTCCTAGTGCTATCCAAAATTGCCGTAGAAAAAGGCAGGGAAAGTATTCGGTGTTCTACATTTCGTATGGAGGCTTGGAAAACGCATATATAGATGTGGCTGTGGCACTAGGCAGTGTGTGCCTCTATTGACGTTCGCGATAGCAGTATTACGGGTGAGCCGTGGCGAGGCAGTTCGATTTACCATTGCGCGGATATTGTCTTTGCCTTATATATCTTTAGTTGCGAACAGGGGGTATGATAAAGATGAGCGGATGCTCAGTAGCTCTAGTCTCGTGAGTGATTGAGGGGGGAAAAAAGACAAGGCTGAATGGCGTTCGTTGAGACAGTATGAAGTCTGGCGTGCTCATAGTGGTAGTTGTGCACTTGCTACGGACTTGACTGGCAAACGTGCATCTGCATTGCCGTGATGTTTTTCAGCACGTCGAAGCGAGAGGATTCGCAAGCCTGCGGCATGGTGTACGGAAACTTCTACTGCACGTCTTGGGGGGAGCCATGACCGTTTTGATACGACAGTGCGAAGGCATCTTCCCACATTGACCGTGAACGTGTTGTGGGTGCGGCTTGATTTGTCCGCTTATTGTTTAGTCCCTTACTGTTTAACGGTGAGCCTGCCCTTGTTGCTTAGTCTCCTTCTTCTTAACGATGAGCCGGCCGCTGTGGCCGAGCGGTTCTAGGCGCTTCAATACGGAACCGCGCTGCTGCTACGGTCGGAGGTTCGAATCCTGCCTCGCGCATGGATGTGTGTGATATCCTTAGGTTAGTTAGGACTAAGTTGTTCTACGTCTAGCGGACTGAAGACCTCAGATGTTAAGTCCTATAGTGCAGAGAGCAATTTGAACCATTTTGACGGTGAGCTCCGATAAATTTCCTTGGGAAATTGTTATTCTAATGGGGAAACTTACCAGCCTTGTCGCACTCCTTGTCTGCCACCGCCAGAGTTTCTTTTTCTTTTTGTAAAGGAAAAAGAAAACGAAAAGAAAGGAAACGGAAGGAAGTCCGGGAACAAGCTGAGTGTAGTTATCCAGGCTGTGATAAAATATGTCGTGACATTTGTGAAGTAATTAAAGTATGCTGAGTGCGAGCACGTTGGGTGACTGAGATCGCCACAGTGGTTAAATAATTACATAATTGTGTAAGACACGGGTCGGAGACGTTGGTACATCTCAATTGTAATTTCGAGTCGGTTTCTTAATAAGCATTATAACTGCTAAATTCGAAGTAAAACATTGTTCATTTGTGGGAATCTTTAAGGGTCCTTTTAAACTGTGAGTGTTCATCTGATCTGATTGTAAAATGTAACCTTTCACGGTCGGATATGCCACACTTAATTATATGTTCCGGGCTATTATGCTGTGGTCGAAAGGATTCCACCTGAAAACCCAAAGTTTCGTCCCCATTTGAGGAGAAATCCTCAAGGGGTTCGTAGCTTCTTTGAATGTCAAATTTACACCATGGCTCACTAATGACTACAGCAACATTACGCTTCCACGCAGTGGCGTGATGTCATTCTTTTGAATGAGAGGGCGCAATTGGTCGTTGTCGACTGGCGCGTCCGCTAGAAGAGCACAAGGGCAATTGTAGAAAAGGGGAGATGAATATATCAGATGTTGTGAGGCATACTTTGACGCTTTGCAGCCAGGGGATCACCACATTCATTTTGATAGGGCTCAAGTACTGGCAGCCACATGCGGATATCATGAAACGTTGTACAGAGAGGCGAGCGTAAAACACCCCAGAAATTTCAGTAGGAAGGAGGAGAGCGTGAAATCGAATGACATCTGGATTTCGGTGCTGAAGAAGATGTTTACCAGTCTTCTTCCATGGGGTGTACCAACAGAAAACAACGGCTGTCGACAACGGCCAATTGTGCTCGCGATTTCAAAACACCTGACGTTACTCCACTGCGTAAAAGCGGAATTTTGCTGTAATCGGCAACGAACCAGGATGTGAATCTGACATTGAAAGAAGCTACGATCGGCCTCGGAAATGCCATCCGCAGATGCGGGCGAAGCGTTGTGTTTTAAGGTTATATCCATTCGATAACGGCATAACAGCCCACAACATTCTGTTAATTGTGTCATTCGTTCTGAGCCAGTAATTACATTTCTTTCATGTGTTCCAGGCTTCTTAGTAACTGTGCTTGTAAACCCTAGAGCATGTACTGATGTCTGGCGAGCGTCATGTATGTCAGTGCGTACTGGTCCTTTGTTGCTGCTACGTGTAATTTTTGAGTCACCTGATGCCAGTATCTACGCATCTGGGGTGTTGCCTGTCATTACTGTAATTCTTGAGAGAACGTGCGACCTTCCTTACTAGCAAAATTTAATTATTTAAGTGGCTCGGAAAGTAATTCAGTTAATGGAATGCAGTGTAAGGTTTTAACTGGTTCTTAACTTTGTTAGTGTCTTGTAATTTTACTTTGGTCATTAGTAAATTTTGTCACTGTAAGAACTCTTTGGTTTGCTGCCGCAGTAATTTTCTGGAGTTTAAAGTTAAATCAGGGTTTCAAGTTTAAATGAGAACTTGCGATTGAGTTTTCCTCTGTAATACTTGTTTGAGACCATTGTAGACGAGATCAATTAAAGGTGTAATTAAGATCATGTTTATCCTCTGGGAAATTTTATGGGTAATTAATGTGTGTTAAAGCATTATGTGTTTATTAGCTATTTCAGCCTCTCACCACTCCACCACCTAGCTTCAGGCTACCATCACGTCACACTTGTATATGGAAGTAGTCGGGTTGAATTTTGGACGAAACTGTAGTCCATTTTTGTCAGCTAAACGGAAGAGAGGACGCGTGATAAGGTTCTTGATCATGAGACACTGGGACTCACAAGGGTAGCCCACGATGTTGGGATCACAAATTTACTTCAACTTTGTATACATTTTGTAGGCCATTAAAACATCATAATGTGCGAGTAGCAAGGTGCAATACTCTGGCAAAATTGCAAGAGAAGTTTTATATGTCTGTTAGTAGCTTATGTATCTGTGCGTAGGTGCTGGAAATTAGAGTTCATGGTGGTTGAGTGATGAGCGTTCGAACTTCATTAGGCGAACGCGTCTCAGGTGACGGTTTGATTCCCGTTCAAACTAAATTACCAATCTAGTTTTTTCATCACTGGTCATATAATTTAACTTATATGATATTTGAGAGGTAAGACAATGAAAAATAATCTCTATTTGCACGAAGTTGCAATTTATGTTTTCCATATCTGTATGATAAATACCATCCAGCAACGTGTGGCGTCGAGAGCACATCCGCGATTAAATGCACATTACTCTTGTGGTCTGGCACATTGTCACTTACTGTATTACTGATTAGGATGAGAGGTTCCTACCCCATTCTGTGTCATCTAGTAGGCAGGCCTACTAGATGAGGGGTCTGCCAAGCGAGTGCAATTATTATTCGTACTTCAGAAATATGTTCATGATTATCATACCCAATGCAACTACGCTTGAAATATGAGCCCTAGTGCCTATCAGTTAAGCTATAATTTATTGTCGTACATACTTCTTAATGGATAACGCATCTGACTAATAGCTAGCGCACATTTCTGATGGGCTCACTCCACCCTGGCAAGGCCACATTTCCTTCCTGTGGTATATATTTTATCCGAAGCTTGGACATCCCTGCAAGAAAATGGAGGTTATGGCAAAATACTTCAGCAAAATGGCTACCCACAACTCAACAATTAAGACCACTATTTGTCACACATATCTCCTATTTTATTACAGTAAATTCCTTCACGGTAATGTTGCAAAATTTCTTGCATCACACTTAAACACAATAGTTAAACAAGGAATTCTCCACCCAATGTACATGACATAACATAAACGTTTTACTAGTCTATGGTTTCGTAATGTTTCTGTCTATTGCTACAGTGCACATTCTGGATTGGTAAGGAATCTTTCGTTACTTCATCCTCTCCCACCTTCTCGTAATCTCATTCATTAGCAACATAACGAATTTACTGACTTTCGTGCTCTGCTAGGAAAAATCATGCTTGACTCACTAAATTCGATACTGTCTCATGCAAATCACACAGGTTAAATACACATAATAAAACATACTGGCGGTACAAAACACATCTAAAGAAAGTCTGGTTTTCTACTCGTTCTGCCCTCTCATATCAAACAATAGTCATCCCTGATTCACACGTCACTGACCCGCGTAGTAATTTTCCTGCCACAAACTCTGGAGGATTTATGCCCATCCCCCTGTGCAATTCAATCCTCATGGAGTTGCCGGGTAGATGGCTGACTCACCGTAATTCACTCTCAGAGTATCTGGATATCATGCTGGCGTCACACGAATGTATCTCATAATGGAAGTTTTGGTATGTTATTTATCTCACACACGGATCCTAGGACCAGCACTGCTAATTCTTTTTATTGTCTCAAAGTCTGGTTGAGACTCACACTGTACTCACCACGTGGAAGAGCTTGTCTCTCAAGTTCTGCACACGGTAATCTCAATTATTCGCCACTTAGATTTACACACGCAAGCATTTCCATCTTCATACTACCACACGCTAGTATTTCGTCCTATAATGACAACACGTGGTTTCTTTGTCAGTAACGAAGAATCCTATGTTCCCCATGAATTTTTACTTGCCTATCATTTCCGAACAATTTACATGAACCTCCTACCAAAAGTTTCTGGAAAAGAGCAGTTATTAGTTAACTACTCTTAAATATTCCACATGCATACCATTTTCACTTAAATTTGTTTTTCTGGAGCACACATAAAGCACGTCCTCAGGAACCAGCGACAGTCTGAATAATTAAACATACAAATTGTTCTTCTTTCCTACATTGGTATCCGGCTTAAGTGTAGTAAATAAAATGGTGTTATTCTACAAAACACAATGTTCTGACAAGAACTACAAAGTATGTTGTTGTACATCTTTTCTATGTCGGGCCGTCCTGTACCCTTTCAGTGAGTAACGTCATTCTCAACATTATTTGTCGAGGTTTGACTTGGTCTTTCCAAGCATCTCCCTCACCCTTGAAAATTTAATTAGAAATTGTAAATAGTCATATAACATACGAAATTTACAAAAATTTTATGGAAATTCACGTGGTTCTTTTCATTATATTGCCTTTCAAATGACACGTAAGGTAAATAAAGTGACCAGCGATGGAAAAAAATACAGATTAGTGAATACAAGTAAGCGGGATTCAAATCGTCGCCCCGAACACGACCCTCCTGCAAACCCCAAAGCCAACTAGTCGACCACAAAGACTGCCGGAATCTTCGCACACGTACATCACTTACATAATGGACGTGTGAACCGCCTCTTGCGATTTTCTCGGAATTTCCAGAGCAGTGCATCTTACTGCTTGCATATGATATTGTTTTAATAGCCTACTAAAGGTGTACAAAGTTTGAAGCAAATCCGCGATCCCAGCGTCTGGTCTCCCATTGTCAGTGTGACAGGGTGTTAGAGGATGCAGCACTTTCAGTCCGTCCATCGGGTGCCGAGCTTAAACTTAAGTTTAATGGCGCTCTTCATAATAGTCGACAGAATGATGCTGTACTGTATATGCAGCCATCACATTTAACCCCATTACAAAAGCACATCACGTTTCACTGGAAAAGTGCCATTGTGCTAGGTATATGAACAACAACACGTGGTCTTCGAGTTAGGAAGGCCTTACTACACTACAGACATGTCATACGAAAGGTTGATGTTGATCAGTCGTCGACATCAGCGCTTTTAGTGACATAATACTACTGACGCAGGCATTCTCATAAGTTATTCATCAGAGCCACTAAATTACGAGATATGGATGAGATCTGAATCAACGACCTTCAAAGTACTCCTGCAGAATGTGAACTGAGGCCTCGTACAATTACTCTTTCCGCCAAACCTCCACTATTGTGATGTAATCAGCTGTGGTGAAAACTCTCGAGCGTTAGAATGAACCATGAGTGCCTGTGTGTACATTACATCTGTCACTGCAGTCTGTTCGACCATGCTTCATATGCCGACTTAAGATTGTTGCCACCAGATACGTTGCATGACTAAGCTACTTCTACTTCATCAACTGCTAAACGGACATGCATCCCAGTACCTTGAGTGGGACATCAGTTTCCTGCCACTCATCGTCATTGCAATTCAAAGTCTCAGTTACTTAGTATACGAGCTGCGACCAACCATAATACAAAAACATTTGCAAAGTATTTCTTTGCTGCTAATGACAGACTCTGACCAAGATTTAACGCTTTCCTCCATTTAACAAAAATTTAATCACTCTCTTTTGTCACCCTTATAGCTTTTACCTACAAAATTAACATATATAACCAAGTTTGCAGTGTCAAAAAATAATAAAAATGAGCACATCTTCTCCCAGTTATGCTTCTTTCTCTCTTCCTTTCTTATGCAGCCAAGCCACTTTCTTTTCTGTTGTGTTCCTCCTATATGGCAGTAACCTGAAAGACACGCATTCCATGGATTTCCACGCTTCAGGCACCGTCTGCCAGAACAGGTAAAGCGCCTGTTGCCAAACACCGATCTGCGTTCGCCTCGTATCTTGGTAAACGTTCTGGACTACTACAACAACAACAAACACCACAACACGCCTTCTTGTTGCCCGTAGAGTCTCTGGCAGCCGCCACGAGAAGTCCCACGTCTGCTGTCAACAGAGAGCACTTCCACAACCACACTGGTTTTCATCAAAAAAGGTGACGTAGATACTCTGGAGATCAAATCAAGAACTGCTGTCAACACGAGTAACTTTAGACGAAGAAATTCTTAGTGTAATGTAGCAACGCAACTACTTTAATATAACCAAGTTTTACTGTCCACATTGCATGCTAATTAGATTACTCTCAGAGTATGGTGATACAATATCTCTGTACCTATCAATCATAAACAACCTTTCGTTTGTTCCCCCCCCCCCCCCCCCCCCCAACCCTCAAATTCTATAAGTCCTCCCAGATCCTCAAGAGCCATGTACTCCACCTTGCATTCTGTATACTCCTCCTCTCCCCCCCTCCCCTCCGCGGATCCTCTACGACCTGATTCCTTTCCCCCATCTGCTCCTATAACTCATACATATCTGCATACTCTACACCTCCCTCCGCCTTGATCCTCCTCACCCCCTGGTTCCTCCTCTCCTCTCCAACCCCCGCCGTCTGCCGCGTTTTCACTGTTGTGTCTCCCCTGCCTCCATCTCTACACCCTTCATCTGCTTTTCCAAGGTGGCTTCCGTCACATCCCCCTCCCGGATGATGCCCTCTCTCCTTCCATTTATCCCTCCTATCAACTCTGATCCTCACCTTCCCCTCCTTTCCTCTGTCCTTTTCCTGGACACCCTCTTTCCCCCTTCCATCCTGTTCTTTCCCTGCCTACCCCCTCTCTCTGCCTCCCTTCTCTCCCCTGTATCCTTTTGCATTGCCTTCCTCTGCCTTTCCCCACACACGCAAACACACACTCAAGCAAACGCTACCTGTACACACGTCTGCCTTGGGTGCAAGTTGCGTTTGCGCGCGCGCGCGCGTGTGTGTGTGAGCGAGAGTGTGTGTATGTGTGTCTATTGCTGACAAAGGCCTTAATGGCTGAAAGCTATAATTGTGTGAATCTTTTCGTTATGACTATCACAACTCAGCATTTCTGCTGTATGGTGAGTAGCAATTTTCCTTCTCTAATATCATTACATTCCATTCTGTATTTTCCATTGTTCGAAGTAATGTGTGGTGTCGATAGGGGAAGTGATATCTGACGTCCCCCAAGGAAGTATTATTGACCCTCTGGTGTCAACATAAATGATTTAGGAGACTACCTGCTCAGCCAGCTTAGATTGTTGGCAGATGATGCTGTCATTTACCGGTTTGTTAATTCTACAGTAGATCAAAACCAATTACAAAATTATTTAGGCATGCTATAATGATAGTGTGAGGTCACGATTTAGGCATGCTATAATGATAGTGTGAGGTCATCCACATGGGAATTAAAAGTATTCCGTTAATAACGTATGTTTTTGAGTGGGGTCCGCCTTTAGCAAAACACAATTTTGTTTTTTGTCCCACGCGTTTCGGTGCAGTTGCAGCATCATCAGTGTTTTTTTATTATTATGGCTCTTAAACATAAGGAATGTTCTTTACTGTTTAAAGACACATAAATATTAGTTTCTAAATAGTAATTACAGGTTTTTGAAGAGCACATAAAATTGTGTATTCATACTTTCTTACTATACGGTGTGGTTTTCCTGCTGTATTACGTTTTTACAATGACTGCTTTTCTTTACAGTTTGTCACCTGCCACTATATACAACTTAACGTATCCGAAACATTTACGCAAAAATTACGATTCCTAAACTGTTATAGCTATGCCTGAGATTAATAATAAAAAAAAAACCACTGATGATGCTGCAACTGCAGTGCAACATGTGTGGGGCAAAAAACAAAATTGTGTTTGCCTAAGGGCGGACCCCACACTCAAAAACATATGATTTTGTTAAAGCAAACACAGGCGCAAGAGCTTCAACATCAAGATGGCATTCCATTAAATTTCGGTTACACAGTAAGTCACACAAATCTAAAGGCTGTCGGTTCAACTAAATAAGAGAACCAAAGACAGAATTTTAGTGGAAACACAGGTTCGCGTCAGATCATCGAAGTTAAGTGCTGTTGGGCTGGGCTAGCACTTGGATGGGTGACCACCCGGTCTGCAGAGCGCTATTGGCCAGGGGGATGCACTCAGCCCTTGTGAGGCAAACAGAGGATCTACTTGATTGAGAAGTAGCGGGTCCGACATACGACCGGGAGAGCTGCTGACCACATGCCCTCCATATCCGCACCCAGCGTCGCCTGTGGGCTGAAGATGACACGGCGGCCTGTCGGTGCATTTGGGCTTGGCAAGACCTGTTCGGACGGAGTTTAAAGACAGCGTTTTATTTGTAGAACATTCAGAAAATACAACAAATGCACTAAAAGGGTACCTACACTATGCTTACCTGTGCGGTGCCAGAATCTGCTGTGCAGGATGGGATCCATACCAGACTTGGTTGATGGAGTACATCGAAAAAGTTCAAAGACAACTAATTTTGTATTACTGCGGCACAGGGAGAGGGTGTCACAGATATGATACGCTAGTTTTTCGTTGGGGAGCAGCTGTACAGTTACACAAGATGGCGTGGAACTAGCAGACATACATTGAAATTACATGTAACAGTTCATGGAGCATCTGTCCATGTTTCGATTTATAACACGGTCAGTGGCCTAGTTCCAGAGTGCACCACTAGCGTGCAAGGAAATCTGGAATTGGCATATAATGGTGCAATGTGTGCGTTTTGAGGTCTAAGAGGACTGTTCGAAAAGGAAAGTCTGATCGAATGGAAATCCTACGAGGCTTTGCATACATGTATTGGACAGTGTCTCCAGCATGCCCTTCCATCGCGTCATGCGATTTTTTCTGTTCTGAGTTCACATCATCACGTATAGGTGCCTACAAAATAGTGTCTCCCGCCAGGTATGAATGCCTGCAGAGAGATTTATCATGATGTTATGCAACCCGCACAACGTAACTGTCACGCGTTTCCTTCTTCGTGACAACTCTCTGTCGCACACTAGAGGCAGTGAGCACACCCCTGCAGTGTTTCGGATGGGAACTGATTAATCACCCACCATACAACCCAGACTTGCCTCCCTCTAATTTTTATCTGTGCTCACAAGAAACGCTGTCTATGAACGCAGCATTTGACATAAACACGAAGCTGTGGTTCAGCATAGAGTATTAGTAGAAAGTACAGGCTGCTGCCTCCTACGTCGAAGATATTGGAAAGTGGGTACAATGCTATGACAAATTGCTGAGTCGGAGCGACGACTATGTAGAGAAATATGTGGAAGGTTTAGCTAACAGTTGCAAATAAAATATTTTTGATTTTCAGTGTTGTTTCCATTTATGCTCGATCAGATCTTACTTCCATGAATGGTACAGCATGTTCCATGAGACTGGACGCTTATGTGATGCGAAAAAGCAGGCCGAAGAGAAAATCAGCAGAGAAGAGCAATCATGTATGGGAATCATTCGTCAGGACCGCAAAGAAATTGAAGACACGTGCGAACGGACAACCCCAGACACTTCAGTCGGCTTTTCGGTGCATTGTACGCAGACACCTGCATGTAAAACCATACCGGCTGCAGATGTCACTTGCACTGACTACTCAGGACAATCAGCTTCATTCTGACATCTTAAGTGATATGCAACGGCTAATGGAGAGAGGCGGTTTAAAACAGAAGTTAGTTTTCAGCGATGTAGCCACGTTTCATGTGTTGGGGAAGAAGACTTATCTTAACGTTCGTATGTGGGGCACAGAACATCTACACTATATTGTGCAATATATTCGTGATTCACCAAACGTTAAAATATTTTGCACCAGTTCCTCTTCAAAAGTTTATGGACCATTTTTCTTTGTGGAGAGATCTGTGACTGGTTTTGTGTACTTGGACGCGCTACGGCAAGACAGTGGAGACTTATTTTTGCCGGCCGTTGTGACCGAACAGTTCTAGGCACTCATTGCTATGTCAAAGATCGTTTGAACCTGCTTACATTGCCACTTAATCCTCTATTGTATGAAGTTGTCATTTGGTAACAAACGGTAAATTTACGTATAATATTAAGGAAACCTTTGGAATATTCATGATGTTGTCGTCTGAGAACATATTCCGTCTGGCTGCATCGTCCAAGACTATGTTTAGCGTCATTATCTTGATGGAAGCAGTTGTAAAATCGGTGATCTTTGCAGAAGGTCGGGTGTTCGTAAACAAACGCAAAAGCAGCTAAAAGCGTGAATTATTTCTGGCACTTGGTTCAAACAGTGTTGCATTTTTATTGAAGTATGTAAAATGATGCTTAATGATAGCACAGATTATGTTTCGATATCTTTATAACTGAATTATTAATTAATAAACCAAAATTAATTCAATCAAACCTTTCACACTGTTTTTTTTTTCTTCTCTGAAACTGGTTTCCTTAAAAAGTCATACAATAGAGGATTAATTTGTGAGAATTTGAAAAGAAGGATAATTAATGCAGTCGCTGACATTGACTATGACGTGTTGGGAGCTGTACGACGAGTGTCAGACTATCCTGTTGACGTCCGCCGCGTCATAAATCGTGCCCGTAAGGAGATCCTGTAAGGCGAGGAAAAAAACTTGCGAGGTTCTCTATCCACTGACAGGTGTTATTTCTCTATATGTCAATTAATTTTGCCCAGTCGTCGTATGATACCCCAGAAGCACTTACGAATAACGCAGCACTTCTGGGCAAGGGACACAATGTGTTTATACGGTCCCGTATCGACCAGCAGACTCTGTATACTAAATACTTTCTCCCGGGGGAATTCGCAGGCTGTACTGCCATTACCGTGCTCTATAATGGGGGCCAGTAATCCTCGGATCTCGCTGTGTAACGTAAATAAACGCGAAGCCGGTGACCTGCTAAAGGTGGACCGCAGCGAGGGCCGACTCTATGGCTCTCGGCAGATACCGAGCAGCACCGCTGGGTAATTAGAGATTCGGCGAGATCACTCCAATATCCGCAGAGCAATAACTGACTTCCGCCGGATATCGGTCATCAATGCAGATCGAAATTAGCGAACATCTGGCTGCGCTCTGAATACGAACGAAAATATCCGTTTTCAGCATCTAGCTTTTTCGACTTTTTCACGTTGCTTTTTTCTGAAGTTCATTTCCCACAGCCCTCGCTTTTCTAAAAATAATTCTAATGAAAGGATGGTATAGAGATATAATTGTACTCGTTTGCTGATGCACGTTCGTGGCTACTTAAACCTGAATGCTAGACTGTATTTCGAGTCTCAGACGGTTTCAACTTGTTACATTTATTCATTGCAGCTTATACTGCACAAACGAGTAAAAATATATGTTACTAGCATCACTGGGAGTTCCCGCTAAATGGCGTGCAGCATCGTACAAGAGTCTCTGTCAAATTTAAAAGGAACTGGAGGCAGTATCTAGTCTTCTGTCTGAAATAAACAGAGAACAATGGTTGTGAGAGTTCACACAAGTACCTAAGTTGAACTACTAACTTATTCTAGCGTTGGAGAACGGTGACTTTTTACATTCTCTGAGATGTAAGTAGATGACTCCTAAGCGAAGATCATATCTGGAGGGAGTTCCATGCAATATAACCTTCTCATTTCATTCGGAATAGCTTAATAGCAAATTATCACATTTCATCGCGAACCTATCCTACAAAATACCCGCCAGGGTCGTCAGCTCACAGTAAAAAACAAATCATTACGTCCTCTCCACGCAATTTGTGTCTACTGGAGGATATCTTGTTCTGTATGGACGTCATATTTTTAGCACTAGGACTGGAACTACCTCTCTCTTAAAAGAGAAAAGTCCGATTAAGGTGTCCTGCAGTTACACAAGACGCCAGTATTCAAAAGAAAAAAAGCGTAACTATTACAAAGTTACGGGAAGTGCAACAAGTAAGTTCAACAACCGGATGTTTGCTAAGTAACTCTCCACTGTACCTCATTGTTAGTGAAGTGATTTCGTTGAATCTAGGCAATACACTCACACTAGACATGAGGTTTTATCTGATACGTTTACTATTACCGTAAGTAAATAACAGTGCGTTTGTTAAATGTGTAAGAGAGACAAGAAAGCCCTATGTGGTTATGCGGAACGCATGCACAAATGTGTTGGAAGGCAGAATGCAAATCAGTTTGCCATGTAATGAAAATAGTCGGACATTGTTATAAGAAACTGTTAGTATATGACAATTTCATCTGAGAAGTTTAGTAGGAATCTACAAACTCGTGTCAAGGACTCCTCTAAAGTGACCTAGCAATGTTTTACATGGAGAGCTGCCCTGATAAAAGAACTTCATTTTGGAAAAAAAAGCACTGAGGTCTCAATGAATCTAGCAGTTGTTCCCAGAATTTATATTGCTGAAATAGTTTTGGGGTGGTCTGATATTTAACAACGTGTAGCGCTCGTAAGAGGCTGTGTTCCGCATTAAAAACTTGTACAATGGACAATCCCGTTTGAGTGAGAAGCTGCACGTTTTCCGGCAAAGAAGCAGGGGTGTTCGAAATAACGGTGCGGAGAGGGATAACTGCATTTTACATGTTTGTTACTCTTCTTTACAGGACAACGACGAGTGGCTCAAAATATCTGGAAATGATGCAAGATAAGCTAGCTGTTAGCCGTATTTGGTGGTCTAGCGGAAAAGCGATTGAATCCTAGGTAGGCAACGGAAAATTGCAGTCTGCCTTTATGTAGCCTGCATCTCTGAAGGAGTGAAGAGTCACCAGAAACGACACGTGGTTTGGATTTCACTTACTCCTCTTGGATATATGGCGTCTAATTGAAAGTCTTGCACCTGGGCATTCAGTCACACAAAACAGTTTTTATATTACTAGCTGAGTACCTGGCGTAGCCCGGGTATTCCATTCATCTATTCCCTGTCTCCGCCTTCCTCGTCTTTCTGCCCAGCTCATCCTTCATCCTCTCATCTCCATCTCCTCCTCCCCCCCTCTCTCAGTCTCCCCCTACTCCCAGTTCATATCCTCTTCTTTCCTGTCTCTGTCCACCTCTTCTTCTTGCCTCTCCCTATCCATCACCTGTCTCCTTTCTCTTTTCATTTCCTCCTCCCCTCTCTCTGTTCATCACGTCCTGCCCCTCTCTCCTTGTCTCTTCTTTTCTCTTTCTATATCCATCTCTTCCTCTCTCTCCTCTCTCTGTCCATCTACTCCTCTTCCCATCCTCTGACCATTTCCTTCTCCCCTTTTGTTCATCTCCTCCTCTCCTAATCTGTTCCTGTCAATACTTCCTCCTGTGTCTTTCCATTTCTTCGCTTCCCTTTCTCCGTCCATCTTTTCCTTTCCCCTATGATGCCCATTTCCCCATCTCCTCCTCCCTGCCCATCACCTCCCTCCCACTCACCCACTCATGTCAATCACCTCAATCCCCCTCGCTGTCTATCCATCTCCTCCTCTTCCATTCTATCTCCCAGTTATCACGCTTATCAAAAATTGGATGCTAGTAGTTCTTACTCGTACAGTATTTCTTTATTTCTTTCCAGATCATAACAAACATGTGTACCAAAGTTTGGTTGAAACCGTTGCAGGGGTATAGGATGAGCTTTTTACCTGTGGCTTTGCCCACGTACACACATCTGATACACCGATCAGCCAAAACATTATGACCAATGCGCACCGCGACGTTAGTTGCCGCCTGGTGGCGTTTCGCGGCGTGACGCGGCAAACAAAAGTGTACAAGCGGAGCAGACGCGGACGGGAGATCACCCTAGCCAAGATATTTGCTCCAAATGGGGAAATTCATTGAGATAAGCGACTCTGACGAAGTGCAGATTATTATTACGCAGAGCCTGTGAACGAGTGCCTCCAAAACAGCGAAGCTGATCGAACGTTCACGCGTCTTTGTCGTAAGGATCTACGGAAAGAAGTAGAAAGACAGTGAAACTACCAGAAAGCGCTACATGGTTGGACGTCCACGACTCTTCACCGAACGTAGGGTTCGGATGCTTGTCTACTCCGTAAAGTTGGTTAGATAAAGATCTAGGGCATCTTTGCCGAAAGAAAACAATGCTGGTGCACTCACAAGTGTTTCGGAGCATACCGTTCATCGTACATTGTTGAATATGGAGCTCCGAAGCAGACCATCCCTACTGTCCATATGTTGGCCCTACGACATTGTCAGTTACGATTTCAGTGAGCACGGGACCATCGGGATTCGACCGTCAATCAGTGGAAACGTTTGGCTCTTGGGTGAATCACATTTCTGCTACACTGAGTCTGGTCACCTCCAGAGACGCCGCCATCGAGGTGAATGGCGGCTCGAAAAATGCAGCGCGTCACGGACGCAGGCTGGAGGCAACAGTATTATGCTATGGGAGACATTCTCCTACGCTTGCATGGGACTGTGGTAGTAATCGAAGACGCACTGACAGCTGAGAACCACCTGCATCCCTTCGTCCTTGACGTCTTCCTCGACGCTGACGTATTTTAGCAATATTTCTGTCCATGTCTCGGAGAGAGAACCATGCTACATTAGTTTGAGGGGCATTATAGAGGACTCGCATCGATGTCTCGGCGACCAAATTCGCCTGATGTAAGTCCTGTGAACCCATCTGGGTCACTATCGGGCCACACCATCATGTACTCTAATCAGCGGCTCGTTATTCACTCGAATTACATGACCTTTGCGTAGATGTCTAATTCCACATACCTCCACAAACCTACCAACAAACTATCGGATCCCCGAAACGCAGAATGCTGCTATATTCTTTGCAAATACGGAAAAGCAAATTATTAAGCAGGCGTTCAAAGCATTTTGGTGAATCAATGTATATATTTCACATATATTTAACATATTCCACACCTAGTTCTACACATATTTGACCCCTATCTATAGCGAATTTCGCTCTGCAGTTTCATGTTCATGAAGCGTAATGTTTATGACTTTGGAGAAAATGACATTTTGCCAATGGAGTGCGTGACTGAAAATTTTGTAAATTTTTTGTGTGTGTTTATAGACGCAATCACATTCTTATGACACAGTCATAACCGGTTTCGACCATACAGTGACCATCTTCAGATTCTAAAGGCGGAGTACACTGAACACAGGTTCATGCGTTGTCAAACGTTGACAGTGCATGAACCTGTGTTCAGCGTATGCCGCCTTTAGAATCTGAGCCGGCAAGAGTGGCCGAGAGGTTCTAGGCGCTACAGTTTGGAACCGCGCGACCGCTACGGTCGCAGGTTCGAATCCTGCCTCGGGCATGGATGTGAGTGATGTCCTTAGGTTAGTTAGATTTAAGTAGTTCTAAGTTCTAGGGGACTGATGGCTTGAGAAGTTGAGTCCCATAGTACTCAGAGCCATGTTTTAGAATCTGAACATGGTCATAGTATGGCCGAAACCGGTTATGACTGTGCCATAAGAATGTGATTGCGTCTATAAATAAATAAAAAAATGTTTATGACTTTTGTA
This sequence comes from Schistocerca gregaria, assembly GCF_023897955.1. Classification (NCBI taxonomy): domain Eukaryota; kingdom Metazoa; phylum Arthropoda; class Insecta; order Orthoptera; family Acrididae; genus Schistocerca; species Schistocerca gregaria. The sequence continues at coordinate 495,807,022 of NC_064921.1, read as the reverse complement.
TCAACTGAAGAAAATGTGTGCGCAATGTGTTTCGAATAGCGTTCATAATAACTAATTAATAAATTAAAACGTCATGCATGATGTGGCAGTTATTCACGCTTCTCGGTGTTTATGACGTTATATCTCTTGACGTCTCTGTTGTACAATGATATAATGTTGCTGGTACATTCAGTGATATGTGTGAATACTGTCACCATTACAGTTAGTACTACAGACGTAACAAACAAACACATTATGTAGCATGCGACATTATTACTGCGTGAACAGATAAACTTTTTTGTGGGGGAAGTCAGCGAGAAAAAAATGGATGGTAAATATTTGCAATTATGTCTAAAGTTTATTCCAAGTCACTAAGTGCTCTCCTTCTCAAATAATGTATGACCAAAGCATGGCTGTTCGCGCGTCACTGATTTTTTAACCCCACCCGTTCGATAGGTAAGCAGTTCTTACCCAACCGCGACCGTTACCAGATAGTAGGTAATATGTGCAGCAAGTTCTGTTGAAATCTGTCCTGTGGTTTAGGAAGAGATGTGAAACCTACGTACGAATACATACTTATATACATACATACACACATACGAATATAAATTTGTTTTTATACGACTAATGGCTGTGGCTGGTAATTGCCGTGCGTGACATCGCTGCAGGCCTCTACTTTAGTCCAGATGACGTATCCCCTAATTTCACTAGAAACGTCTCCTACATTGTCCAGTCACAAATAGAAGCTTTGACAAACTAGGATCTCAGAAATGGGGTTTCACCAACAGAAGCCAAAACTCTTAGAGGATGTGGAAGCAACAATGATCACTCTGGTATGTTTTAATACCTAACTAAGTGACCTGACAATGAAAGCAGCAGAACCGAGCGTCGCAGTCACGTCTGTAGTAGTACTGCCCTTATTTGCTGTGTTAAATCCATCTGTTTTCCTAAAAACAAGAGACTAGTTAAAATTAAGCCACGCTTTGTCACCAGTAGTGATATTTTCTCACTCAGTACGCCACCAAACTCATCGAAGATTTCCTCTCTGCCAACAGTCATCTTGGTTGGAACAACTACTTTCAAATTCACGTCTAATCTAAGTACGCTACTCGTAATATGAAGTGCTGCCCCCAAGCACATTTCACTTATCTCAGGTGCAGTCGGCATTTTTCATTGTTACTTCTGTAGCTGGTGCCCATACCTCCGGGTTCTAAATTTCATGCCTCCGACCAGGACTACATTCAGCTAGGAGTTTCTGCTTAATGATTGCACTTGCTACTACAAAAAATATGAATCTCGGTACACACAATCACTACTTTACAAATTTCAACAGGTTTACCACTAATATTGCTCAAAATCCAAGAGACAGAAGGTGGCACGCTGCTCAATGGTAATAGTCTCAAACAAGGGAGTTAAGGGAGGGGGGGGGGGGGGGGGGCACGATTACGTAGTTAATATGGTGCCTCAATAACTTCAGCTTACTGGTCGCCCATTCCTGCAGTATGTAGTATACGTCCGAGGACCTTGCATTTCGACCTGAACACCTCAATCAGCTTGGTAAATCACCTTTGCCCTCTGAAAGACCGTCACAGAAGCTACTTCCACTCAGCGTACCTGTCCTTTCTTGTCGAGTGACCTGGTGGGTGTAAGCAGGAAATGTAATCTAATCGTAGCTGGAATAAGTCCTCTCCAACTCCACAGAGAGAAGCAAAGATGGAAACGGAAATAATAGGGTCTAAAATTCATAAGGTAGAGAAAAATGTTCCGACAAAACTAGTAGAGAAGCTGCAGCCTCCACAGTGTAGACATTTCTCATAAAAGTCTGTCTCATAAAAAGGAACGGCAGCACCCCCTTATTTTGTCAGAAGCAATCTAGTAGGTATTTTGTAGCCCGCTCATAAAGAAACATGGGATGCCGAAACTGAGGTACGAAAACTCACAAGGTTCCGAGACGGATTGGAGCAACGGGTATTCACTTGCAGGAGCGTGCGGTGTATTCTCGAAGGAACTTACCTACGTCTTTTTTAGAACCTGTGTGTTATGTGCAATGCAAGTATTAAACCTCAGACACACAAAAAATGCTTGTGTGTTGCATTCTTTCCACAACCAAGTAGTACAAAACATTCTGATAACTTTCTTTTTTTGCTGATGGTGCTGTAGTATATCGAGAGGTTGTAAAAATGGAAAATTATATTGAAATGCAGGAGGATCTGCAACGAATTGTCGCATGGTGCAGGGAATGGCAATTTCATCTCAATGTAGATAAGTGTAATGTGCTGCGAATATATAGAAAGAAAGATCCTTTATCATTTAGATACAGTATAGCAGGTCAGCAACTGGAAACAGTTAATTCCGAAAATTATCTGGGAGTAGGCATTAGGAGTGATTTAAAATGGAATGACCATATAAAATTAATCATCGGTAAAGCAGATGCCAGTCTGAGATTCATTGGAAGAATCCTAAGGAAATTCAATCCGAAAACAAAGGAAGTACGTTATAGTACGCTTGCACGAACACTGCTTGAACGCTGCTCACCGATGTGGGATCCATACCAGATAGGGTTGATAGAAGAGATAGAGAAGATCCAACGGATCTCCGTTACAGGATCATTTAGTAATTGCGAAGACGTTACGGAGATGATAGATGAACTCCAGTGGATGACCCTGCAAGAGAGACGCTCAGTAGCTCAGTACGGGCTTTTGTTGAAGTTTCTAGAACAAACCTTCACCGAGGAGTCAAGCAGTATATTGCTCCCTCCTACGTATATCTCGCGAAGAGACTATGAGGGTAAAATCAGAGAGATTAGAGCCCACACAGAGGAATAACGATAATCTTTCTTTCCAGGAAGAGTAAGAGACTGGAATAGAAGGGAGAACCGATAGAGGTACTCAAGGTACCCTCCGCCAGACACCGTCAGGTGGCTTGCGGAGTATGGATGTAGATGTAGATCTCCGATAGTGAATAACAGACGGTTCTTTTCAACACGCTTTTAACGTAAATTTGATCTGCTAAAAAGCCTATATTCTAATGGGATCTATAAATTACTAATTTAATTGTAAATCTGATAAAAATTTGAAAACGCCTGGTCAAACACTATGTAATCACAGCACATCCGTAACATACAAACATGAAGCTGTCATGAAACTCTCCAGTTTTTCATGAATGATTTCTTCTGAAGGCTGTTTGGACGTAAGAGTTTGGAAAATGCATGTAGCTGCAATGAGTTGCCTTCACTTCGCATCCTTTAGATTGTCTGCAACTATTTTTGGCCTCTGTGGTGCACAACTGTTTGAACCAAAATAAGCTGAAAAATCAAAGGCATTAACATGTGGCATTAGTAATCGTCGGAACCAGACTCAGTCTGGGATTCGCTCCACTAAGAGTAGCAGGCAGGAACCAAAAGCACTTAATAGCTTTCAAATAAACTTTGACTTATCCATGACGAATTCAAGCGCTTCCACGCTCTAAACTGAGGTAATGCGCAGACCTGGGCCTCCGTAACGTGGTGCCATGTTGAAGTATCGACATTGCTAGATCAAGATCGAGCCGTAATTTTTCAGCTGTTTTTAGAGATATAAGCTAAGCAACCGATCTATATAATCGATGTCTGAGTGTTGTAGGGAGGGAGCAGAGGGAGCAGAGATGGAGAGTGGAGCTGCGGACAGAACGGCGAGCACGAGCGTGACGTGGCTGTCTGCAAGTAACTGTGGTCACCAACAGAGGCAGAGGAGCTGGACATCCACTGTGTGGCGGCGGATGGACTAACAAAAAAAATGGCTCTAAGTACTATGGGGCTTAACGTCTGAGGTCATCAGTCACCTAGTCTTAGAGCTACTTAAACCTAGCTAACCTAAGGACATCACGCACATCCATGCCAGAGGCAGGATTCGAGCCTGCGACCGTAGCAGCATCACGGTTCCGAACTGAAGCAACTAGAACCGCACGGCCACAGCGGCCGGCCTGGATACTTTAGATGAACTACGTTTTTTGCTCCACCAGACAGATTGCAGTTGGCGTGTTCGGTCTGACACATCTGATAGGCAACACCTTATTACAAACGGTTCACGCCAGAGGAGGGAGCGTTATGCCCGATGCACCCTGTCTTGGTGATCACAGTTACTTGCAGACAGCAAAGCCACGCTAGTGTTCGCCGCTCTGGACCCAGCTGCGGTGCTGACGTGGAAAGCGTTATGGCATTTTTCATGGCCTTCCGTGGGTGACCTCGTCATACTGGAAGGGACAATGGATCAGCGCATGTACGTATCTATCATTGGGGTCCACCCCTACAAGCAGAATCAGTAGCAGATATCAGAATAGGGAGAAACTTAACATCGAAATTGGTGATCACGAAACATACCAAGTCAAAGAATTCTGCTACCTTAGAAGCAACGATATTTTTAAGAATGTACGTCTGGAGGACAGCACTGTATGGCAGTGAATTAAGGACTGTAGAAAAACTGAAACAGAAGAGAATAGAAGCATTTGAGATTTTGTTGCTGCAGAATGTTGAAAATTGAGTGTACTGATATGGTAAAGAATTATGAGATTTTCCTCAGAATCGGCAAAGATGTGAAGACGTGGGAAACACCGACAAGAAGAAGGGACAAAATGATAGCACATGTGCTAAAACAGCAGGGAACAACTTCCACGGAACTAGAGGGAGCCGTAGAGGGGAATAACCAAAGAAGAAGACAGAGGTTGGAATATATGCAGCGAACAACAGAACGAAGAGTCCAAGTGCAACTCTGAGACGAAGAGATTGGCACAGGAGATGAATTCGTGGTGGTACACATTAAACTAGTCACAGGACAAACGAGAGAGAGAGAGAGAGAGAGAGAGAGAGAGAGAGAGAGAGGGAGGGAGGGAGAGGGAGACCGAAAGGTGTAAGCAGTTGAAAACAGTACGAATATGAAAAAAATAGAACAGAAACTTACGCTGATTAAAGCTCACACTTCATTATTAAAATGGCAGATGGCACAGTAAGCAACAACACAGCACTTCAAGATTTCCTTAAATTTTGACACTTCGTGCCATGAATCAGAATCGTATATGCGAGTAGTTATTAAGAAAAATAATGTCATTCCGGAAATGCTGAGATACGAAATATACATAGCTCTTAGTATGAAGGATTTGATATACGCTTACTAGATTTGCTCCTTCATCAGTTAACAAATAAATTCAGTTGAGATCGGTCATAAAATTTAAGAAAAAGATTTAACGCGCCAATTGGATGGAATCTTGCACTATATCCTTTAGAAGGACATCAACAAGTCTACTATTTAATGTTAAGCTGAATAATTGCTTCAATAAGGGCCATAAGTGGACCAACGCTCTATTATTTGTTTTTCTGTACATGTAAATCACATCTACAGATTTCCGTCCCATTCCGATAATTCATTCGCGGTGCGTCCTTTTCTGTGTGTATGCGTGTGTGTGTCACGTCGGCCCCGAACTCCGGCTGGAGAAGGAAACACAGACAAAATGAATATCTAGCTACCTCCTTTTTAGAGCCTCAGGCTTTTTTTTAGAGGTGAGAAGAGATGAAAGTCAGTACCTCTTCCCACATCTAAACAAATTAGTTGCTGAAAAAAGAGTTTTATGAAGACGTTATCTGCAACATTACTTTCGGCAATGAAACTTCAGCGAAGTACCTGCTGATACGAAAGCCAATGAAAAAAATGGGTTTAACCTTAAATGGCACTGCACCAAGAAACAGTGATTTTGATCAAAAAGGGTACTATCAGGAAAACAGTTGTCTGTCGCAGTTAAAAATCCGAATTTCTTGAATGCCAGGAGGGGAACTTGAATGGCCACCTCCATCCGAGAAATCGCTATGAACACCAAGTACTTCATGGACATCTTCTTTCTAGTACTGAATTTTAAAAAATAATAAAAAACGAGGCCCAAGAGTCCAATTTTAAGGTTTGGACGGAAAAAAAGCAGGACTTGTATTTCGATAAAAAAAATGTCCTTTTATACCTGTCATTTAGTTTTATGTGTTATCGTGTTACGTGCCAGCGTGGAGCAGGTGGGTCACTGTATACCCTTGCATCGGATGAAGTTGGAGGCTGTGCAGACCAGTGTGCCCTTTGGCTAGTTCAATGTGCGCTATGTGGTAGCCGCTGACGGCCTGCAAGCAAAGGGCTCAAACTGAGCATTCCGTGGAATGCGTGTAGTGAGTGGAAACGCACAGTACTGGGTGGGCTCCGAGCGTACTAAATGAGCCAGCCTGTTGCAGCGGTCTAACAATGGCCAGCAGTGCGCGATATGTGGTTCTGGTGTCGTTTACGTAGGTGTTTCCATGTGGCTAAGTCCGACACATACCAGATAACGTGAGCTGTATGCTAGGGCGGGGTAATACATCATTAATAGCCGAACACCGTTTGCCGAGTGGAATAGGACCCAGACACGAAGAGTAACAGAACAAATAAAAGGTGTATCACAATTAATGGCGTAAACGCATACAGTTGAAAGCACGCGATACTAGAGGAAAAACGGTCTCAGTAAACATGGGCTCTAAAAGCCATACCTTCATCTGGAATACTGTGAAACCAATGTCTTCGGCTGCAAACACTTTGTTTTCCTTATTTTGCGAGGAGGTACTATGGAAAAAAGAAACAAATGTAAAACTAACGCTAACTCTTAAGTGCATACCTTCAGAGGCATAAGCACTTGTTCAGTACAAGAGATGCGTTTGGGAATAGCGAATATGAACAAGTGCTCAAGACTCTTAAGGAATGCGTTTTAGAACCAGTGTTTACTGAGAATTTTGTGCTTCTGGTATCGCGTACTTTCAGGTGTATGCGTTCACGCCATTAATTACATGACACACTCTCCATGCAGGGCGTAATTGATAACTGTTTGCAACGTACAGCAGTGTTGCAGGTGAAGTCTAGACGAACGAACGGACACAGGATATTTGTGCTCTATCAATCCTGGAAACAGCCTCTAACTGGCTTACAAACAACACATAAACTACAGCCTACGCGTGTCTTTCGAAATTTTGGCTACAATCGCCCTTGAATACTAAGAACCCATTGATCTTGCAGATACACATTGTACAACTGACGCTTAAGTAATTTTACTTAAAAATATTGTGCATTTGAACGGTAATAAATTAACAATTAAACCGCTTATTTCTCTAGGGAAGTTAGTACAGATTTCGTTTAAATTCAGTAACACATTTTTTGAAAAAATCTAAACACGAGAAAAGCGGCGGAGATTCATATTTATTGCTCAGTTATCTAATCCCGATCATAGCTTTCAAACGATCCAATGTAACATATCCATTTCTAATTTCAGATTGAGTCTTTCCTTGACTAACATCCGACACTGTTCACAACAATTTCAGTGAATATATTTTCATTACTGATGGGAGGCTAACAGATCTGTAATTTTGTTATATCTTCTGTGTCCCGAATTCCGTGAAACAGAAATTTTGCAGCATCATTCGACTTTTGAAAAATTTTTTTTTCTCCTCACGTATTTTGCCCTACTTTTTTCTAAATCTTTAACCATTTATATTGAGGCACAGTTGTCTCCTACCACTTTCCATTTTATACCTCGAAGAGCTACAATATTACGTATCCTTACACCTTATGAAAGTTATCATTTTTGATATTAACTACTAACATATACGTTTCTGATTCATCCCATGGTTTTCAGAATTTTAGGAAATCTCTGAGTGCTTGTAATTTTTTTCTCTCTGTTTTTACTTACTGTACCATCTGCCATTTTGACAATGAAATGTGAGCTTCAGCAAACGTAAGTTTCTCTTCTGTTTTCTTCATATTCGTCCTATTTTCTACCGCTTTTTTTTTTCTCTCTCTCTCTCTCTCTCTCTCTCTCTCACACACACACACACACACACACACACACACACACACGTACAGACTCTCTCTCTTTCTTTCTTTCTCTCTCACATCAGTCCTCTAACTATTTTGATGTAGCCAGCCGCCACTTTCTCCCCTTTGCCAACCTCATCATTGCCTCAGAATTGTACATGCTCTCGTCGTTCTCAATTATCTGTTGAATATGTTCCAACCTCTATCTTCCTCTTTAATTATTGGCCTCTACAGCTTCCTTTAATACCACGGAAATTATTTCCTGATGTTTTAACACATTTCCTATCATACTGTTCCTTCTTTTTTTTCACTGTTTCACTGTGTCCTTTCTTTACAGATTCTGAGAAACTTTCTCATTGCTTGCCTAACACTACACCCAAGTTTCAACATGCTGCGGCACCACATCTAAAATCTTTCGATTCTCTTCTCTTTCAGTTTTCTATCACTCCTTAATTCTCTGCCATATAACGCTGTACTCAGAAATATCTTTGCTTTCAAGACATCAGAATTCCTTGACTTGGTCTGCTTCGAGGTCACCCATTTTGATATTAAGTTTCTCCCTATTCTCATTTCTGCTACTTCACATTTTTGTGTTACTCTGAGTTAATATTCTGTGCTCATTACATTGTTCATTCCATGCAAGAGAACATTTAATCCTTCTTATCTTCACTGAGGATAGCTGTGTCATCAGCGAATTTTATCATTGGCATTCGTCTGTTATAAAATTTCCATTCTACCCTCTTACATCCCCACAGAGGTATTTCCGAATAGATTTGTTTAACTCAGCTCATTATTTCTCTCCAGTTATCTCATCTTCTTTACTAGCTTCTTGTTCACTTAAATACACTACTGCCCATTAAAATGCCGGCCGCGGTGGTCTCGCGGTTCTAAGCGCGCAGTCTGGAACCGTGCGACTGCTACGGTCGCAGGTTCGAATCCTGCCTCGGGCATGAATGTGTGTGATGTCCTTAGGTTAGTTAGGTTTAAGTAGTTCTAAGTTCTAGGGGACTAATGACCACAGCAGTTGAGTCCCATAGTGCTCAGAGCCATTTGAACCATTTTTGAACCCATTAAAATTGCTACACCAAGAAGAAATACAGATGATAAACGGGTATTCATTGGACTAATATATTATAATAGAACTGACATGTTATTACATTTTCACGCAATTTGGTTGAATAGATTCTGAGAAACCAGTACTCAGAACAACCACCTCTGGCCGTAAAAACGGGCTTGATACGCCTGGGTATTGAGTCAAACAGAGCTTGGATGGCGTGTACAGGTACAGCTGCCCATGCAGCTTCAACACGATGCCACAGTTCATCAAGAGTAGTGACTAGTGTATTATGACGAGCCAGTTGCTCGTCCACCAATGACCAGATGTTTTCAATTGGTGGAATATCTGGAGAATGTGCTAGCCAGGGCAGCAGTTGAACGTTTTCTATATCCAGAAACGCCCGTACAGGACCTGCAACATGCGGACGTGCATTATCCTGCTGAAATGTAGGGCTTCGCTGAAGGATAGAACCACGAGTCGTAACACATCTGAAATGTAACGACCACTATTCAAAGTGCCGTCAATGCGAACAACCAATGACACCCCATACCATCACGCCAGGTGTTACGCCAGTATGGCGATGACGAATACACGCTTCCAATGTGCGTTCACCGCGATGTCGCCAAACATGGATGCGACCATCATGACGCTGTAAACAGAACCTGGATTCATCCGAAAAAATGACGTTTTGCCTTTCGTGCACCCAGGTTCGTCAATGAGTACACCATCGCAGGCGCTCCGGTCTGTGATGTAGCGTCAAGGGTAACTGCAGCCATGGTCTCCGAGCTGATAGTCCATGCTGCTGCAAACGTCGTCGAACTGTTCGTGCAGATGGTTGTTGTCTTGTAAACGTCTCCATCTGTTGACTCAGGGATCGAGACGTGGCTGCACGATCCGTTACAGCCATGCGGATAAGATTCCTGTCATCTCGACAGCTAGTGATACGAGGCCGTTGGGATCCAGCACGGCGTTCCGTATTACCCTCCTGGAACCACCGATTCCATATTCTGCTAACAGTCATTGGATCTCGAACAACGCGAGCAGCAATGTCGCGTTACGACACACCGCAAACGCGATAGGCTACAATCCGACCCTTATCGAAGTCAGAAACGTGATGGTACGCATTTCTCCTTCTTACACGAGGCATCACAACAACGTTTCACCAGGCAACGCTGGTCAACTGCTGTTTGTGTATGAGAAATCGGTTGGAAACTTTCCTCATGTCAGCACGTTGTAGGTGTCGCCACCGGTGCAAACCTTGTGTGAATGCTCTGAAAAGCTAATCATTTACATATCACAGCATCTTCTTCCTGTAGGTTAAATTTCGCGTCTGTAGCACGTCATCTTCGTGGTGTAGCAATTTTTATGCTCAGTAGTGCACTTAAAAAATAATGCGACTTTCGTGGGGGTATGCACTGTCTATGCAACTAAATTAAAGCACTATATTTATAGCTATAAGCGTTGCGCTTCTTTTATTTGGGAACCGCCATCAGTGGCTTGAAATACATGTTTCTTTTTATATATGCAATGAACGTATTATGTGGCAGATATAACATGCTGCTATATTACATTTTGTCGTGTTTTTCTCTTGCTTTTTAGGTTATAAGCAGCTTTTATAGCGCAAGTTACGTATTGTGAATGTTTCGTTCGGTGTTACTTACGATTTCCAGCGCTGTTAACACATGTATGTGGTCCTGGATATGTATTTGTTAGCCTTCATACTCCAACTGAGCGACTTCTGGCGTTACATTTTCCAGGACCACACACATGTGTTAACAGCGCTGGATATCGCAAGTAACACCGAACGATACATTCACAATACGGAACTTGTGGTACAAAAGTTGTTTCTAACCTAAAAAGCAAGAAAAAAACAACTGCCGGTCAGGGTGGCCGTGCGGTTCTAGACGCTGCAGTCTGGAACCGCGAGACCGCAGGTTCGAATCCTGCTTCGGGCATGGATGTGTGTGATGTCCTTAGGTTAATTAGGTTTAAGTAGTTCTAAGTTCTAGGGGACTGATGACCTCAGAAGTTAAGTCCCATAGTGATCCGAGCCATTTTTTAAAAAAAAAAAACACCACAAAATGTAATATAGTAGCATGTTATATCTACCACATCACACTTTTATTGTATGTATAAAAAGAAACATGTATTTCAGACCACTGATGATGCTTCCCAAATAAAAGAAGCGAAACGCGTATAGCAATGAACATACTGCCTTCGTTTAGTTGCATAGACGGTACATACTTCCACGAATTTAGAGCAACTAAGGGAAAGACGGAAAACAGATAAAAATTACAAAATGAGTCTTTCGTCTGCATCTATAAGATTTTTATTTTTTTAGAAGCTTTTATTAATCTGGTAACTTTGGCTATTCGTAAATAAATGATCATAATCCACATTTTCGGTTTCCTACTTAGTCAGTTGTTTCCTGTCTTTTAATAAAGTTTAACCCTTTTTTCACTTACTAGTCTATAAGTAGCAGAAATAAGGGCATGGAGAAACTTAACATCGGAATTGTCGATCACGAAGTAGATGGAGTTAAGGAATTCTGCTACCTAAGCAGCAAAATAATTCATGATAGACGGAGCAAGGAGGACATCAAAAGCAGATTAGCACTGGCAAAAAGGGCATTGCTGGCCAAGAGAAGTCAACTACACTCGTGGAAATTGAAATAAGAACACCGTGAATTCATTGTCCCAGGAAGGGGAAACTTTATTGACACATTCCTGGGGTCAGATACATCACATGATCACACTGATAGAACCACAGGCACATAGACACAGGCAACAGAGCATGCACAATGCCGGCACTAGTACAGTGTATATCCACCTTTCGCAGCAATGCAGGCTGCTATTCTCCCATGGAGACGATCGTAGAGATGCTGGATGTAGTCCTGTGGAACGGCTTGCCACGCCATTTCCACCTGGTGCCTCAGTTGGACCAGCGTTCGTGCTGGACGTGCAGACCGCGTGAGACGACGCTTCATCCAGTCCCAAACATGTTCAATGGGGGACAGATCCGGAGACCTTGCTGGCCAGGGTAGTTGACTTACTCCTTCTAGAGCACGTTGGGTGGCACGGGATACATGCGGACGTGCATTGTCCTGTTGGAACAGCAAGTTCCCTTGCCGGTCTAGGAATGGTAGAACGATGGTTTCGATGACGGTTTGGATGTACCGTGCAATATTCAGTGTCCCCTCGACGATCACCAGAGGTGTACGGCCAGTGTAGGAGATCGCTCCCCACACCATGATGCCGGGTGTTGGCCCTGTGTGCCTCGATCGTATGCAGTCCTGATTGTGGCGCTCATCTGCACGGCGCCAAACACGCATACGACCATCATTGGCACCAAGGCAGAAGCAACTCTCATCGCTGAAGACACGTGTCCATTCGTCCCTCCATTCACGCTTGTCGCGACACCACTGGAGGCGGGGTGCACGATGTTGGGGCATGAGCGAAAGACGGCCTAACGGTGTGCGGGACCGTAGCCCAGCTTCATGGAGAAGGTTGCGAATGGTCCTCGCCGATACCCCAGGAGCAACAGTGTCCCTAATTTGCTGGGAAGTGGCGGTGCGGTCCCCTACGGCACTGCGTAGGATCCTACGGTCTTGGCGTGCATCCGTGCGTCGCTGCGGTCCGGTCCCAGGTCGACGGGCACGTGCACCTTCCGCCGACCACTGGCGACAACATCGATGTACTGTGGAGACCTCACGCCCCACGTGTTGAGCAATTCGGCGGTACGTCCACCCGGCCTCCCGCATGCCCACTATACGCCCTCGCTCAAAGTCCGTCAACTGCACATACGGTTCACGTCCACGCTGTCGCGGCATGCTACCAGTGTTAAAGACTGCGATGGAGCTCCGTATGCCACGGCAAACTGGCTGACACTGACGGCGGCGGATCACAAATGCTGCGCAGCCAGCGCCATTCGACGGCCAACACCGCGGTTCCTGGTGTGTCCGCTGTGCCGTGCGTGTGATCATTGCTTGTACAGTCCTCTCGCTGTGTCCGGAGCAAGTATGGTGGGTCTGACACACCGGTGTCAATGTGTTCTTTTTTCCATTTCCAGGAGTGTATTATCAAACATCGGCCATAATTTGGGGAAGAAATTTCTTAGAATGTAGTTTGTGATTACAGAATTGTATGGTAGAGATGCCAATCGGAGCGGAAGAGAATTGAAGCAACTGAGAAGTGGTGATGTAGAAGAATGTTGAAAATAAGGTGGACTGAGAAGGTAAGGACTGTCGTGGTCCTTCGCAGAATCGGGGAGAAAGAAATACCAAGTGGTTATAATTAAACTTCCCCTATTTAACACGTTATAAAACTGAAATTAATTACCTAATGAGTACCAACCTGGTAACATTAATGTCAAGGACATGAGGAAGAGGAATAATGCAGAGTCAGTTCAAGTGACACACTCTTAATGTGCTGCTACGGTACATCATACCAGTACAGACAGGTGCCGTTACTGCTACAAAAGGCGCTCAGTATTGCGCCTATCAGTGTCCATAAGAGTCTGAAAGCGCAGGATTGCATTCTGCACAATAGAGCGAAGCATGTCCTAGCGATGCTGGCTGCCTCTGTTGAAATGCTGTGCTTCAGATCAGCACATGTGTGAATGTTCCCCTGATATACCCTGTCCCTCAGGTAGCCCTATAACCAAAAATCACATGTGTGAGACCAGGTAACCGGGCCGGCCATGCATTTGGAAACGATCGGCTGATAATTAGATGGTTTACAAATGTGTTTCGGAGAAGCAGGGTAACTTCACGAGCGATGAGCGGTGGGGCTCCAGCTTCCATGAGAACTGTTGAATTCAATAGGTCTCTCTACTGTAGGATGGTTATGACGTGCTGGCGAATCATATCGTAATAGCGCTGGCCACTCACATTGCACGTCCTTTGTCCTTGAGCACCAACTGTTCAAAAAAGAATTGGCCAATGGTGAACTTAGCCATGAAGCCACACCATACGGTGATAAGTTCATCATACAGAGGAACTTCATGCACTGTGACCGGAGGTGAAGACCTCCACACTCGGCAATTCTGTGTGTTCACCTCACCCATCAGAGAAAAATTAACTTCGTCTGTCCATAGGATGATCCAGGGCCAACCCCCGTCAACTTCACCCCTTGAGTGGAAGTGGAGAGCGAAGTCAACACGTCGTCGTGCGTCCTGTGGTGCAAGCTGCTGTACGATATGGATCTTGTACGGATACCACTTGAGAATGGTTCGAAGCACCTTCCGTACGGTGGACCACGGGATGTTCAACTGTCGTGACACAGCGCGCGCACTGCCTGACGATCGGGAACTGCGCGCAGCGTTGTCTGTCATAGCAACAGCGATTTCATCGACAACCTGTGGTGCAACCGGTCGTCGGCCTCTTCCCGGAACGACGCCCAGTTCTCCAGTTGATTCGAACTTCTTCATCACGCTCTGCAGAGGAGGTGGAGACAGAGAACCCTTCCGTAATCCTTTCAGCCGGCAGTATTCTCGAAGTGCAGCTGCAGCATTACTCTTTTCTTGATAGTAGAGCTTCACCAATAATGCACTGCTCCTTTTGTGCAAGCTCATGTTGACGAGGCAATAAGTGCATTGCGACTGGTCAGGTGTGTGAGACTATGAATCACGACTGATCTCGGTGCCCGGTGACCACAATTGGAACTGGACGGTGGCGCTGTGACGCATGGAAATCATGCACCCCATACTCTGGACATTAATGCTGCCATGTTTGGTACTCGTACAGCAATTGGTTTTCCGTGTTATAACGTGTTAAATAGGGAAAGTTTAATTATAACCACCCGGTATATGGAAAACTCTGACAAGAATAAGGGACAGGATGAAAGGATATCTATTTAGACATCAGGGATTTCCACATCCTATACGGACACGTAGAGTGTAAAGCTGTAGAGAAAAATACAAAGTGGAATACATCCAATAAATAATTGCGGACGTAGTTCGCAAGTGCTACTCTGAGATGAAAAGTTTGGCACAGGAGAGGTAATTGTGGCGGACCACATCAAACCAGCCAGAAGGGCTTCATTTCAGCGTCTATGCAAAGTAGCGTGACTCGGATGCGGGTATACAGTGCGTAACAAAAATGTACGGCACAAATTGCAGAACACATTCTTCACACGTAGACGAAGAAATTATGGTATACGAACATGGATCTGGCGACTCTGAACAGGGGTTCCATTGACAAGGGTTTCAAAAGCCCCGAAAAATGAAGTGCAATGGGCTTAGGTTCGGAGTGCGTGGAGGCCAGACAATTGATCCATCTTGAAACACCCAGTTATGTACTTTACTGGGATTTGTGTGATTTACCGAAGCCGCCAAACAGTTAATTATCATGATTATCTGACTGTGTGCTTAATCGATGAATGTCCTTCGGTTTTTCTGCTGTGGTTTCGAGGGTATTTCAACCGAGTGCGGCTGTTCTGAGACGCAATAGTTAATGATTGAACGTTTGTCTATTATTAAAGACCATAAAGGTTGAGATATACAAACTGATATGTATTTTCTAGTAACACACAAATTCTGCGGCAGTTGCTTCATTCGCCTTACACGTTTGATTACGGTTATATCTTTTATTGGTTGCTGATTTTAAGTACTTCGTCACACGCAATGATGATGGTTAACATTCACAACAATTTTCACTGTAATCCATGGTTGTTGCTGGCCGACGCGGTTCACGATAAACAGGTAATTCGGCGCCGGCCGCGGTGGTCTAGCGGTTCTAGGCGCGCAGTCCGGAACCGCGCGACTGCTACGGTCGCAGCTTCGAATCCTGCCTCGGGCATGGATGTGTGTGATGTCCTTAGGTTAGTTAGGTTTAAGTAGTTCTAAGTTCTAGGGGACTGATGACCACAGTAGTTAAGTCCCATAGTGCTCACAGCCATTCGTAATTCGGCACATGTCACTTTTGGTTTTTTATCACTCGCGAATCGGTATAAGCACCGACTGGTGGGCGAAAGATTAGTGTGACATTTGTATCTTAGCGACATGCGTGTGATAAATGCGGATACATGAACTATTGTAATGTCAGTACCAAATGCGTCCAAACAAGACCAACGCGCTATTATTCTTTTTCTGACTGACGAAAGAAAAACACAGGTAGACATTTAGCGGAGAATGGAGATTTTGTTTGGGCAGCATGGCCATCGAAAACAATCGTTGTGGGTGCTGATGATTCATGATCACGCGCGTGCCCGTATAGCAGATGTAAAACGAAAGTTACGCTAACCCAAGTGGAAGAGGCTAGTGTACCAGCCGTATAGTCACGATGTCTGCCCCTGCATTTATCTCGACTTCGATGCCTTAAAAAAAGTCCTTAAGGGTCGATGATGTACAGCAGGCAATCACAGACTTCGTCAAGCGGCAGGACACGATGTTTTACCGAACGAAGACTTTACCCTCGTGCGTCCGTGGGATGGTTGCTTCAATGATCACGGTGATTCTGCCTCAGTGGCATACCGATTCTGAACTCTACGCCTTCGAACGGAATCTTTCTGATCACCCCTTACATAATCATTTTAAATTCTGAATGGGTTTCTGACTGTCAAATCTTGTACAGTTACTCTGTTGTTCGATATAATGCGGACAATTCAGTTTTCAGCCGCCGTTGCCCCTCGAAAGTTTATAGTCTTTAATACGTTCTATTCCCGATTTTTGTATTTTCTGAAGAAGATGAAACGAACTTATAGACGTTCGTGCAAAATTGGTATCGATTTTACCAGTATACGATCGTTACACTAATGCTCGATGAATTTTAGCCCTAGTTAGTTCTAGAAGAGCTGTCAACAGAACCCTGAAAAACAGTGTTTCAGAAGCTACGATTCTACTGCCACTACCATTCTGTATCATTTGCTTGGTGAACATAAGGCCAAGATAAGAGGAATTATCCATCATTTTGATTTGCAGCTTTTTGTATTGGCCGTGTTTACAGTTAAAACTGTTGGACGTGAGGTCCGCCAGTTATGCAAAACACCGTTTTCCTCAGTACCCAAACATGTTTCGGCACCACTGTGCCATCATCAGTGGTTTTCCGTTTTTATTTATTCTGGAATGTGAACATTTTTGTTAAATGATTTTAAAATTATTTGCATTTTTAGTTCAAACAACAGATCGTTTCTTTACATTTGGTGTCCATGAATTTTCTGGATGACTTGTGTATTAATTACTACAGGTAGCTTGTCATCTGCAACCAAACGACGCTGATGAGTTTTTTTTCTGGGCGTTAACCTATCTTCTGCAGATGGCAAGCTACCTGTATTAATTAACACACAAGTGATCCAGACAATTCATGCACATCAAATGCAAGTGTAAAGGTATTTACAAAAAGAAACGATCTGTTGTTTGAACTAAAAATGCACATAATTTTATAATCATTTAACAAAAATGTTCACATTGCAGAATAAATAAAAACGAAAACCCACTGATGATGGTACAGTGGTGCCGAAACATGTTTCGGTACTGAGAAAAACAGTGTTTTGCATAACTGGTGGACCTCACATCGAACAATAAGAGGAATTGGTACGCTTAAAGAAGCAGCAGAAACAAAACGTTTGCTGCGAAGTATGTTGTATGATTCAGTGGACAGCGACCAATAGAGCGTGCACTGACACTAATACTACATTTCTGCTCATAGCCGACTCTGGGGTACCTAACGGTATATTAATGATGTGTCGTTCTTTTCTCGTCTTGGGATTACACAGAGCGACTAACAGAGCGGGCACAGTCATTCCTACTCTTAGCCAACTCTGGGGTAAGTGACGGTAGATCAAATGATAACGTCGTTCTCGTTACGTGTGGATTCTGGGATAGCACGCAGAAAGACGGTGTTGCTTTTATCTGGCACCCACGTATATCTCTACACTGACGTTCAGTGAGACGAAAGCGTTGAACAAGGCACTGGCTGCGAGTGGCGTAGTGAATCTTTTGCTCAATTTGATTGTTTTTCTACATCGGAATCTGATTGCGAAAGTCTTTGGAGATTAGTAGCACCTCTCGTCATCCGACTATTGCCACGTCGGGATCTATTGCAGAAGAACTATGTTTGTTTCTTTTACTAGTGCTATGCAAAATACACACGTTTCAAATTCTAACTTTTATTGTTTCCTAAATGAATCGTTCTTTCTGTAGGCAAGTGCGCACTGTTGTCAAATTTGCTACCGCATTAAAACTGCACATTCAATCTGAGTCTGAACTCACGTCCTTTCTAATCGTCGGGAATGCTTTTAATGACTAACTTGCAAGGCCACTGCTCTGGAAGATTCAGAGCAGCGGACACGCTGCTACAGAGTTAAAGATTCATTCTGAAAACAACTCCAACATCCATTCTCCCATGAGTACTACAGCAGCAAAGCATGGAGAATAGTTTTAGCAAGCGTTAGATATGCAGAGGCAAATTAATTTTTTTGTCTGTAAGATGTTTTGAAAGTTTATTTCTTCTGTGTCTTTATTGCGGCCGGCCGGTGTGGCCGAGCAGTTGTAGGCACCTCATTCTGGAACCGCGCGACCGCTACGGTCGCAGGTTCGAATCCTCCCTCGGGCATGGATGTGTGTGATGTGCTTAGGTTAGTTAGGTTTAAGTAGTTCTAAGTTCTAGGAGACTGATGACCTCAGATGTTATGTCCCACAGTGTTCGAAGCCATTTGAACCATCTTTATTGCGTATAATATTTGGACTATCATTAATCAAATCGAAATGTAGACCTTTCAGTTAGTATTGTTTTGTGTCTATTCTCTCATTTATAGAAAACGTTATATATTAATATAAAACAAATATATGAACTCAGTCCGTCCCTATATTGTGGTTTTTATCCCCATCTGTAGCTGGATGCCGATTTTTTTCTGTGAAGCCGTTAACGCGCGCTGTATGTTCCTCGGCAATTTCACACACTAGTAGATGTTTATCTTCGACGAGACATGACATTTATGCAAAGACAACATTATGAAGCTGTTACGAGAGACTCAGCTAAACGATGGACATAAAGAGGCTTCTCGTGAATACGCCTTGTCTCCTTACGGCTGAGCGCGCCGGAGCAAACGGACCACTCGAGACTGTTTTCATTGGCCATGGGTCGAGGAAACCCTTCATTTGTCCGGAGACGACCGGCACGCCGCTCCCACAGGCTTCGCTCTGTATAAACAGGCGCAGGAAAGCAGTCGACGGAACCGCCAAGCTGACCCTTCGCGAGAACGTCGTATGTCATCACACAAGGGAGACAAATAAGATGTATTTACATTTTTGAGTGATGTTCAGCAAACATATTGTTTAGTCTGAAGAGACAACGGTAATGCTGAGACGAAAGAAGTCTTACAGCATAAAAGAAAGACAAATTGGAAGATACTGCTGCAAGAAAAAGGAAATATATTTTTTTAATGTCCGAGATTTTAAAAGCGCTCTGCAGTAGCCTATTACGGAACTGTATGAACTAAAAACCATTTCTCTGCAAGTTTTTCTCTTACCAAAATCTTAAACAAATAATATATACTATTTCAACTGCTCAGCTTACTATAAAGTTCAGCTCCAGATCATCCTGGTAAATTTATTGATGCCGGAATCCTATGTGATCAGCGAATTTCTTAGATCTATGTATATGCCATTAATAATAATAAAAAACCTGAACTGCGCGTGACACTTAGTACGTGCAGTAATATGATTAATATGGAAAACATGAATATTGTTGACCTACGGCGTACTTCAGTGCAACAACTTATTAATTATTTTATCCACGGGAAGTCGGGAGAGGTGTGAAAGGTGTGAATAAGCTGAACTGCGTGTATCACATAATAAGTACAGAAATATTATCAGTGAAGGAAACATCAATATTTTTCACCGATGGCCGTTGATTACTATTATCCAAGGGAAGTCGAGAATTGTGTAATAGGGCCATGGTTTTATGTCATATCAAATTAAGAAATTCGTACACAAATATATTATCAGAATTGCTCAAATATGTAAATAAATGTGCAATGAAGCAATTATACGGAAAAATATTTCTTTTTTCGCTAGAAAGTGCAAGCTTACAGGTACACTAGTAAAATATCTATCATAATTCTTAATCCGTTTACTTCTGTCACAAAGTACTAAAGCACAAGTCGTGTCTCTTGAAAAGGCATTTAAGTTACACTGGAATGGGAGGCACAGTTAATTCTAATATGTCTTTCCAAATGTTCTGTTGCCAAGAGCAGTCTTCTGCCTAAAAATACGTTTTTGTAAATAAAGAAAGGTCGTTCAACTTCGTAAGAAATCAACAGCGCACATTTTTAGAGTGCTATTGTGTTAGGAATAGTATTGTCCGGGGGTTTCTACAGTTTCTCCGTTAAATAAGCGAGAAAGAAAAACAAGATTTGCTTATCTACGGTTCTTATTCAGCATAGATTGCAGTTTACTGGAAACTGCACCGCCCAGTTCATCTGTAACGACACTGACCTTCCAAACTGCGTGTTACACTGTTCACACAGCCTTTTAGTGAGCTATACCGGAAGTCTCTACTTTCTTGATACTCCCGGCAAGCCACCAGAAGTATTTTGCGAAGTATCAAACCGAAATAAGCACTTTAAAATTCTTGAATGCTGGCGAAAATTCACTCACAATCAGTGCAGGATCACAATTAAAGTTCTCCATCACTGACATCAAAATTTCAAAGCGATTATTGTTGAGAATCACAGCTTCAGTCCATGCTCCCAACCTTGTTGTCACATGCTCCGTAGGCAGCGGTAGCTGCTGCTTGTAGCGTTGTACACAATAATGACATTTCAAGAATACCTCCGTTCCTGATACCAGTGTATTTACTTCTGGGAATTGCTGTCTAAGTGCTAATGACGCTCGTCGCAAAGCATGAGTCGCAAATACAGTGCGTAAGTTTAGCTGAAGTACACGCATCAAAAAGTTTTGCATCACTCCGGTTCCCCGAATTCCTGAAGACCGACGTTAACTGTGTATATTGTATCACAGGCACAGTCAGTTTGACTGTTCAGAGATGTCACTAAACCCGGCCAGAGGTGTAAACAACTATGCATGAGCAGCGCCGATTAGACGGAGGGGGTCCAACAGCCGATCAGTTCCAGTCATTCCACCAGGAAGGAGGTACACGGCTTGTGTTGGCTGTAGTTCAACCATGCCTAGACGGTCAATACTGCGCTTCGATCGCGTCCGCATTATTAATTTGTGCCAGGATGGGCTCTCAACAAGAGAAATGTGCGGGCGTCTCGGAGTGAACGAAGGCGATGTTCTTCCGACTTGGAGGGGATACAGAGAGACAGGAACTGTGACGACATGCCTCGTTCATCTCACCCAAGGGCTACTACTGCAGTCAATGACCGCTACCTACGGATTATGGCTCGGAGGAATCTTGACAGCAACGAAACCATGTTGAACAATGCTTTTCGTGCAGTCACAGGACGTCGTGGCACGTCTCAAAATGTGCGCAATAGTCTGCATCATGCACAACTTCAGTCCCGAAGTCCATGGCGAGGTCCTTCTTTGCAACTACGACATCATACAGCGCGGTACAGCTGGACCAAACAACACCGCGAATGGACCGCTCAGGATTGGCATCACGTTCTCCTCACCGATGAATGTCGCAGATGCCTTCAGGCAACCCTGTCAGGTTGAACGCCTTAGACACACTGCCCAGCAAGTGCAGCAAGGTGGAGGTTCCCTGGCGTTTTGGGGTGGCATTATGTGGAGCCGACGTTCGCCACTGGTGCTCATGGTAAGCATCGTAACTGCTGCACGATACGTGAATGCCATCCTCAGAACGATACTGCAACCATACCGGCAGCATATTGGCGACGCATTCGTCTTCATGGGTGACAATTCGCGCCCCCATCGTACAAATCTTGTGCATGACTTCCTTCAGGATAACGACATCGCTCGACTACAGTGACCAGCATGTTCTCCAGACATGAACCCTATCGGCCATGCCTGGAATATATTGAAAAGATCTGTTTATGGACATGACCCACCAACCACTGTGAGGTATCTACTCCGATTCGCCGTTGAGGAGTGGGGCAAACTGGACCACAGTGCCCCTATGAACTTGTGGATAGCATGCCACAACCAATACAGGCATGTATCAATGCAAAAGGACGTGCTACTGGGTATTAGAGATATTGGTGTGTACAGCAATCTGGAACACTAGGTCTGAAGGTCTCGCTGTGTGGTGGTACATGCAATGTGTAGTTTTTATAAGCAATAAAAAGGGCGGAAATGATGTTGATGTTGATCTCCATTCCTGTTTTCTGAATAGGTACCGGAACTCTTGGAACCTAGGTGGTGCAAACCTTTTTTTGATGTGTGTACATTACGCGAGTTCCACGCTTTTGACTTTTATGACGCCGCACTTGTGTACATCAGTAGGAACCTTTCTTCTGTTACGTTATATGGCAATTCTTAAACTCTTTGTCGCCTCCAAAAGTTTATAATAAATTGAACAGGATTTTGGTTCAGCCTCAGGGTCCAATTTGTCCACAATTAGATTAGCGGTGAAACGGCCTACATTATACGTCGTTGAATCAGCAGAAATTCATTTAGGCCCAATGACAGCCATGATTTTTTCTAACATGTTAACATAGCAAGAACCCACATATTTTTTTCCTGAGAGAGGGGATTCGTCGGGGATGTTACAATTGTAATATTTCTGTAAGAGATCTTTTAAGACGGCTGTTGTGGCCGAGCGGCTCTAGGCGCTGCGGTCCGGAACCGCGGTGCTGCTACGGTCGCAGATTCGAATCCTGCCTCGTGCATGGATGTGTGTGACGTCGTTAGGTTAGTTAGGTTTAAGTAGTTCTGATTCTAGGGGACTGATGACCTCAGATGTTAAGTCCCGTAGTGCTCAGAGCCATTTGAACCATTTAAATCTTTTAAACTCAGGTTCCTGAAGTTTTCCAGCGTATGCTCCCTGCCTGCAACCAACGCCAAGCACAGTTCTTCTTAAAATTCAATATTAGATGATGTAGGCTGTCTCTGCAAATGTGTAAGTAAAACCTGATTCTTTGAAGAAATCCTTTGTTTATTCTTAATGTTTAGATAGCTTCGTAAATGGTTCTCAATATGATATTTCATCGTACATCCTATACGTTTATCACAAGTTTGGCAGAGGACTGTTTTACCATCAGAGGTTAAGTCAATTATATCCATATTTACAGCTTTTATGACAACTATGACGCAACCGATGCCTTTGTTAACTTAAAAGCAACTTATTGTTACACATTGTGAAGCGTTTGAGAACAGAAACAAATTTGTTTAAAGTGTGTCGTATCTATTGATTCCCATTTCTAGTCAGGTTATGAAGCAAATTTTTTTCTCCCCAATTCTGTTCAGTATCTCCTCGTAAGTTACGTGATCTATCCATCTAACTTTCTGCATTGTTGTGTAGCACCATATTTCAGAAGCTTCTATCCTCTTCTTGTCTAAACTGTTTATCGTCTATATTTCACTTCCATACTTGGCTACGCTTTAGACAAATACCTTCGGAATAGACATTCTTACACTTAAGTCTATATACGATGTTAACAAATTTCTCTGCTTCAGAATCCCCTTTCTTACCTTTGACAGTCAACTTCTTATATCCTCTCTTCTTTGGCTAAAGTCACTTATTTTGCTGCCCAGATAACAAAACCTAAGTACTGCTTTAAGTGTCTTCTTTCTCAGTGTAATTGCCTTGGCATCACCTGATTACATTCAGCTATATTCCATTATACTTTTCTTGCTTTAGTTTATGTTCATCTTATATCTTCCTTTCAAAACACTGTCCATTCGCGTTCAACAGCTTTTCCAAGTCCTTTGCTGTCTCCGACAGAATTACTATGCCATTGGCAAGCCGCAAAGATCTTATTTCTCCTCCCTGAAGTTTAATTCCTACTACAAGTCATTCTTTGGTTTCCTTTACTGCTTGCTCAATGTGCAGAATGAATAATATGAGGGATATGCTGTCACGCTGTTTACTCCCTTCTCAACCACTGCTTTCCTTCCATGCCCCTTGACGCTTGTAAATGCCGTCTGATTTCTCTACATATAGTAAACAGTCTTTTGCTTCCTATATTTTACTCCTGATACCTTCAGAATTTCAAAGAGAATATTCCACTCAACATTGTCAAAAGCTTTATCTAAGTCCACAAATACTATAGAGGTAGGTTTGTCTTGCCTTAACCTATCTTCCAGACGTCCTAGAATTAAATTTCTGCGAAATCCAAACTGAGTTTCCCCTAGATCGATTTCTACCACTTTTCCCATTCTTCTGTAAACAATATTCGTGGTAGAGTTTTGGAAGTGTGACTTATTAAATTGATAGTTCGGTAATTTTCGCACCTGTCAGCATCTGATTTCTTTGGAATTTGTATTACTGCAGTCTTCTTGAAGTCTGAGTGTATTTCGCCTATCTCATGCATCTCGACACCAGATGGAAGAATTTTATCATGGTTGGCTCTTCTAAGGTTATCAGAAGTTCCGACGAAATATCGTGTACTCCAGGGACCTTGTTTCGCTACAGATCTTTAAGTGCTTTGTCAAATTCTTCTAGTAGTATATCTCCTACCTCATATTCATACACCTCCTTCTATTTCTGTAATATTGTCTTCAAGTTCATCTTCCTTGTATAGATCCCCTATATATTCCTTCGAGCTTTCGGCTTTTCCCTCTTTGAGCGATACTGGTTTTCCACCTGAGCTCTCGATGTTCATACAGCTGCTTTTCTTTCCTCTAAAAGTCTCTTCAGTTTTCCTGTAGACGGTACCTATTTTTCTACTAGTAAAATATGCTTCTAAATCCTTACATTTATCCCCTAGCCATTTCTGCCTGGCCATGTTGCACTCCCATCAGTGTCATTTGCTACATTTTTATATTTTCTCCTTTCATTAGTTAAATTTGATATCTCCTGTGCTATCCAAGAATTTCTATTATACTTTGTCTTTTTGCCTTTTTGATACTCTGCTACATTCACTATTTCAATATATCTATATAATTGCCAATGTGTCTTACTTCAATCTATACATTTCCCTAATTATGTTTTCTAACCTACCTGCCCTATTACTGGCACTAACATTCCACCTTCCGATCTATAGAACGCCACTTTTTTTCTTTCTTAATGGTGACATCCTCCTGAGAAATTCCCGCCCGGAGATCCGAAGAGGATGTCATCATTATTTAACCACACATTGGACTGCATGCCCTTGGGACAAGTTAAGGCTATAGTTTTCCCTTGGTTTTAGCCTTTCGTAGTGCCAGCACAGCAAGGCCTTTTTGATTGGTGTTACAAGAGCACATTAGTCAATCATCCAGACTGTTGCCCCTACAACAGCTGAAAAGGCTGCTTCTCCTCTTCAGAAATAACACGCTTGTCTGGGCTCTCAACAGATACGACTCCGTTGTAGTTGCACCTACGGAAGAGCTATCTGCATGAATGAAGCACAGAAGCCTCCCCACCAACGGCAATGGTTAGTCGGTGATTAAGTCCTATCAGTCTTTTGTTTTTAAAAGGGTCTCAGTTCATAAACAGTGATTTTGAATTTGCTTTTGCTTCAGATGCTGCATTTGCTGCTTCAGAACTTGACTATAAAATTGCATCAGTCCGTCGGTGTATGTTGTACGGAATTCTAAAAAACAGTGTTACTTTCATATTGGTTTCTGTCAATGACTCATGCCCTTTTAAAGGAAAGGAGGCATCAATCGTGACTATGGCTGCCAGATTAAAGTAACAAATTTATCGAACATTTCCTGGGGAAACGAGGCCGGAGGCGAGGGTGACCGCAGCAAAACAGTAAACATTAAAAATCATTTTTCTTATTGCCTTTTACAGATTTCAAAAAGTTTTTTATTATCTTTGATGTTTTCGTAGAACACGTTGTAGGTTGTAGATGAAAATTACAACGAATGCCTAATTCTGTTTTATCGTATCAATACTCCGCTTCTAGCGTCAGGTCATAATTGATTCTTTTGACTGAAGACTCTTTCCACATAGGTTCTGCAGTGTTACTTTCATATTGGTTTCTGTCAATGACTCATGCCCTTTTAAAGGAAAGGAGGCATCAATCGTGACTATGGCTGCCAGATTAAAGTAACAAATTTATCGAACATTTCCTGGGGAAACGAGGCCGGAGGCGAGGGTGACCGCAGCAAAACAGTAAACATTAAAAATCATTTTTCTTATTGCCTTTTACAGATTTCAAAAAGTTTTTATTATCTTTGATGTTTTCGTAAAACACGTTGTAGGTTGTAGATGAAAATTACAACGAATGCCTAATTCTGTTTTATCGTATCAATACTCCGCTTCTAGCGTCAGGTCATAATTGATTCTTTTGACTGAAGACTCTTTCCACATAGGTTCTGCTGCGTGGACCCGTCTTTATCTTCTTGACAGTTTTGGTCAGCCGTTTCTGCTCCATATCAAAACGTTTACCAGGAAAGCGAGTTCTGACGTAGAACCTTGACTTCGTAATTGTTCCCATGTTTTATTTAGTATATGCACCTCTCCGTATAAACTACCTAAATCAGTGATGTGATGTGAACAGAGTTCTAAAATTACCAGACTACTCATAATTGGGAGTCTAGCATCCAAAAATTTGGGCCAGATTGTTACTCATACCGCTTTGAAAATAAAGCTTAGACAGTGTCACTAACGATGCTGCATATCATTTAATGTTTTCTGCTCGCAACCTAGATGGTAATACCAGAAGTGTTCACAAGAAGAAAAACATGCTACAGTTGTTTTGACTGTTGTGCATTGTTGTCTTTGTTACCACGAAATTAGACATGCATTGCATTATATGCTGGCAGTAGCGTTCACCGATTATTTGTATACAATGAGGGCATTGAAAAGAATATCACAAGACTGCAATGAACTTCGTGTATCCTCAGACTGTCGCTCAGCTCACAATAAGGACCACATTCGCAGCAGATTTTTGTTCTGCCTCTTCGGTTATGGGAAGTTCAACAACATTCGACATTGATTTCCCAGTGAGAGGATACAGGTTTTAAGCTTGTGATATGGGTCTCGGCATTATAAAAATGGAACTAAGGAGACAGGGCAGACTGTTTACCATACATGAATTCTCAGTACAGGGGTCATTCTTACAAGTCTGAAACCAGGTAAATTTCTCGTTAGAGAAGTTGCTGATACTGAAATGACTTCAAGTCATGGTAGCAACTGTACTAAAGAAAGATTAGAATTTCCGAAGATCTTTAAAATATTGGAAGATGAGGAAAGGTGACATTCTCCATCAATAGTTTTTCACACTTTTTTTTTATAACATGAGGACGGGCTGTATTACAGCTTCTACAATGATAAATGGACAGACTGTACACACTTTCCGCCTTGGCTTCCAACAGGATCTATGGACTGTGCCAGAAGAAGTAGCTTATCAGCCAGGAAAGGGTCCTATTAAGTCTAACACAGTGGTTTCCAACTCGTGGCCCGAAGCATCAGTGCGGTCCAAGAAAGGGCATCTGTCGCACGATCGGTAAAAAAAAAGCATTCCATAAAATTCCATTCATTTAAAGTTAGGATAAACTGAAACATATTCCTAAACATGGGATGAAATACGCACTGATAGATTTAGATCTGAGGTTAGAATTTTTGCAGTTTTATACGATTCACTTCTGCCCCGTGTCAAATATCCCTTGCTGCACAGTCATGTGTTATTTATGTCAACTTCGTTTGGAAGCACGTAGCTTTGTGAAAAGTTTTTTAGAATAAAGAATAATAAGTATATTTATCAAACACTGACTATTGTTGTAAAATGATGCATTAATATGGTGAATGTAGAACTGTTTGTTGCATATTGCATGCAGTCAAGATAATGTCCATGTGAATCAAAACGAGTGTGCGAATTCAATATTTTTACTTGACCTCTTTTTAAGACATCAGTTTCTAGTTTTTAATAATTAATTATACTACCAAACTATAACATTAAAAATTCAATATTGTGTGTGACAATCACATTTGCATCACATGACATAAAGCTGAAGGCAAAGTTCCGCGTTCTGGTTCTAGACAAACCAGCCAGAGCCGACCGACCGCCATGTCATCCTTTGCAAACGGCGTAACTGAATGCATTATGGAGGGGATGTGGTCAGCACAGCGCTCTCCCGGTCGTTGTCGGGTTTGTTGACCTCGGAACCGCTGCTAATAGATCGAGCAGCTCGTCAGCTGCTGTCGCGGGGCTGAATACACTCCGCACCAGTCCTCCCACCAAGGAAAAAGTCCCGGGCTGCACCGGAAATCGAATACGGCTCCACCGCACGACAGCCAGCCCCGCCGACCGTTCTGCTACAGAGCAGGACTTGAAATTATTATACAGGTTAAACAATTTTTTTCTCAATTTCACTCAAATGTGGCGATTGGCTTACGCCCATTTAAAAATATACGACACCTATGTTTGATACTAGCAGGCAGGATGCGATCTGCTCTGCCTGTGGTTATCTGCGTCTTGCATCCACCTTGCTCTTTCGTCTGTTGTTATTAACTAAATAGCTGAATTCCTTCATTTCGTTTACTTCATGTTCCCAAATATGAGGGCAAAATCTACTAATAGTCTTCTTTCTGCTATTCCTAACTAATTTCCTCTCTACTGTCCAACTACGTATGCATCGAACCTTTGCTTTTACCAATTTTCGAACCTGTCTGCCATGTTAATACAGTTGTTCCCATCGTCTTCTGAATCACCATGTCGTTGAAGAATGTTCCCCTTTCCTCCCTTTTTGAATTTTTTTGCCAATCGTCGCATCCCCTTGGCAGCCACTTCCCATATATCCGAATGAGCGACTAATCTTTGGAATATATTCCTTACAGTGCACATTTCCTGCAAATACTTGCGCGTGTTTGATAATGCGGTTTCTACTTCCTTCTCCAACCTATTACCGTTGGTCACTGGCAATTCTTCCGTTTGTAGCACTAGTTTAGTATCCTTGAACTACATTTGCTTCTGAGTTCTCCTTCACAAAGCCGTAGACTGAATGAGAGTGACTCCTTTTTCCTAAAATCATCCACTCCTGATGATTTTGTTCGGGTTTGATGAAGGCCATGGGAAGGGGACAGTGAATTATGACTTTAGGTTTAGCAATAACGGCACTGACACCAGACCACGGTGATGTATATTATTAAACTACACTCCTGGAAATGGAAAAAAGAACACATTGACACCGGTGTGTCAGACCCACCATACTTGCTCCGGACTCTGCGAGAGGGCTGTACAAGCGATGATCACACGCACGGCACAGAAGACACACCAGGAACCGCGGTGTTGGCCGTCGAATTGCGCTAGCTCCGCAGCATTTGTGCACCGCCGCCGTCAGTGTCAGCCAGTTTGCCGTGACATACGGAGTTCCATCGCAGTCTTTAACACTGGTAGCATGCCGCGACAGCGTGGACGTGAACCGTATGTGCAGTTGACGGACTTTGAGCGAGGGCGTATAGTGGGCATGAGGGAGGCCGGGTGGACGTACCGCCGAATTGCTCAACACGTGGGGCGTGAGGTCTCCACAGTACATCAATGTTGTCGCCAGTGGTCGGCGGAAGGTGCACGTGCCCGTCGACCTGGGACCGGACCGCAGCGACGCACGGATGCACGCCAAGACCGTAGGATCCTACGCAGTGCCGTAGGGGACCGCACCGCCAGTTCCCAGCAAATTAGGGACACTGTTGCTCCTGGGGTATCGGCGAGGACCATTCGCAACCGTCTCCATGAAGTTGGGCTACGGTCCCGCACACCGTTAGGCCGTCTTCCGCTCACGCCCCAACATCGTGCAGCCCGCCTCCAGTGGTGTCGCGACAGGCGTGAATGGAGGGACGAATGGACACGTGTCGTCTTCAGCGATGAGAGTCGCTTCTGCCTTGATGCCAATGATGGTCGTATGCGTGTTTGGCGCTGTGCAGGTGAGCGCCACAATCAGGACTGCATACGACCGAGGCACACAGGGCCAACACCCGGCATCATGGTGTGGGGAGCGATCTCCTACACTGGCCGTACACCTCTGGTGATCGTCGAGGGGACACTGAATATTGCACGGTACATCCAAACCGTCATCGAACCCATCGTTCTACCATTCCTAGACCGGTAAGGGAACTTGCTGTTCCAACAGGACAATGCACGTCCGCATGTATCCCGTGCCACCCAACGTGCTCTAGAAGGTGTAAGTCAACTACCCTGGCCAGCAAGATCTCCGGATCTGTCCCCCATTGAGCATGTTTGGGACTGGATGAAGCGTCGTCTCACGCGGTCTGCACGTCCAGCACGAACGCTGGTCCAACTGAGGCGCCAGGTGGAAATGGCATGGCAAGCCGTTCCACAGGACTACATCCAGCATCTCTACGATCGTCTCCATGGGAGAATAGCAGCCTGCATTGCTGCGAAAGGTGGATATACACTGTACTAGTGCCGACATTGTACATGCTCTGTTGCTTGTGTCTATGTGCCTGTGGTTCTGTCAGTGTGATCATGTGATGTATCTGACCCCAGGAATGTGCCAATAAAGTTTCCCCTTCCTGGGACAATGAATTCACGGTGTTCTTATTTCAATTTCCAGGAGTGTATAACGAATACAAATTCCTAGCTATTAAAAGTACAGCACCGCAATTGCGGCATGGAATCACATTTACGTGTTGATATTTTGTGAGGAGATCGTGTAAGAAAGAGCAGTGGGTATATAGTGTCCCATCGAGACACCGTTTCTTCCCTCCACGACATACCTACTCGCGTCGTTCAACATCCCACGACTCTCTAGCAAATATGGTCTCGATGGGTTCAATAGAATCATACTCAAGACAGCGCAGGGTCTCAGAAGCCACACGTGACTTCGACTCCAGACCTTTGTGGCCGAGTGGTTTAAGGCTCTTCAGTCCGGAACCGCGCTTCTGCTACGGTCGCAGGTTCGAATCCTGCTTTGGTCATGGATGTTTGTGATGTCCTTAGGTTGGTTAGGTTTATTTCTAGGGGACTGATGACCACAGATGTTATGTCCCATAGTGCTTAGAGCTATTTGAACGATTTGAACTCCAGACATTTTGTTCGCTTAGCTATGCAGGAACTTACAATCACTCCTAGTACTTTTAGCGAGGACTTCTTAGCGCAAAACAGGTAAAAACGGTAGACAAAAATGTCTGAACACAGTACAATTTCATGCATAATATGGTGTAAGGAAACCAATGACAATTAAAACATCTACCAGTCGTCTCTGGAATGGGTAAATACAGAGCCTGTATATTTTCCAAGGGAATGCGTTTCTTCCTGCAAGATAGTGGCAATTTCAGGTAACGATGACGGAGATGGACAGCGTCTACGCATCTTTCTCTCGAAAGCAGACCACAAAAGCGGAATAATATTGAGATCAAATGACTGTGGTGGTCAAGAAACATGCGACAGTTCATCCTCGTGGTCACAAAATCGGCCCTGGACGATCTAGCTGTGTAACCAGGGGCCCAGTCGTCTTCGAACACAATATCACCATTAGGGAACCAACGTTGCACCACGGGATGGGTGTCATCATCCCTGGCAGTGATCCGACCGTGCTTTGTAACCTTGGAGCCCATCATTTTTCATACCGTCTCTATACTTTCCATGTCAATTTTTACTGGTTAATAGATAATAGGGGAAGATTTTGACGTTAATAAGTGTATGTTACTTCGCATAATTGTTGTTGATATTTTTTGTCCATTAAATAATTATTACTTAACACTGAGATTCATTTTGCTAGAGCGATTTCCAAGGTCGAGGCTGCGTGTCTACCGCTGGACGTCGCGATCTTCAACCCACCAAGGACTGACGCGTGCTTGAATCCACAGTTTCAGCCTGTGGCTAGCGCTGTAACGTGCAATTCTATTTGACTCTTGCCAATATGTTTTAGTATGTTGACGATTACCAAGGATTGTCTTAGCTCTCTACATCTACAAATACATCTACACTCGGCAGCCCACCGCACGGTGCGTTGCGTGGGAGGGAACCTGTACCGCTACTTATCATTTCTGCTCCTGTTTCACTCGCAAAGAGAGCGAGGGAGAAACGACAATCTGTACGCCTCCGTATGAGCCCTAATTTCTCATATTTTCTCCTCTTTTATACTCTACGGACACCGAGAGCTGTGTTATAATTTACACCACGTTCTTTCTGCAATGTTTTCTGTTCATGTGCTCATAGGTTTCATCCTGTTGTACGTGGATTGACATGTGCCGTCCGGGTTCGTCTTGTGACAGAGTGTTGGAGGTGTTTTAGTGATCATGCATGGTTCGGATCGGATACCCATCTGCCGTTTCTTCCAAGGTTTTACCGGGAAGTGACATGTTTTTATGAGCACTTACATTTAGGAAGTTGTGGCACTTGAAGTATTAGTTCTGTGGGTAGATTGCTTTATTGTGTGTTTTGTTCGCTAGGTTATGAGGTTATGTTGACTATTAGCGCTTCTACTTATGTAGTTTCAGTTTACATGTAGATATGACCTGAAAAAGGTATGACACCGGCTGTCACACAGTGAAAATACAAGAAACAGCTGTTGCGGATTTGGACTGTCACTCAGTTTAATATAGACAATTTTACCATCTCTCATTTTAAATTCTTTGACTGTCCTTCACATTATGTACAAGTTCTTCAGCTGTGGTTGCCCAACCTATAAGGTTTTTTGTAGTATCTGCGTTTATATTCAATCATGCATTTGTCGCGGTTCCCCTTTGTTTTTGTCCAGTCCCTGTATTTACACGGGCAGTGCGACGAGATCTGAAGGTGATGGTTGAAGTGGTCTCTGCAACAAACATCTACTAATACCAGTATTTCTGACTCCAGTTTTGATCACAAGCGAGGTAGATTATTCCAACACGTCGGTCAGGGGCTTGAAGATGGCGTAGTAAAACGCTGAAACTGGTTGCCTAGTAAAATAAGGTTGAACGTTGAAGGCTGAAAGGACGTTAATTTGGGATCCTTTATTGAGGAGTCGAGTCCCGCAACCATAGCTGAAAAGATGGACATGCTGAGACAAGTGCGAAGTGTTCAGATTAAAAAGGATGTAAAAAGGAACACCGACTTGCTCCTATGTTCTTCAATCTCTACATGGAAGAAGCAATAACACAAATAAAAGTTAGGTTAAGGAGTGGAATAAAAGCTCAGGGTGAAAGGATATCAGCGATAAGATTCACTGATAACATTGCAGATGTGCACTAATTGCAGTTGAGCAGGATAGCTTAGATGCAAGGATCCGTAGGTGGTAAGCCGCTGAGCATTTACCTTAAAGTTTTCACTTACAACCATTTATTGAATGACACCATATAAAAATCTGTGTCCATTGGTACTTGCTTCTACATATAGTAAAAACGGATACCAATATCTCTTAAAGAAGCACGGGCCTCCGATCTTTCCCATTTAGCCTTTGCAATATTAAAAAAAATAATTTAAAGAAACTAGCGAATCGAAAAAGAATAAGTAAATCATAATCTTTGGCTGGTCTCAATTAGAGACAAGTTGAAATTCAAAATCTTAAAGAATCCACTAAATCCAAAAATAGCAAGTAAGCAACCACTGCTGCAATTTCTAGTAACTCCATATCACCATTTAATAATGCTACAAGGTTGAACCAAAATAAAGCTTAGACCCTTAGCAAAACCATGAGACAGTAAAAGACTTCAGCTGCTTACACTGGTGACGAGTGGCCTTCATGAAACCCTGATAATAAACCTTTAGCAAGTCACTCTCCAAGTTATTCCGAATACAACTTTAATTGATCTGATCAGAGCTTAAAATTACCAAAAACTGAAGCTTAAACACGCTTCATTACAATTAAAAAACCATTAAGAAAAGGGAACTGCTCCTTTACTCCGCCGGGCAGACAAGTATCGAGTGGTACTCGCTCTTGAAGGTGGCGTTGTTTTCTTCCTACCAGACTGAAGTCAACCCTCGTGAATCAGCACCTAAGTAAAATACGTCCATTTGCCATTCTCTGTGCGAAAGCAGTTTAAGAAACACAATAAATAAAATTCAAAATATCAAATGGCTCTAATTACTATGGGACTTAACACCTGAGGTCATCAGTCCCCTAGACTTAGAACTAATTAAACCCAACTAACTTAAGAACATCACACAAATCCATGCCCGAGACAGGATTCGAACCTGCGATCGTAGCAGTCGCACGGTTCCAGACTGAAGTGCCAAGAACCGCTCGGCCACAGCGGCCGGCACACAATAAACACGCATAGAAAGTAACACAATAATGAGCAATCATTTAGAATAAAATTGCCCCTCAAGGAACGAGCACCATTAGAGCAATGGAGTGATTTGACTCTAGCAAGCGTGGGAAACAGCAGTGAAACGATTTAGCACTGAAGTAAGTCACGACCGTTACGACTGGCCAAATTATCAGCGAAGAGATAACAGGTCAGTAGTTCGGAGCCTTACAGGTACAAGCTGGTTTTTCTGGAGCAAGTTAACTTGAATGACACTACATGTGATACCTTATCAAAACGCTGTATGCATGGTCCGTACTATGGCACTCGAACCTGTCTAAGCTGACAGTCAAGCCAAACAACAAAGAATCTGACACCTTGGTAACACAGCTGCCTTTGCAGGATACAGGGAATCTGACTGACTGTAGAATAGCGGAAACGGCTGTTAGGTCTAAGTCCGTCAGTTTGATGCGGCAACGACGCCCTCTCTCGGCCAGGAGCGGGTCGGTGTGCTCTGCAGTGTACGTCCTCGTCTGCGGCGACAACAGCACTGGCTCCTTCTCCACTGATGCTTTTTGCTCGCACAGTGCCGGCCCAGAGAAGACCACATGTCCCAGGGATCACGCAAGCCGACACACTCCACCGCTGCGAGCCCTCCGTCCCTTCCGGTAGCAAACATAAGAGAAAGCGTCGTACCTGTGCTTGCGCACGTCTTAAGAGCTGCGCTCTCTAGACTGTCCAACCAGAGCGTCAGCGATGCTGATGACCGGCAGATCGCAAAACAGACGTATCCACTGCTATCCTCAGCGAAAATAATGAAGTGTTTAATATAATGAACAGTCTAATGAGCACAGTATGTGGCCTGACATAATCCGAAGGAAGAAGAAAGTAACCAGGGGTAGCAGGAATGAAATCTGGGGACCCTGAAGTAGATGACGACAAAGACATCCGCTACCATGGAATCAAAGTAACACGTGACAGACGAAGGAAGTAGGACAAAGAGAGCAGATTACTCCAGGCAAAGAGGGCAGTCCTGGTCAAGAGAAGTCTGAGAGTATTATAAAGTGGCCTTAAGAGAGCACCAAATTTCTGAGAAGGTGCGTTTGGAGCACGGAATTGCACGGTAGTGAACCATGGACTGTGGAAAAACTGATGAGAAACGATTCTGTAGAAGGATGTTGAAAATTGGATGGACTAATAAGTAGTGAGGAGATATTTCGTACCCTAGGTGACGAAAAGAAAATATGGAAAACACCGACGACAAAAAGGGACGAGATGATAAGAAATGTGTTAAGAGATCAAGAAATAACTTCCAAGACACTAGAGGGAGCTCTAGAGGATTAAGAAACTGAAAGGGAGGACAGAGAGGCGAATACAAGAAATAACTGACTGCGTTCAGAGCAAGAGGTACTCTGAGGTGAAGAGGGAGACGTATAGAGCCCCCTCAATGTGGTCCGAAAAGTCATGAGGAAAGGTAGGAGTCAGCTAATTTAAAAGCAGTCAGTCATTGTTTTGTTAGCTGTCAAGAAGTGTCTTTCTGTATTGGGCCATCTTCAGTTTCCTTTACACAGACATACATTTATTATGAATGAAAATAACCACCCTCAACAAATTATTCGTAGAAAACATAACAATTAAGTAGTTAAGAATAATGAGGTTTTTTCCAAACGGCCCATAACTATTGTTTCGTACACGTATGCGGCTTTTGAAAACAGCTCATCATTCTTAGTTATTTAATTGCTATAATTTTTATGATCATTTGAAGGGTTATTGAGCGTTGAGTGTGGTTATTTTATTCATAATGTCTCTGAGCTATGGTTGACCCACTACAAAACTTTTTGTACATATATTTATTTTTGCTTTGTTGAGTAGATTCATAAAACGGTAGCTCTCTGGGACGAAATAATTTAGGCATCCTTATTATGGTATCGACATGATTTGTAGTGTGTTGAGGGGGGGTGGGGTGTAGGGGAGTGGACATATAAGGTATATCTAGCTAAGAGAACAGATGGGGATTACAGTAATCGAAGACGACCGGTATTTGTGTTCAGTTCGTGGTTTTGGCTGTTACTATGTTGGCTGGTGACATTCGAATAAAATATTAATTAAGAATTTCCAAAAGCCGATAGTGAAGTAAACCTTTATTTCCTATCACTCTGCATCAGCGATCTTCATCAGATACCTCAAAATTGCGTACATCAGCCCTTACGGTATCGTCCTAACTGATGCTTCAAGATATAAATTGGCGGAAACTTCGAAAACATTTCACTCTTAGTGGTTTGGATGGGATTAGGTTGGGTATGGGAAGGGGTGGACACCTGAAGTATAAATGTGGGTTATGTGGATCAGTTTCAGACAAAATGTGTTCGCATGTCACTTACTATCTGAAAATGCACGGGACAAAACATAGCCTGCACCCCTAGGCACAGCAGTGTGACGGGAAGGTGGTAATCAAAAATGACTGGTATTAGCGTGACATCCAAAGGCTTTCGAGTCGCTAGCTGACTGTTAAGAGCCACTGTGACATTTCACCCTAACTAATGAGATCTTGATTCCCTATACGTTTCCCTTTCCAGATTTTCTAGCTTTCCTACCACATTGTGACATTCCACTCTCCAACTAGTGCAGCTGTAAGAATCAAGAGATATAAAAATAAACAATCGGGCAACGCTTGGTAATCAGCTAATTATTCACTTTCATACACACTGTTCAAACTGTATACGGCAAGATACTGCCTGTAGTCGAGTTTCTGTTGGTCGTAAATCACAAATTTTCACTATATTCTCTGCAGCACCTGCACTAGACCAATAATTTACAAAGCGTAAATAATAAAGCTCACAACGGAACCCTATCAAAACTCGGTTCGAAGCTGGATTTCCAGCGACAGTTTTAGGCCTTAGTTGTGGATTAGTGTAGTTCCTCAGAATGCAGGGCTCGAAGTCAACCAGCATTGCCAACAAATAATATAGCTTCCAAAACAAAACTTTCACAGATCTGTTTTGGCGCCATTGTATAAAAGAAGTGTAATTCTCCACTCACTAAGTCCCAATAACTGAAGTATTTCACCGTTACATCTGTCTTTAAAGCTAAGACGTATATTGGAAACAGGCGTCTAACTGCGATATTCGCGTACGCTTTGAGGACAACTCCACTTAGCACTGCAAAGACTGAGCGTTATTAATAGGTTGTTGTAAATTCCTTTATGGTGTGTACTGCATTGAAATCCATTATTTAATATGTCAGCAACAGAACGTGAGTTTTTTTCTGAAAGCATCAGTCATAAAACATGACCTGCGATGTAAAACAACGTTTTTATTCATCCCTTATTTTAATGCTACGGAATTTTCTGAACCTCTAGTCTTTGGTGTGGAGTCTTTTTTGTGGAGTCACTTAACAGTAACAGTTGTAATTTTATACGGCGTACAGCGCTATATTAAAAACGATAATGAATTCCAACTTTCACTAACTTGTACAGTTTCATGATGTACAAATAATTATAAAAGCTACATATAAAACAAAACACGTGTAACTATGAAGTTACGTTACGCGGAGATAGTCAGATACCTACAGATACTATATAGGTACCTGTTTTTCTTTCAGTCTTTAAGGTTATGTGTACATTAATTATTACGTTACAATCTGGTTGTGAAACATTTACGTTTTTTAGGATATAGGTAGGTGAATCGTCACACAGCCTTAAACTTAAGAAAATGATCGTAGTCTCTGCTCCTCATTTCAAATGTTACGTTCAGGTAAAGAAAAATCGTTTTGTCGAACAATCATCTGATTCTGAGAAAAGGAATGATGCCCTTACAATCCATGCCTGTCAGCCGTACGTTTTCAGCTCAGTTTTTGTAGCTTTCTGTAGCTAGTGTTTCTACCGTGAAAAACATCGTACATGAAACAAACATGTACATGATAAAGGAACCGCAAAAGGGCTTAAAAATGACGGGGAAAATGAACATCAGTCATCTTTCACACATAGTTACTTACTTGAATCGTACTTATTATACTAGTAATCACATAACAAGTTTCCAAATATATACTGTGAGTTATCGACACATGTTTTTCGGGCAAATAGAGGAATGAACATTGAACAAGATGTAGGCCTATTATAAACAGACACCAAGTAACGAGGATGAACATCTAGGGTTTTTACAAGAAGGACTTAGTAAACAATTTCGAGTTCTAATTACAAAACGAACGCTGCTGGCAAAACATAACGTTCGGACACCAAAAGAATGCGAAACATTTAGTTTCAATGGGCTGTTAAAGTAGAGCGTATCAACGGATACCTCCAACAGATACCGCCAATCATAAACCTTCTTTCACTAAAATAGTACTTGATAATCATATACAGTAATGGATATATACAGTAATGGATAACCATGTAGATATTACCAACTGAAGTCAAACGTGCAATTTATTACAGGAAAACTAGTTTATAACACAATTTGGTCTTCCGACAGCAATTAGAACCGAAGCACACAGCTCAAATAGCTCGATGGCAACTTTAAAACTTGATCAACCGGTTGAACTAAGTTTATCTTAGAATTTAGTGAGAAATTATCACATATCGTTTCGAGCCAACTGGACTTAAAGAAATCTTTTAAGGACGAGTATGGGAAACACACCGCCTATCTTGTGGCAAAAGAGCAAATATCGATGTGAAATTTTTTTTTTTCAGTTTCCCTTCCCTGCCAATAATAAGCTCCGCCGTTTTGGCCAAAGACCGAACAACAGGATCCGCCCGACCGCCGTGTCAAACCAGTGACGTCAGTTGGATGTGGTGGGGAGGGATATATGGTCGACACACCTTTCTCTCTCCCGTTTGCACGTTATCAAACCTGGAGTCGC
Source organism: Schistocerca gregaria (assembly GCF_023897955.1). Classification (NCBI taxonomy): domain Eukaryota; kingdom Metazoa; phylum Arthropoda; class Insecta; order Orthoptera; family Acrididae; genus Schistocerca; species Schistocerca gregaria. The sequence goes on along the minus strand of NC_064921.1, from coordinate 495,768,144 downwards.
TACTTCTTCGTCAAATAGCTCCTGACTTGCCATCACCACTCTTTGCCTCGTAGCAGTCTTTTAAATCTCTTCTCCCCTCCTTACACACACATACACACAGAAATGCACGCATACAAGGACACTCACTCACGTGCACGAGTACGGTCACATATATTTAAAGTATATAACCAACGGCGTAGCACATGTATAAAAACAGTACAGAATAAAAACATACATCACAGTTCAAGCAAGCAGTAGAGCTATGTATTAATTCAGCAACGTTCACAAAATAACATTAAACGCATCAAAATTAGATACGCAGCCACACGGAACTAACACACAGATCGGTGAAGTTGCAAAATTATTAAATGTGCCAGGCAAAATTTGCAGGATGCAAATTCCGATGAAGGGAGCTTGTAAACCACAGATTTCCATCTTAGCGAGAAACAGTGAGAAAATACCAAACGTTCTCCTCCCTCGTAGTAGTATGGTAAACAAACTCATTCTAAATCCACATCTATACCCATACTCCGCAAGCCACATTACGTTACAGGACGGTCTAGAGCAGCAGAAAGGCATACTTGAGGATATATTTCATAGGATAATCACGCTTAACTTCCTCAGATGGCTTCGAAATCGATTGTAAGTAAATGTTACATGCGACTTATTCCTATACTCTTAACTATTTGAAATACACAGGTATAGGGATGCATCTTCAAACACAGAGATACGTAATCAGGTAGAATACGGCGCTGCGGTCGGTAACGCCTATATAAAACACCAAGCGTCTGGCGCAGGTGTTAGATTGGTTTCTGTTGCTAAAATGACAGGTTATCAAGATTTAAGTTAGTTTGAATGTGGTGTTGTAGTGGGCGGGTGAGCGATGGGACACAGCATCTCCGAGGTAGCGATGAAGTGGGGATTTTCCCATACTAGCGTACCGTGAATATCAGGAATTCGGTAAAACATCAAATCTCCGACGTCACTGCGGCCGCAAAAAGATCCTGCAAGGACGGGACCAACGATGAATGAAGAAAATCGTTCAAAGTGACAAAAGTGCAACCCTTCCGCAAATTGCTGCAGGTTTCAATGATTGGCCATCAATAAGCGCCACCGTGCGAACCATACAACGAAACTGCATCGATATGGGCTTCCGGAACCGAAGGTCCACTCGTGTACCCTTGGTTACTGCAAGACACAAAGCCTTACATCTCGCCTCGGCCCCTCATCACTGACAATGGACTGTTGATAACTGGAAACATGTTTCCTGGTCGGAGGAGTCTCGTTTCAAATTGTATCGAGCGGATGGACGTGTACGTGTACGGCGACAACCTCATGAATCCTTGAACGCTGCATGTCAGCATGGGCTGGCGGAGGCTCTGTAATGTTGTGGGGCGTGTGCAGTTGCATTCTGACGGACTTGGGAAATTCCAGCACGACAATGTGACACCCCACAAGTCAAGAATTGCTAGAGAGTGCCTTCAGGAACACTCTTCTGAATTTAAACACTTCCGCTGGCCAGTAAACTTGCCAGACGTGAAGGTTATTGAGCATATCTGGGATGCCTTGAAACGTGCTTCGCTCAGAAAGGATTTGCTGCGGAGGCCCCGCTGTTAGGTAAGCCCGGCGTTGGTGGAGTGTCAGCTGACCCCCCTGGCTATTTGCGCAGGCTCCGCGGCCGGAGGTAGGAAGCAGGTAGGGTCGAGTGGCGAGGCACAGCGCCGGGGCTCGGCTTTCAGGCCGAACCTGGCCGGCGGCCCCATGTGTGCGGCTGCCCTCAAGTGTGCCAGCAACTAACAGCCATCGTTCCTAGAGTTTAAAGAGCTACGCTACCAAAATGAGAGCAGCAAGTCGTAAAGCGAAACGTGACTCTTGTGCTTTTAGCAAGGAGGTAATGCCTCTTCATCGAGAAAGCGAAATGTTTCTAATTTAGCACAGAGAAAGAACTGAACCCAACTACTTTATGGAGAAATACATACGTGGTAGAGGCAGGCGACCACTCTGATTTGGCACAACTTCGAAATATAGAAAGGTCGTGATCGAGCAGTTCTTTATTAACCGTTACACGTTTTAAAATTTCATCATCAGACTGAAGATTTAAATCAAACTTCTGTACAAAACTGACGAAAGTGAACACATAGACTAAATACAATACAGATCTCATCTCATATAGCCATATTTGACAGTCTATTCGAAGAAAACCAGAACAAAACACCGTCACGCTCTTTTCTTAGGATGGAACTCTATATTGATGAATTATAAGAGTTCTAGAAATACTTCAATGAAGTTTCCTGTCTGGAAAGCCACTTAGTGAGAATATATAAAGAAGAATTTTGTATCTGAGGGCGCTCCCATAAAATGAGGCACTTCAAGTTTCTATTCGGGTACTTTGTTTCTCTTCATATACAGAGTGCTCACAGACTTATTATAAGGAGTAACCTTTAGTTGTGCAAAAGGATAAACGACTTACAGAAATGTTTGATACGGCACTGAATATAGTATGGCTTCAAGTTTTATTCTAGCTTAACTTTGTTAGTGTCCGACATTCGCGGTAGGTGGCATGTCCGGATGAGTTACTCCAACAATTATCATGGAGCCGTATAACGGTGCAGAGTGTGCGCTGTGTTGCTCATGGTGTCATGAATCCAAATACACTACTAAAGTTGAGAGGGACCAGCACCTCAACACCGACTGTTTATTAATTGGCGCAATCGTCTCATCGCAACCGGCTGTGTATCAAACACACTAAAGAGCCAAAGAAACTGGTGCACCTGCTTTACATGGTGTAGGAGCCCCGCAAGCACGCAAAAGTGCCACAACCCGACGTGGCATGGACTTGACTAAAGTCTGAAGTAGTGCTCGAGGGAACCGATAGTATGAATCTTGTAGGGCTGTCCATAAATCAGTTAGAGTACGAGGGGGTGGAGATCTTTTCTGAACATCATGTTGCAAGTCATCCAGATATGCTCAAGCAAAAGTGTTTTACCTCAAAAGAGTGTTCCTGGAGCCCCCTGTAGCAATTCTCTATATGTGGCGTGTCACATTGTCGTGCTACAAATGTCCAAGTCCATCGCAATGCACCATGGACTTGAATGGATGCATGTGGTCAGACAGGATGTTCACGTACGTGTCACCTGCTGTATTACTCCAATTGCACACTCCCCACGCCATTATACAGCCTCCATCAGCTTGAACACTCCCCTACTGACATGTAGAGTCCACGGATTCACACGGTTGTCTCCATACCGGTACACGTCCATCCGCTGTGTACAATTTGAAACGTGACTTGTCCGACCAGGAAAAATGTCCAAGATACTACTCCAGGCGGGTGTAAAATGACTGTGCGAAACTGAAAATAATAAACGCCAAAATGAAGATTTGGCCCTGTCTCAGTACCCTCTGAAGCAGATCTTAGGTTCTGTTAATGCTCTTTAATATATCAATTCAATCCTAAATAGAAATGAATGATTAAGGGAAATAATTATACTAAATGATGAACGTTGTTGCTGCTTATACATTTATTGTATATTGAAAACAATCTATATTACAAATGTTTATATTTCCTAACTAAAATTACTGATTCATTGAACAACTCTGCCCTTTTATTATGACTGCGCGATCTAAAATAAATAACACGAAATGACTGACATCATCTGTGTACGAAACACAAGAATAGACTACTTTTAAAGATGATCTACAATGGAGTGCAACGTCGGTCGAAATAAATCCTTCGTGATCACAGCTGTTTAGCCTTATAGACCCTAATAAGCCAAAGCAATTAGCAATATCACCGTATGTACTGCATCCGGTGCGTCGGAGTGATGGTTCTTGTACACGTCTGCGACGATGGAAGAACTTCAGCCACAAAATAAACCCTTTCAAATAGTAGGACGGCTGAAGGCGGTCGTCTGGCTAATAAACTCTAATACTTTCTTCTCCTCTCTGTGTTCTACAGACGAGAAACGCGAACTCCCAGCCACATGGACGGAGTTCAGATAACTTCTCAACGTGAGCATAGGCAGAAGAATTGCTCTCAGTGCTTCGTACTCAACGGCGACTTCTAACCCGGAGGCGGAGTCCAGTATCGTATAAGTTCACAACAGTACAGTGCCTAACCGTTATAACTATAAAATCTCGCGGGAGAAAAGACAGCAAGTCTGTCTGTACCAACAGGAAGCTGATACTGAGCGACCGTCACATAGGGCAGCTCAAAATGGATGACCTCGTCTCTCCACTGCTGTCTTCCCAGCAAGGCTCGGCTCCCCACCATCGTAATTCCGAAAACGAATCATATTCCCGAAACCACGGAATATTATCCCTCTCTACAGATTCTACCGAATGCTGACCAACCATACTTTTGTCTTTTCTCGTCCAGCGCGGGAAGTTTGCAAGGGAAAACCTATACTCGTACAATGGTACGCTTCTGAGTAAAAATCCTTGGAAATAACCCAGACTGCGTTGTTTCCGAGGTGACGTTTTCTCGTTCCTCTCAGTTGCGTTCAAGATTTTCGTAGTTTCCCAAGTATAATTGTTCCCGTCTGGCTACATAAGCGGCTGGTAGTGACGCTATTGTGCTCCAGCGCTTAGGTGCTACGACGTCCGTCTTGCTGTTTCCTGTGTTTAGGCAGGACTAACACACCTGTATGGGCCTTCCACCCAGGGCTTCAGTTCCACCGGCCGTTTCATTTCCACTGGCGTTGCAACCTCTACTAATATAGGCAATCATTCATTGCGCCGTTTTTATAATAAAGACACTATGTCACCTTTCATGCAATCAGCGTCATTAATTATTTACAAGACGTACGTGACAAAGTCAGTCTCCTTTATATATACGTTTATACGATGTACTATCTATCAATTAATACCTAATGTGGTTGTAGATCAAGGCAATGTATGTGGATGAGTGCTTGTAAGGTGCGAAATTATAGCTACCATACACATGTTTCCAGTCATCAACAGTCCAATGTCAGTGTTGATGGGCTTGGGCGAGGCGTAAAGCTTTGTGTCGTGCAGTCATCATGGGTGCACGAGTGGGCCTTCGGCTCCGAAAGCCCATGTCGATGATGTTTCGCTGAATAGTTCGCACGCTGACACTTGTTGATGGTTCAGCATTGAAATCTACAGCCATCTGCGGTAGGGTTGCACTTCTGCCACGATGAACGATTCTCTTCAGTCGTCGTTGGTCCAATTCTCGCAAGCTCTTTTTCTTGCCACACCCATGCCGGAGATTTGATGTTTTACTGGATACCTGATATTCATGGTACACTCATGAAATGATCATACGGGAAAATCTACCCTTCATCCCCACCTTAGAGTTACTGTGTCCCATCGCTCGTTCCCCGGCTATAACTCCACGTTCAAACTCACTTAAATCTTGATAACCTGGCATTGTAGCAGTAATAACTGATCTAACAACTGCGCCAGACACTCGTTGTCTTATATAGGTGTTGCCGACCGCACTGCCGTATTCTGTCTGTTTACATGCCTCTGTATTTGAATATCCATGCCTATACCAGTTTCTTTGGAGCTTGAGTATAGGACGAGGGATGGCGGTCGGCCAGCAGTCTGTGACACGGCAAGTGAACTACACTCCTGGAAATGGAAAAAGGAACACATTGCCACCGGTGTGTCAGACCCACCATACTTGCTCCGGACACTGCGAGAGGGCTGTACAAGCAATGATCACACGCACGGCACAGCGGACACACCAGGAACCGCGGTGTTGGCCGTCGAATGGCGCTAGCTGCGCAGCATTTGTGCACCGCCGCCGTCAGTGTCAGCCAGTTTGCCGTGGCATACGGAGCTCCATCGCAGTCTTTAACACTGGTAGCATGCCGCGACAGCGTGGATGTGAACCGTATGTGCAATTGACGGACTTTGAGCGAGGGCGTATAGTGGGCATGCGGGAGGCCAGGTGGACGTACAGCCGAATTGCTCAACACGTGGGGCGTGAGGTCTCCACAGTACATCGATGTTGTCGCCAGTGGTCGGCGGAAGGTGCACGTGCCCGTCGACCTGGGACCGGACCGCAGCGACGCACGGATGCACGCCAAGACCGTAGGATCCTACGCAGTGCCGTAGGGGACCGCACCGCCACTTCCCAGCAAATTAGGGACACTGTTGCTCCTGGGGTATCGGTGAGGACCATTCGCAACCGTCTCCATGAAGCTGGGCTACGGTCCCGCACACCGTTAGGCCGTCTTCCGCTCACGCCCCAACATCGTGCAGCCCGCCTCCAGTGGTGTCGCGACAGGCGTGAATGGAGGGACGAATGGGGACGTGTCGTCTTCAGCGATGAGAGTCGCTTCTGCCTTGGTGCCAATGATGGTCTTATGCGTGTTTGGCGCCGTGCAGGTGAGCGCCACAATCAGGACTGCATACGACCGAGGCACACAGGGCCAACACCCGGCATCATGGTGTGGGGAGCGATCTCCTACACTGGCCGTACACCTCTGGTGATCGTCGAGGGGACACTGAATAGTGCAAGGTACCTCGAAACCGTCATCGAACCCATCGTTCTACCATTCCTAGACCGGCAAGGGAACTTGCTGTTCCAACAGGACAATGCACGTCCTCATGTATCCCGTGCCACCCAACGTGCTCTAGAAGGTGTAAGTCAACTACCCTGGCCAGCAAGATCTCCGGATCTGTTCCCCATTGAGCATGTTTGGGGACTGGATGAAGCGTCGTCTCACGCGGTCTGCTTGTCCAGCACGAACGCTGGTCCAACTGAGGCGCCAGGTGGAAATGGCACGGCAAGCCGTTCCGCAGGACTACATCCAGCATCTCTACGATCGTCTCCATGGGAGAATAGCAGCCTGCATTGCTGCGAAAGATGGATATACACTGTACTAGTGCCGACATTGTGCATGCTCTGTTGCCTGTGTCTATGTGCCTGTGGTTCTGTCAGTGTGATCATGTGATGTATCTGACCCCAGGAGTGTGTCAATAAAGTTTCCCCTTCCTGGGACAATGAATTCACGGTGTTCTTATTTCAATTTCCAGGAGTGTAGTTCAGCAGTCGTATATTTGTAGTCCATGTAAGTCAACGGGAGGTGCCAGCATCGACTCTTATATACCTAGTGCTACATTGTGCAATGTATTACTGAAATGCCTGTCATTCAAACCTTAAAAAATGTAGCTGTTGCAAGCTTTAAGAGGAAGTGACAAAGGAAAACGAGTTTGGTTGGAATGTTTAACAAAATCTGAACTAAAGATGATTTTCTTAATATAATTCTGTTCAGTGATGAAGCCACCTTCCATTCCTTCTGTGAAGTTAATCAACATAATGATCGGTTATGGGGTGAGCAGAAACCATGTCACGTAATCGAAGATGTACGGGACTCTCCTAAGGTAAATGTTTCTTGCTCTGAGAGCTGTAACAGGATTTACGGTTTTTTATTTTTTGCCAGGTCAACTATAATTGGCAAATCGCTCCTAGACATACCTGAACATTACCTAATGCCTCATTTACAATAGGATACGAGCACAGAATTTAGTTTCTGGCGAGATGGTGCGCCACCATCTGAAAGTTGTGTATCTCAGTAGGACTGACCTAAATTGAACTGGACGTGGTGGAACAATATCTTAGGCCACCACAATCATCTGCCAGTCCCAGTGGACTTGTGTGTATGGGGTTACGTTAAGGACAGAGTGTTTGTTCCTCCACTTCGGAAAATCTTCGACGATCTGCGACAACGTATAACACAAGTATTAGCCACCATACATCACGACTTGCTTCACTGGATTGGGCAGGAAACTGATTATAGAAGGAATCTTTGTCGTGTTACAAAAGGCAGGCACATTAAATATTAGAAATAAAACTTGATGGCATATTGTATACTGTGTTGTAATTTATTTATCTTTCTCGCAATTAAAGGTTACTTTTGTATAAATAGTTTTTAAACGCCCATCATATTGGCAACCTCTCCCCAGATAACTGACGTAGACTTAGTAGCTCCAGTGCTAGGTAGCAGATCGGGCAGCGAGTTACCTCTCTTGGATTTCACCAGCTTCCAGTTTGTCAGATTCCTTCCAGTTCATGTCCATACAGCGAAAATCCTTTGAAAAAGTTCGTTTCCAAGTTTTTCGAGATCATCCTATTCTACTGTTGGTGTCAGCAACAGAAATGACTTCGGAATCTTTTAATCTTTCACTCGTAGAACTCGCCCTGCAAACTTCAGTCTACTTTTAACAATAATTGTGCAGGTTCCGTAGACCAATTTTTCTCACTCTTCATCACTTGAAACGTAGTCTTGATAACTAGTCCTCAAAATTCGCCGCAAATATCTTTAATAAAAACATCATGTGCTGATTTTGACGAGATTTTTCGGGTCCCACATAAATATATGGCCACTGGTAGATGTACAGGCAAAGTTTTGTGGTCGTAAAAATGTTGGACAAAGATACAGAAACACAAAAAATGCAACACATTACCAGAAAGGAAGTCCGTTGGCTTTAAAAACAGCTTCCAGTTCTCACGGAATGGATAAATACAGGTAATGTATAGTTTTCAAGGGAATCTTATACCGCCGCGCGGGATTAGCCGAGCGGTCTCGGCGCTGCAGTCATGGACTGAGCGGCTGGTCCCGGAGGAGGTTCGATTCCTCCCTAGGGCATGGGTGTGTGTGTTTGTACTTAGGATAATTTAGGTTAAGTAGTGAGTAAGCTTAGGGACTGATGACCTTAGCAGTTAAATCCCATAAGATTCCACACAAAGTAGAACAGTTGAATCTTATACCACTCCACCTGCCAAATAATGGCAACTTCAGGTAAGTATGATGAATGTGGATGGTGTCCATGGATCTTTCTCTCCAAAGTGGATCATAAAGGATTATTAATAATGAAATATGGTAACTGTGATGGCCTGGAGGGGTGCTCGTGTTCACAAAACCGGCCTGGACGTTGAGGGCAGTGTGACAAGAGGCGCTGTCGTCTTGGAACACAGAATCACCATTGGTGAATAAAACTTGTGCAAAGGCATGATACCTGAACAGCCACAATGGTCACATAATCTCGACAGAATTGGGACCTCGCAGGGTAGCCATAAGATCCATGGAACACCTCGATATGGCTGTCCAAATGATCACCTATCTCCATTCATGTTTTACACTTGGGACGTAAACTCTGCCAGATGTTGGAAACAGTGTGAAACATGACACAACCGACCAAATGACTCCCTTCCATTACTGTCCTGTGTAACTCAGGTTTTATGTCTCCGGCATCACGTTTTGCGGTTATGGGCATTTGCATCACTGACAAGTGGTTTTGAAATTCCAGTTCGCACTGCAGTTCCCAGCATATGGAGGGCTTCGTGTTTTTTTGCTACTGGCAAGGCTCACGAATTCGACATTTAGCGGCTTTTACAGGTTTCATCATCTTATTCTTCGCCACAGTCACCTTTAATAGAGTCTTCCAAGCTCTTTCAACACACACTTCTATCCGCGTAGTGTTATCGGATGATGTTTCTCCTCTTTGCCTTCGCGGTTTAATTCTTCGATACAGTGACTCTTGAAACACCAAACACTTCTGCTCACTTGGTGACAGAAGGACTCACCATACGAACACCAACAATTTGTCCGCGTTCGAATTCACTCAGCTCCGAAATACAACCCTCTCAATCACACACAACACTTTGCTGACCATGACTGATACTTGCAACGTGTCATTCGCGCTCAGATACAACAGCGCAAACTGCAGGCTCGGCTAGCATGTGCATTTATTTTCAAGCCGGCATTCCTCGTCGTGTTTCCATATTTTGTTCAACTCCTGTTCTTATAAAGTCTAATTGGTATATGGCACATTTGTTGGAAGGCTGCAGACGTGTCACCAGTTCTGCTGCTGGTGTGTGTATCTGCGTCCTCGTTATTACGGCTGGGGAGATATGGAAATCAGTCAACACCTTATAGTACCTTCTGTTGCGCTATATATACACTTATACTTTTTATGCACATTGTTGCCCTACAAAACTGGCAGTAATATCCAGATTTTTAGTCACTAGATGGCAGCTGTTTGGGGCTTCTGTCAGAAAAACGATGTAATCAGCAAAATCCAGATTCATAAGTCAAGAATGCACATTTCCGTATTTTGTCCAACTCCTGTGTTAATACTGTCTAACTGCCACATGGATTTTGGAAAACTGCAGAGGCTTTCCCAATTCTGCTGCTGGAGTCATCGTCTATGTCCTCTTTATTAAGGCTGGCGAGATATGTAAGCCGGTCAACATCTTACAGCACCTCCTGTTGCACTACGTATATGTTTTTATACTTTTTACGCACGTTGTTTTTGTTCGGGTGGCAATGCAAGGTGTCATTTTTAGCCCTACAGAACTGACAATTCTATCCAGTTGTAAACTTTTTAGGGCTTATACCAGAAAAAGATGTCATCAGCGACCTCCAGGTCCAAAAATCTAGATTGCACATTTCCAACGTATGCCCGTAGTCGACTTGTTCGTATTTGTTCTCATTACGAAATCTTTGAGTATATGAGAAGCAATGGTGTCGCCATGTGTCTTGATGACGCTTGTCAATATATTAAATAAAAGGATGTTCCTATCTTCTATTCCTATACAGCAAGCTGAGTCTGGATGCAAGTCTCTGAAAATGAAGCCAAGGATTGCCTGTAGCCTTACGATAGTAAAAGGCTATTCTTGATACTGAGAGTGTCCATAATTAGAAAACCAGTTTAAAAACACTGTAGAAAGTTAAAAGATGCTCAAAAAGACGTCAAATTTCAGCAGTATTTTACTGTTGCAGTGGGAAACATCACGGAACAAAACCGAATTAACGGAAAATTGACCAATATTTGGCGTTATAAGCGTCAGAATATGCGCACAGACAGACGAGCGGCGCACGGCTGTTCCTCACTGTGAGCTCGAGACGCCCGACATGCTAGTCCGCATGACAGGTCGCACGCTGCAAGTAAAGCTCTTTCACAAGAACGGGGACTGTGCGCCAATATCTCTGCAGAAGTACCCGAAGCTGAATGGTATGAAAAAAGGCATTGGTCTGACGTTTGCTAAGGCTCTGGAGAAAATGATTACATTCGAAATGACGGGTTCTTTTGAAGTGCAGTTTGGCAGAGGGAGAAAAACAATTGATCCGATGTCTGTCGAAGATGTGGTCACAGCATTGCAGGAGGAGTAGAGCGGCGGTCTGCAAGCATGCACTGCGCGGGCAACAGACCGAATGTTGGACATGCGTGCGAGCAGGGTGCCTCAAATTCTACGAAACCCCTTTGCATTGCCACCCATACAAAAACAGCATTTTTCATGCATTCCTTCCCGCTGACCTATCACCAAGACGGACTTTCGCTCTGGAATTTCTTGTTCACATGAAGTTGGACAATAAATGTCCATGGAAATTCTGTAGACAGTCCGAAACCTTAGGCGAGTGGTCAGCACTTCAGACTGCTATACAGCGGGATCGGGTTCGATTTCGGCTGTGTCGGAGATTTTTCCCGCTCGGGGACTCTGGATATTGTGTTGTCCTCATCATCATTTCATCATCATCTACACGCAAACGCCCATGTGTCGTCAACTGGAAAACTTTCAACTCGACGTCCGTACTTCCATAGATAGGTCTCCCAGCCACCTATTCCATACAATCATTTTATTTCAGTCTGTATACAAACGAAGTCCATTTCCATCGCCGGCAGCGGTGGTCTATTGGTTCTAAGCGCTCAGTCTGGAACCGCGCGACTGCTACGGTCGCAGTTTCGAATCCTGACTCGGGCATGGATGTGTGTGATGTCCTTAGGTTAGTTAGGTTTAAGTAGTTCTAAGTTCTAGGGGACTGATGACCACAGATGTTAAGTCCCGTAGTGCTTCGAGCCATTTGAACCATTTTGAACCATTTCAATCTCCAAGGACATTTCAGAACTCAGAATTGCAGAATATAGGCAGCAGAAAATCCGCACCAAAATCAAACGATACCACTTCCTTGGTGACTGCGTGATGTTGGTTGAGGCATCATTTGTCCTAGGGTACTATTTTTTTGAGGAGATGAGTCCTGCGGATGCTCTTACCTTTACTGTCACTGGTATACGCTATGGGAGTCTTTTGCGCACCAACCTCATTCCAACTCCTCTAAGGCGTGGATGCGCGGGGTAGGATCACTCTTACGCAAGATGGCGCTCCATTACACACTGCAAAGCCAGTGAAGCGGCTGCTGCAGAGACATTTCGGGAATGTCAGAATTGTCAGCCGTCAATTCTCTACATCCTGGCGAACCAGTTCCCCTGATCTTAATCTGTGTGACTTATGACTGTGGCTTTATCTGGAAGATATTGTGTTCAGTGCTGTAACTACGCACTTAGCTGAATTGAAGTCACGCATTACGAAACGCATTCCAAGCGTGAACCCCGAGACACTCCGATCTGTTGTAGATTACGATGTTTCTCGATTTCAACCCCTGACAGAAAGCCGTCGACAGCATATTGAACATGTTTTGTACCAATCTCGCTACAATTAGAAACAGAAGTCAGTTTGCTTTTTATGCCATTTTTGGCCCCAGGACACTTAAAACCTGTTGTCATTTTGGTTTTATGCCGTTTTCAGCCTTGGACGACTAAAACCCAATTTTTCCAAACCGGTGTGGTGCGACCTCGCCTAACTGCAGTGCCACAACTGTTGACTGTCGAACATGTACTTTCACGCACATTCAGCACTATATATGGTGTAATGAGTGCAAGTCATAGCAGTCATACTGCCATTTATCTGTCATTTGCAGCAGTCCTCATTTACGTTCAGACGCTAAACTCCATCCATTGTTCCATTTTTTAAATTTATTTTTAATTAATCAATTAATTTTTTTGACGTTTGCCATCGTCAACAATATGCTGTTCTAATTTTCTTAGAGCATTTTGAAACTGGAACTTCAATTATGGACACTCTATCTTTATATATATAATACTACTGTACGTGTGTATGACACTGAACTCCTAAACGGCTGAACCGATTTGAATGAATTTTTTTGTATGCGTTTGGGTGGCGT